>NW_027468609.1:17404438-17429438 GCF_046254945.1 Alosa pseudoharengus | reverse complement strand
GGCAGTATTTCTAATATATGTATTTAAAATACGTATTTCAAATACAAAATACTATTTTGTAATTGAAACACTTGAAGCGAAAACTATCATTAACTTGTTCAAAAAATTGAAATAGTCTGGCGAGGTGGCGCCACAGGTTGGCACATTCCCAGGATTGACCTGCTGCATCTTCATCCATTGTTTCGTCCATGGTTTCGTCTCTTATTTAAATTTGACCATGGAGTTGACTTTGGCGGAAAGCTCAAGGTTATTGCTGATAGGCTGTCCCAATCAGTGGCGCCTGCACAATCCAATCACGTTTGAGAGGGAAACAACAAATTGAGGGTTTCTGAGATTTTTCTTTTTTCCTTTTTTTTTTAGAAGTAACGGGTACTCACGGTTATGGATAGAAATGTAGTGGAGTAAAGAGTACAATATTTGCCTCTCAAATGTACTTGAGTAAAGTCATGAGTACTCCCCAAAAATGATACTCGAGTAAAGTACAGATCTCTCAGAATTGTACTCAAGTACTGTACTGTAAGTAAATGTACTCCGTTACTGTCCGGCTCTGACTGAAACATGTCTCCCATTGTGAAGGCCAGCCTACAAGACACTTTTTCTAGAATTGAACTACTCAAGAGGGCACTTCAACAACGTTTTTTTTTTTTTTTCAACCATGGGGCCACCTAGAGCCTGCCAGTGATTAGATTAGAGAATTAGATAACTTTGGCTCTGCTGTTGCTCCAGTGCGACAGAGAGCCTGTCTGTGCATATGTGCTTCATCACATAATGTGATGCGATCTAGGAACATTCACATGGTGCACTCAAAAGGTTCTGATACCATCTTAGCAACACTGTCCCCTATACTGTAGCAAAATCCTGGATACCATCCCAAAATCTTGGATGTTGTTAGGATGGTATCAGAATCATAAGTTGGTAAAATTGCACCATGTGAAGGGTTTTCCAAGATCCCACCACATAATGTGCAGCATCACATTGGATTAACAGAAGGAATCTCATAACTTCTTTGGTGGATCTCTAACTTGAAGTTAATCTCCAGTGTAAAAACAACTTACCTATAGGTCTATTTTTGGACAGTAATGATTGTAAATGTTCACTGGGGACCAAATTAATCATAGTAGTTTTGAGTAAGACTGGAATATGGATTTACAACAAAATAGCCGATAGTAGAGCCTTGAGGGTAATCTCGCTCCATCAAAGAAAATCGTTGGCTAGGCTCATTATAATATCATTACACCTACAGGTTGTTTTTCGCCTTTTAACGCATCTGTTGTTGTTCTATCAGGGTAATGAGACTCTACCAGCTCTGTGCTTCTCTAGTGGGTGTCTGCTGTTGCTCCAGTCAGACAGTGAGCCTGCATGACCAGGGTGCTCTGTGCTTGCAGGCGCAGTTACATCTCAGCAATACATTTGTTTACAGTGAGAATCTGATCCCTTCTTTGGTGGATGGATCACTTTGCTGCCCTGTTGTTCCTCTAGTGGGGCAGTAAGAGTAACTTTGTGCTTCCCTGGTGTCCCTCGCGACTGTGCTGTTGCCCCAGTAGGGCAGTAACTCTGTGTCTCCCTGGTGTGTCTCTAGCAGCCGTGCTCCTCCGCTAGTGGGGCAGGGAGCAAGCCCATGGCCGGACTGGTATGTGCTTGTAGGGGCAGTAACCGTGGGCACCAAGGCCGACAAAACGGCAGGCTGTCAGTGATCCGACGCGCTAAATATACCCCAGACTGACAGTGGCAGGTGTGCGCGGCACTGCCAGACTCTCGCACAGCACAGGATGGTCCGCATGCACTGTAGGTCACACTGTGCAATCTGTGCGTGTGTGTGTGTGTGTGTGTGTGTGTGTGTGTGTGTGTGTGTGTGTGTGTGTGTGTGTGTGTTTGTGCCATGGGCTGGGTGTGGTGGGGGCTGGGGTGCCACTTCTCCTCATTGTGCAGTGAGATCTGAACAAAACGCAACCCAATTTTGGGTTTCTCTCCAAAGCCAGCTGGTCTGGCTTTATTCATTCTTTTGTCTTCTTCCTTTCTTTCTTTGTTTGTTTTTTTTTCTAACTTTTGATAAGTGGCCCGTAGCAGGTGCTGACGGGCAGACTGAGCTTCCTGGAGAAGAACAGCAGCAGGACTGGTAAGTCTTCATTTTCCCGATTGTCCGTCTGGGCGTTCGGAGACTTCTCAGCCTCTGAAAGCGCCTCTTCTTTAGCTGTGGGGAGACGGAGGAATGTCTCGGCCACTGGACACGGCCAAAGTGGTCAACTATGGAAAAGTGTGTGTGCTCTTTTACGACACAGTGATTCAACACGTCTCCTTTGGGGAATGCGAACCTGAAAATAGAAATAGAAAGGTACAAATTTAGAGGTGAATGCTGTTCGGTGAATGGTTTGAAGCAGTAAAGGGATATGTTTGTCTTGCGTCCTAGTATAGAGACCCACCGTGTCATCAGAAGCTTAGAACTGTCTCCTACTTGTTTGTCCGTTTAAAGAATTGAGGTGACCTATGGTATCAAATGTCATTTTACACTTTGGTAATCTACAGAAATGAACTAAGTCCTTGACTTTATTCAACACAGAATGCCAACAGTGTTCAAGTACATTACAAAGAGGTAAATTGGAAATGATGGTGTCAGTAAATAAAAAACAAGATTGTTATGTTCTAACTGGTTTGTTCACCATCGCTGAGAGATCCAAAAAAAATCTGGTAAAGTTACTTTACAAGACAGGGAAAATATTACTGTGTCATGTTTTGTTGTGTCAATACGAAAGACCCAGTTTTCCTTGAGATCTCCGCTCAGAACAGCTTACTGTCTGTGTGTGTGTGTGTGTGTGTGTGTGTGTTTAGTGTGTGTGTATATGTGGTGTGTGTCTGTGGCTGGTCTGTCTACTGTCAGTGGGCTCCTTCGAGCCCCACGCTGCCGTAATGTCGAGGGACCCACAGCTGCAGGAGTGGTCAGCCACCGCCAGCCCCAGAGCCCTGATCATGAAAGGCACATCAAGGGCGTTTCACAGCGCCCACAAAATGGCCTGCACCGGCTCCCCTGGCCACAAGGCTGCGTCTCGCCTTACAGCTTGGGTTTCAAAACAGCCTTGAGTGATACACGTCTCTTTGTCCCGCTGCAGACATACCCTCACTACGCCATAATTGATGTTTTATTTAATCTGTCACTGGGTGGGTGATTTTCCTTGACATTTGTGTTGGTGTTGGTTGGAGTTCAGCTTTCCGATTATTATAAACTTTTCATGCTTGGTTGGAACGTCAGCCTTATTTATGTAGTTATTTATTTATTTATCTATTTACAAGTTGCTGACAGAAGCAGAATGAGAACTTGTTGACAAGATAGTTTTGAATGTTCTGGCCCTGTGGAGGAACCATCTTCTCTAGCGTTTCTGATTTTCGATTCTTAGCCCTCAGTAAATGCTCTCTAATTCCAGGGTGGGTTCAATTTCACCATAAATTAAACCAACTGCAGACTGTTGTCTGCATTGTTCAGTCTGAAAGATATATGTGACCTTAACCCATTCCAGTCATATTTTTTTCAAAGTTATTTGTGTAGGCAAATAGCAAATCCTTTTAATTTCCCTAATAACTTAAAAAAAAAAACACTGTAGGCTGTCGTGTTTTAGGATTACAGTGGTGCCTGGTGCCTGTGTCGCCATTTTGTAGTCGCCGGTTTCAACATGGTTGCCCATAGGCAGCATGTGACTGGACGGGACGGGCTCTCTCAGTGCTGCTGTTTGTCTGTGTCCAGTCCAGTGCAGTCAGGGCAGGAGATTTAAATATCTCAGTGATGTCAGGCCTCTGCCTCTGCCCAAATGTAGAGGTTGCGGTGGGGCACGTCTCAGTTTGGGAACAGAACAAGCTCCAACACCGCCCGGCCCCCACTACTGCCCTTAGGCCTCCCAACACACACACACACACACACACACACACAAACACACACACACATATTTACAAAATGCTTCTATTGATTCTTATCGCCCCTTTTTTAATTAAAGTTAAAATATCACTACATTTGAGTACACTTTCATATGAAGACATGCTTGCACAGTCCATTTAAAAGTTGTATTGTGTATGCTGGTCTTCAAAATTCAAATCCATCAGAACATTGTATTGCCTGTGTGTGGTATTTGGTACAAATGATAAAAAAAAAAACATATTGATAAAAAGTAGAATCCTCTTTCAAAATGCAAACATTAGGCTCGCTTACATGGACACTTCTATTCCGATTAGAAAAAAATTAAAAAGTAAAAAGTAAACGTGACTATTGAACGCGTTATTCGGTGTTTCCTGGGGGGAGTTTTTTGTGGGAGCGAGCGCGTTCCCCGCGTTCTCCGTGGCGAGCGCGTTCCCCGCGTTCTCCGTGGCGAGCGCGTTCCCCGCGTTCTCCGTGGCGAGCGCGTTCCCCGCGTTCTCCGTGTTTGTTACTCATCCGTAATGGGCCACAGGTGTACCGCTCTGGGCTATTTGTTCAATGCAACATGTAAATGACCAAAAAAAGCCCCCGGTGGCCAATGAGCTAACAGACGAGCGTCACAGATGAGCATGCGAGTGTCCTACTTTCTCAATGACAACCAGTGCACAGAGACCATTAAAAGGGGTTAACTTTTAACAGTGCAATCAGTCATTATTGCCTCTGTTTTGCATTGTTTTCTGTCCAACAAGGACACGCTTGAGTTCCCAAACCCATCAGTCTGAATTATTACCATGAATTTATGGCATTGTCATAAAATTAAATTGAAATAGTTATTATTAATGATTTCTAATTATGTACATAATTCATATTATTAATTAAAGTAAAAGTTACAGTTGCTAAAACAAGAAGTTAATGTTGAGCCTATGTACAGGTCTATGCAATAGAGAAGGTTTCATACTGAAAATAAATTTGTCTTAAAAATCTGTGCCACAGATTTAATCAAGGGTCTCTTCACAAATATCCACACATGTCCAACTCATTTTATTTGAGTTATAAGACATTTACATGTACCATTGTCCTCACACTGTAGGCTGTATTTCTAGCCTAGCAGAAGTATGTTCAAATTCCATCAACATTCGCAGAGAACATGTTTTCTTCAAACAGATCACTTGAACATTCTGTAAACATTCCATCTCACTAACCCTCCGTTCAACTCTAAACATGTTTGTGGACAACTACCTCCTCAAACTGTTTGCAAGTGTTCGTAAACGTTCACAGAAAACTCAAGGCAAACAGAAAACTGTTTGAAAACGCTTGTGAATGTCTGCCAAATATGTTTGTGAAATTGAACGCACCTCTGGATTAGGGTTAGGGTTGGGTTAGGATTAGGGATAAGAACCCTGCAACTGGCCCGGCCTAAGAGTGGATGTGGATGTCGTGCAGGCCGGACCTGAGCCCGAGTTCAGCTGTGATGTGTGTCTGGAGCTGGGCCTGGGCGTGGAGCTGCGATTAAGCTGCGATGGTTGGGGTGCTTGGGGGGTTCCATGTGTTTGAGAGGACACCGTGCTGTGGCTATCATCGTGACACATCACTGGAATTGCTGGCATAGTTCGGGCATGCTGAATGTCAGGCAAGGAGCTGAGATCCCTTAAATGAACAAGGGTCAGTCTCAGACTGGCAAAACAGCACAAAAACATTGCCAACGGACAGAGACATGACCATTTTCAGATGAATAAATATTCACTGATATTTATTCTTGAATTTCCCCTTGGGGATCAATAAAGTATCTATCTATCTATCTATCTATCTATCTATCTATCTATCTATTATAAGTCATTGCTGGGCAAATTGGGTCTGTGAGCTGTGACAGTTGATTTGAGGGACAGTTTTCAACGTGATGGACTGGACATACACTCAAAGGAAATGAGCCATAGGCAGTTGTCCTCCACATATAAATGTTTTCCCCGACACACACACATGGAAGATTGTTTTATACAATATGGATATTTTCAAAAGGCACAAACGTACATGTCCACAGAGTGACTGTATCTCAAGGCCATTGAGATGATGTGGGAGGCCATTCTCATGACCATTACAGCACTGTATTAATGGGGCTACTGTCCAAACAGCAAATCCACTGACACTACAGAAATGACCTGGGGTTGGATAACGGGCTGATATAGCAGGTGTAGTGTTGGAAAGCTACCACTAGTATGCACTGTAGAGCTGTGGAATATCATGCCCAGTCTGTCAGTATTGTTCAATGTTGCTCCATGCTGGGTGTGTGTGTGTGTGTGGGGGGGGGGGGGTTAGTTAGTCAGTCAGTGTTTTTATTTGTTTTGTTTTATTTATTTTTTTTTAAATCACAAATAACGCATATTGTGGACATAACCCCTTCTTCCCCTTACACACACACACACACACACAAACACACACACACACACACACACACACACACACACACAAACACACACACACACACACACACACACATCTACTGTACTGTATGTAAGTCCTGGTGGTGTGCAGGATGTGCCATCTCCTGTTGAAATGTCCTTTCCCCCCTGTTGCCCCGTAGGTGCCGTGAAAAGAAGCCTGAACACGCTGAAAATAAGCTACACTGATGGGACAGTGAAACAGAGTGATAGAAGCAAAGAGGGATCTGAGCTGGAAGTCAAAACAGAAGGACAGACGCAAGTGATATTGGTAAGGTTTCCTCTCAAACCCTAGTCTCTAGTTAATATCTCACAGTGGTTAAAACACTGAAAAGACTGTAAAATACTAAATGCAAACATACATCATGTTTCACCACCTTTATCCAAAAAGAGCTTTTGTGTGTGAGGGGGAAAGAGCTTAAACATCCAATAAGTACTTTTTGGAAAAGAGATGTAAAACGTACTAAAATGAGTCTATTCTATATCCTCAGACCCCCCCCCCCCCCGCCCCGCCCCCCCGCTTCAGTATAATATAATGTATACCTATATTATTCCTTCAGTGTTGATTAAAACTACAGACACAATTTGTCATCAGTATGCCTACGTAAATTTGGTGTTTTCACACAAGCAGGCCATTGGACTTTTTTTTTTATCAAAACAGTATGCTGTGCATCTAGCCTCTTTGTAGACACACATAAGATTCATAGCATACAATGAGACCGTATGTGGCTCTTAATCGGGCATGCGTTTGGGGTGTTCTGAGGTTTCGTGCCCAGTCCACTTTTGCTCTCTTGTTGCAACGCGGTCCTGCCGAGATTGAGTCCGCCCCCTTCCAGCGTGAAAATGACTCTCTCTCTCTCACTCAGCTTGGATAGTGGTGTGACTACGCCACACTGCCCGGGACCGTGCGTCTGAAAACTAGAGAAGTACCAAACCACACGCACGGGACACGTTACCGGGCCGATTCTACACCCTTCGCCGTGTCAAACCGCCGAGGTCAAGATCGGCCATTCAGCTGAATATTGCAATCGTTGTCACCTCAGAAGTCGTGAGCTTTTTTGATAATTCACTCGCGTTACAGTTGGTTACCTGCGAGCTCGTCTGTAGTTGCTTTGGATTATAAAAAAGTGGGGGTTTGTCCTTTACGCGTGAGAAGTGTCCACCGCTGCCAATTCAGGTGGACACGCAAAGCCCTTTGCAGCCAATGTTCTTCGGAGGACTAAGCACACTGAAGTGTTATGAAGTAAGTAAAGTGCTGTTATTGCAACCTATTTGTACGATTGTGAAACGACATGGACAGTTTTGAACTTGTAGCATAGTACACATACACGAGTAAGGGTAAACTAGAGTTAAGTCTATTTTAAGTTGCCTGGATGTAAAATATAGGGTAAGAACAGATTTCTTATACGTTAACTAATATTTTTGTGAAATTTGTCAAATAAATCACAGCTATCCTTATTCAGCATGCATCCCCTTGTAGGCTACATCAAAGTACATAACAGAGCACGTTGTAACAGGATCACTAAACGTAATATTTCATAACCATTTGGTGCTTTGGATGAGATCACGTTTTATGTGACAACGGCTATTTGAAACAGTAACCATTCTGTCATCTAATAGTGGTAGTGGGTACATTGTTAACGGATAATAGAGTTTGCCTTGAACACATAAATTAACTATTTTACTGCTGTGAGATCCATTAAGCTCTCAACAAGATCACCTGAGACGGAATGACACTCTTTCACTAATTTCGCTCGCGGCTGCCCAGGGACCATTAACAGCCTGGCAGCGCTGAATAGAGAGCCTCGGGCCGTTTTCCTCCCTTGAACAATTTCACACACTGTGGAGGTGCTCACGCACTGTAAACGCTAATGCGCGTGTTTGTGAAGGCACATGTGTGTAATGACACCGGTAATGTGCCGTTGCTCACATAAATTGGAAATCTGTGAGTTGTTTATCTGTGCGACGATGCTAAAGGCGTATTATTCAGAAAAGGGGGATTCCATGACGTTAATATCAGCGGAGATCTCTTCAGCGCAAGCCAACGTGAGAGATTTAGCCAATTTGTTTAGTCCGTAATGACTTGTGATTGATTTAGTGAAGTCAAAGACTTTTAGTGAACTAAAAGTTGCCTAGATGGAAGAAGCAGTAGTCTGCCGTCTCATGCTTTGGTCTATGCTGCATTTGATTAGGCTATATGGTAAAAAAAATATGTGGGAATGTGTGTCACGCACCGCGCCGTCCTCTGTAAACAGCGACAGAGGACTAGATAGGCCATGTGTGAGTGGTCACTTCTGCACGACTCCGCCGAGTTCATAATAGGAGACACATTGTCCAGTGACATGGCATAGAAATAGAACAATACTTCAGCTTATGTTGTGGACTATTGGCTTGGAACTGCTCTTGCTTCAGCCGTGAGTTTATGTTATAAAGTTGCAAAGACAAAGGTTAATGTTTCCAAGATCAACTTTGCAATAAAAAAAATAGCTAGATATTTCAACAGCCATATCAAATTATGTTTGACCTGTTGTTGTATGCCCTGTAGAACAAATCTTATTTCCATTTTAACATTTAGTTTCACAAAGAGAGTTAACATAATGTTGCTCAACAAGCAATTTTGGTTTTGATCTGTGTACACTGGTATTTAAATGCTTATATTTAGACCTCAAATGAGAGCTTTAGTTTTTTCAATTCCAGCTCTCTCTCTCTCCCTCTCTCCATCTCTGTTCTGTTGAATGTAAAATTCATGACCCTGGGCTTGTGTTCTCCACTCCCATCCTGAGTGGACGGAGGAGAGTGGTGGAGGCTCAGTGCATGCATCTTACAGTAACCCACCTCCCCCTGACCTGAGCTGAGCTCCCTTATGAATGTGATTGCACTATGCCGACTGATCCTCCAGACATTTACGGGCCATGGGACATGTTCAGCAGTGTAACTTTTAGGCACCTCTGCAGTCAAAATTAGTCATGTGTGTGTGTGTTCGCTGACCTCATGGCAACACACTGAGGGGTGTATGTGTGTGTGGCTGTGTTGTGTGGTTGTGTGTGTGTGTGTGTGTGTGTGTGTGTGTGTGTGTGTTGTGTGTGTGTGTGTGTGTGTGTGTGTGTTGTGTGTGTGTGTGTGTGTGTGTGTGTGCGCGCGGAGCAGACTCTGCAGTTTTCAGTCTTGCAATGTCATGCATGGCGCTGAAGGACTCAAATATGTGTCTCCTTTCTCTGTTTGTCAGGCATTGCTGCAGTATGATATCAGTATCAACATTTGCTCTCATAGAGTCTGTTCTTGAACAGCACACTGTTTTTTTTTTTTCAGTGTCAGAAAAATATTTTCTCTTTTTTTTGGTAAAGGTTGTGTTGGAAGTATTCACAAGGGTGTTTTGGATCAGAATAGAGCTGCCTTTGATGTTTAGGTCTGCACACAATTTCTGTTATGGAACTTGTTATGTGAAGTGTTGGTGCACATTTGTGTATGTGCGTTTGTTGTGTGTGTGTGTGTGTGTGTGTGTGTGTGTGTGTGTGTGTGTTTGTGTGTGTTGTGTTGTGTGTGTGTGTGTGGGTGTGTGTGTGTGTGTGTGTGTGTCTGTGTGTCTGTGTGTGTGTGCATCTTTGTGCATGAGACACAGTCAGAGGGAAAAAAGTGAGAGAGACACAGAGACATAGAGAGAGAGAGAGAGAGAGAAATAGAGAGAGAGAGAGAGAGAAATAGAGAGAGAGAGATACAGTAAATAAACAGATTAACCCTTAAAGGTGTAGGTTTTTGAACATTCTAAGTTCCGCAACAATTGAAGGTTCTAAAATTCTATGTTGAATTCAATGAACCCAGATATTCTTTAGAACGTTCATTTCTCAACATTCCCATCACACCGGTGTGACGGTACTCCTTTAAGGGTTAAGATACAGTGGCAGCCCTCCTCAGCTCCTCTCTGTGCTCCACTGCTCTGTGCTGCAGTGGATGGGTGGTCCAGAGACGCAGACCTCCACAACTCCCATTGGTTTACACAATTAGCCACCAGCCTGTCCAACAGATGTCTCTCTATATAGGCGTCTGCACTCTGCATGCCACAGCATGGAGTCAGGGGGCAGCAGCTCCAGCACCAGCCGCCCAGTGGCCTAGCTGCCCAATGAGCTCCCGAACCAGCGCTCCACTGGCCTGGATGACCACCATGAGCAGGCTGATCATGAGAATGACCACTGCACACGTGAATAAAAGGCCTCACACACACACACACACACACACACACACAAACACACAGACACGCAAACCTACGCTTGTGGAGGCCTGCTCTGACACTAGGTTGAAATCTTGTGACTTAACATTTATAGGTATTTACCTATTCCAACATGTCAGGCTTTCATCCCTTTCCCTCCAAGGGGCAGAAATCTGTTATTTACCCCCCCCCCCACCCCCCCGCCTGCTCTGATGCCCAGAGGTCATTTTACCGCCCGTTAATTTAGACGTGAGTTGAACACTTAAGCTTATTTGGGCGCTTCCATGGGCTTGTTGCAAATGACTGGCAGAAAAACAGAACATGTCTCACCCTGCTTGGATTGACTGCTCTGCTTGTGCGTTGTAGTTTACCCCACAGACAAATAAACGAGCGAACGGGTGAAATGGGTCACCAGGGACATTGCTTCCTGGTCTTTTCCTTGCACCTCGTGCCCAGATGGTGGCCGAGCCTGGAACGCATATGGGCCAGATTGGGGCCAGTTCAGAGCCAGGCCCGGGCCAGACCTGGGTCAATGGGCAGTTTAGCTATGAGAAACTCTCCCCCACTACATTTTGTCAAATTCAATTTATTTTTGTCACAGGGCTAAAATAGTCAATTCACCATATTACATTCTCCAGAGCTGGGGTTTCACACAGAGTGCTCTTTGTATGTTGCCTGTATGAAGCGTTAATCAGGGAACAACCCCCATTCCTCAACACACACACACACACACACACAGACACACACACACATACACACCCACACCTACGTTTGAATTAAGTAGGATATTTTTAGCGGATCATGTGTTTGTCATTTAGGATGAGGTGAAACATGAATTGACATGATTCCTAAAGAGAAAAAAAAAATCCGGAATTTAGTGGTCATTCCAGAAGCTGTAGTGGTACACTACAGTAGACTCTTGGGAAGCAAAAATGGCAGATGAAAACTCACAAAAGTCCTCCTTGTCATTCCCCTCTGTTTGTGACACCTTAGTTTGACATTCTGTAAATAAGTTTATTAAAGCTTGCATGGTACAGTATTGTGTTTTACAAGTGGGCACTGTTCAAGGGTCTCTCTCCAATGCGAAATGCTTCTCAGACATCAAGAAGCAGGACTGTGTAACGTTAAGTCTCAAACAAGACCACTTCCTAAGCGTAGTGTGCTGTATGCCATGAACATCAAACGCTGGTTTGAAATATGACAGCTACAGTGAGGCTTGCTGTGTGTGTGTGTGTGTGTGTGTGCGCGCACGCTTTTCTGTCTTTAGGTACCTGTCTGAAAGCTGAAAGCGTAGTGTTTTACGTCTATAGGTGGCTTACAGAAGAGTCTGCTGAATCATTATCATGGCTTCAAAAATGTCAAAATCTGAAGGATGCGTAGAAGTCTATTCTACTTTTGTGAGCTGTCTTTCCGGTCGCAAGTCCTTAGGGTGGCATTTAACAGGCTACGACTTCAGGCTTGTGAAAGAGGAGAGACTCTCCAGCAGAGTTGAGCTCAGAAAGTTGGGCTTGGTTGTTGGAGTGCTTTGTTGGAGCCACCACAGAGGATGAGAAGTACGACAGTCTCGTAATGGTGCTTTTCTATTGTACGCTGCTCCTCGACTGCTGGCGCCTATCAAGTGGCTCGAGACTCTTCACTCACTTTAAGACAGGTTTGTGAAAAAGCCTGTGGCGTTGTGGACTGTCTCTCTCCGTTCCTCAGCAGGGGTGTCTGTCTATCCATCTCCGTCTCTGCAGCGGACGTTTGTTTAGGGTAAAAAGTTCATTATTTTATTCAGGGAAAGCGGTCAGTGCAGCGGGCCGGGTATATTTAGAGGAGGAAGCGTCGTGGAGCAGGAGGAGAAGGGTGTGGGTACCTGCCATCGCCCTGGCTTGGTTTACAATCCGCCCCGAGAGCTCTGATGTCACTTCCTGCCTTAGGCCAGGCCACTCTCTCACGCTGAGAGGAAACGGACACACACACACTCTCTCTATCCTCCCTCTCTCTATCTCTCTCTTTCTCTCTCATCCCTCTCTTTCATACACATGTGCACACACACACACACACACACACACACACACCTATGATCAGCCAGCTAGCAATCAGTTTCACAGTAAGAGAACAGTCAAGAAACCACTCTGTGAGGAGAGACGTTTTGTTGCTTTAAGTGGACACAAAAATTCTGTATAGTTTTATGCATCTATCCTCTGCTAAACATTATTGTCTGATGTCTTTATGCATTGATTAACTGTGTATATGCATTTGTGGTGTATGGCTGTAATAGACATTAAACAAGAGCTCAGCTGTCAGACCAACTTTCACCCATGTAATAGTTTATTTTTAGTGTTGTGGTGTGTTGTATGTGTAAGTATTATCCGGAATGATTTGCCTAGCTAGTCTAGCGGTAATTAGTACAGTACAGTACATACTCTAATAAATGTTTTTTTATCTAGTTTACATCCGTATGTCGAGTATAAAGTGAAGTAGTTTAGTGGTTAGTGGTGGAAACAAACACACACACACACACACAAAGACACATGTAGGTCAACACACACACACATGCATTCCGTGTCTCCATATCTCTGGGTGAGAGGTGGAAAGTGGAATAGACTGTTGGTTTGTTTTATCCCTGGGGTCCCTACCTGTGGACTCGGCCCACTGGTCTGTCTATCTCAGTACACACACACACACACACACACACACACAGATATCCACACAAACCTACTCATACATGCACCACTACACACATACACCCAGTTCTGACACACACAGAGCGCAATTGCAATGTTTCCGAAAACAAAACACAGACACACACACAAAAAAACATTCCTGAATCCTGGATAATTTAATGGATTCTTCATTAGACCATGCTGCACCCTTCCCACCAAGTTTCATGAAAATCAGCCTGGTATAGTTTTGGTGTAGTTAATGTAAAAAAGACAGAAAAGCAAACAAACAAATGACATCAGAAACCCCTCCTTGACGGAGGTAATAAGACAATAACTTCCCCAGGCGTACTATAGGCATACTTCTAAATATAGCCTATCACAGGCTTTGGCCAGATGCCGGCCAGTCCCAGGACATATCCTGTTAGGTCCAACCTGCTTGTTTTGAACTGGTTGTTTTCCTCACTTGTAACATCACTTACTGTAACCTTACACATTTTTCATAATCACTCCTGAAAAGGCATCTGCCAAATGCCTAAAGACCTTAAAGATAATCTTGTATGTAATACATTTTTAAATCATAAACTAGGTTACCTATTGTAATAATTGTAATTATAATGATCTAGTATTTAGCACAATTCAGTATTTTTTATTTCAGTTTGATACACTTTGACCGACACTTTTTGAAGCATCTGATTCGGTGCCAATCTGTGACAATCTGTGCCCATTGACTGAAGCACTTTAATAAAATCAGTGAAATCAGAGTCCGAATCAGGCCTGCCAAGTGTGCATCAGCTGTTAGTAAATAACCACTCCCAGCTGTGGAATCCACAGAGAGTCAGTTTAGTCATGTGTGTTCTGCATTTTATACAGACTGTTTTGGTAAATGTAGTCTTAGGGGTGGTCATGCTGGCTAGCACAAAAGTGGAGTGATGATTTAAAATGTCTAAGTTGCTTGCTAGTGCAGTAGAATAAATACATCAAGTAAGAGACGAAACCAGTAAGCTTACATCCTTCCATTTAGACATAAACTAAAAAAGGGGGCAGCCGTGGCCTACTGGTTAGCGCTTCGGACTTGTAACCGGAGGGTTGCTGGTTCGAACCCCGACCAGTAGGCATGGCTGAAGTGCCCTTGAGCAAGGCACCTAACCCTTCACTGCTCCCCGAGCGCCACTGTTGTTGCAGGCAGCTCACTGCGCCGGGATTAGTGTGTGCTTCACCCTCACTGTGTGCTGAGTGTGTTTCACTAATTCACGGATTGGGATAAATGCAGAGACCAAATTTCCCTCACAGGATCAAAAGAGTATATATACTTATACTTAAAATATAAGTTCTTATCAATATAAATGTATAGGGTTTTTATAGTGTTGTTGAAGCATTTAAATTGTTCTTACACTTACCAAACCTTATTTTTCCAATTTAGACATGTGAAGTACAGGGCAAACAGACATTTCCATTAGTGTGTGTGTGTGTGTGTGTGTGTGTGCAATGCATGGCCCCTTGTGTTGTTAATGTTCTTTACTTAGAAACACTGTTCCTCAGAACTACCTGCATGTGTGATGTGCGATAGTTGAGTGTGTATTAGCTTAATGTGTTAGCGTGTGTTTGTGTTATTAGCGTGTGAGTGTGTGCGTGTGCGTGTGTGTGTGTGTGTGTGTGTGTGTGTGTGTGTGTGTGTGTGTGTGTGTGTGTGTGTGTGTGTGTGTTAGTGTGTATGTGTATGTGCTGAATGACCTCATGTGGTCTGTGGCTTTGGGATGACTGCATGGTTTCAGTAGGCGCAGCACTGTGGGGGCCGTGGTGAGCGCTGAAGCCCGCCGCAGCTGGGACACTTCTGCTCACCCTCAGGAAGCCATGAAACGAGAGGCCAACAGCGCTGCTGCTGCTAATGGTAACGCAGCTGCTGATGCTAGCACTGAGGCTAGTGCTAACGCTTATGTAGCTGATTCTAACATAGCTGCTGATACTAGCGTTGAGGGTAGTGCTAACGCTAATGCTGTTAATAGCTGCTAATGATAGCGCTGAGGATAGTGCGAACACGAATGCTGCTGATACTAAAATATTCTGCTGAGGCTACCGCTAAGGCTAACGCCGCTTCAGCTGCTCCTGGATGGCCCCTAAAGTCTGTGTGACGAACAGCATCACATCTTTTAATCATGCTAGGTAAAAAGAAAAAAGACAAAATGAACGAAGGCACTACAAAGGCAGAGACTGACGTGTTGATGTGCCTTGGACAGTGTCTTTCTCTCTATCTCCCTCTCTCTGCCACTCATTCTCTATCTACCTCTCTGTTCCCCCAATGTCTGTCTTTCTCAGGCAGGTGTCGGCTGGCACAGAACTCTGCTGGTGTAATTAGGGCACAGAAAGTTACACTGGCCCCCTTTTCGCAAACTTCCCTTCGCTGCAACAAAAACCATCAAATGACAAGTCCCTCCCACTTTAACAGAGAAAACAGCTAGAACTGATGTTACTCAATTTTTCTGATGGATAGAACTGGGCCTTTGTGTGACACACTGCAGATCAGCTCAGCTGTCAGCACCATACATGCAAACCGTGAGAGAACCATAGGCTCTAATGTTCTAGGTTCTAGTGTTCTAGGTTCTAGTGTTCAGCTGTAAGCACTGTGAGAGAACCATAGGTTCTAATGTTCAGCTGTAAGCACTGTCAGAGAACCATAGGTTCTAAAGTTCAGTTGTGAGCACCATACATGCAAACCGTGAGAGAACCTATGATAGGTTCTACTGTTAAGCCGTGAGCAGTAGACAGACAGGCAAACCGTGAGAGAACCATATAATAAGTTCTATTGCTCAGACACACAGGCAAACCGTGAGAAAACTATGATCACAGCCACAGTGAACATGCATGTCCCTGTGGTCTTCTTTGGGGTGGGGGTCGTGTATTCTCTGTAGCTGGAGGTCAGGAGCTGTAGGTCTAACAAGCCAGCAGGCCAGTGCTGTGTGTGGAGGGCAGTGATATGGACTGGGAGACTGGAGGGTTGGGAGGGGGGGTCTGGACAGTAGAGTGTGTGTGGGGTGGGGGGGTCTGGACAGTAGAGTGTGTGTGGGGTGGGGAGGTCTGGAGAAGTGGCGGGTCAGGGCATGGGAATGTAGCGGACGCCTGGGAACTGCTCTTCTGCTGTGCGGTTAGCATACCACAGATCTGTGTCTCACACACACACACACACACACACACACATACACACACACACACATACACACACACACACACACACACACACACACACACACACACACTCTCTCTCTCACACACACACACACACAACCCACAACCCCCCTCTTCACTGTCTCGTTCATTTGATTTTTCACCTACTCCCTCTTTTTTTTATATCTGTTTCACTTTCTTTCTTGATCTTCTTTTCTTCACTCCTTCACTCCGTCTGTGTCTGAATATGTACCTCTTTCTGTAGCTTTGCTTCTTTCACTCTATCATCTCTCTCTCATACACTCTCTCTCTCCCTCTCTGTCTCTTTCTCTCTCTGTCTGTCTGTCTCTGGTTTTGTAGCTTTCCTTCTGTCTCTCTCTCCCTCTGACTGTGTATTTCTTTTTATAGCTCTGTTTTTTTCCCGCTCTCTCTCTCTCTCCGTCCCCAACGCTGATAACGCACAGCAGTGTGTTCTGTCTTCTTTTTGTCCTTGGGAAGTTTTGGTGGCAGCCCAAGTGAGAGCAGACTGAGCCGAAGCCGAGCTGAGCTGAGCTGCCCGCTGTCCCCATTCCGGCTCTGATTGATACAGTTTCCCTGCTGCCAGTGCTCTGAGCTGCGACTGCTCCCCTGACAGCCGTGAAGCAGAAGCACTCACTGTTAGTGACTGGAACAGCACTGGGCGCTAGGCTAGCCGAGAAGATAAACTGGGTGAGCTGGACACTACAGCCCTGTGAGGAACAGCGAACAGGCCACTTGTATTCCTTGTGTGCTGGAATGCAGTTGTGTTCCTAATGTTTTCTGTAGGCCGGGAGGACAACAGGTAAACTAATAAAAGAGTAGATGACTTGTTAATGGAAAGCCTATTAAGCCCCGCTAATCTCTTAAACAGCCATTAATGCCACAGAAAACACCCTTTGTAACGTCTAATCACAAAAAAATGCAGAGAAAAAAAAGAAAGGAAAATTATTCTCTCTCTCCCTTTTTCTCTCTCTCTCTCTCTCTGATGTCATAGCGTGGGATTCTTTGCCAGTGACTCAGAGCAGAGGCTGTGTGTGTGTGTGTGTGTGTGTGTGTGTGTGTGTGTGTGTGTATGCGTGTGTGTGTGTGAGTGTGTGTGTGAGGGCAACTCAAAAGTAGCATTCACAGGATTAGTGTGTGAGGATGAGGGAATGCCTCATCTGGTGTTTCACGCACACACACTCGCGAGTGCTGTGGGTCTGAAGCCACTGTGGTCTCTGGGTCTATAATTTACGGTATAAATTATTCTTACCTGATATGATAAGACTCTTTTCAAACTCTTGCCAGAGTTCTGTTTTCACCTTTCGGTTGGCATAAAGTAAAGGATGTAATATCGTATAGAATCATACTTTGATCAGTTTGTTAACCCAGTCCAGAAGGCTGTGTCGTGGTGAAAATGTCCAGATAGAGATGGAAAATCAGCTGGACCTTCTTGATTTTGTCATTTGCTTGGTGTGGTCAGTTCTGTTTCTGTATTTGTGCACCGATTCGCTGAACCGAGCAGCCAATGGGAGTGATCCCTACCACCCAGGGCTCTGTTGCTGCAAACGAACTGGCAGAGAACCGTTGGCTTGATCTTCGATGCACTTAAAGGCCAAAAGGTGTGTGTCTGTGTGTGCATGTGTGTATGTGTGTTTGTGTGTGCATGTGTGTATGACTTTAGACCCACACATGGGGGGGATCAGAAACCTCTCTTGTTACTGGGGTTTCTTCTAGCTCACAGCAGGGGCATTCAGGGTAATCTTATTACTGCAGCTAGTTAGGTGCCCTTCCACCCTGTGAAGAGGTTGTGTTATTGTTTTTCTGTGTGTGTGTGTGTGCGTGCGTGTGTGTGTGCGTGCATGCGTGCGTGTGTGTGATGTTTGAAGAATGCAGAGTGGTATCACTTACTGTATTGTGTGTTCTTCAGGGGGTGTCGGGGGGGGGAGGGGTTGGCATCTCATGGAAGGAAGCACCTTTGGACTTTTCATTGTCTGCCGGCTCTGATTTCACTTCCTGTGCTTCCATGAGGGCCTTTGCGAGCGTTTCCTGTCTCTCGGCCCATCTGTGTCACAGACCGTCTGTTTGTCAGTCCTTACTTCCTCCTTCCAGACACCATCAGACCTCTAAACACACTCCGAAGAGTCCACCTTTCACCCTCTTTCTCCTCCGAGCACTATACTGTATACGCCAGGCGCAGTTCAGCTCCAGATCTTTTCACGTTGAGGAATCTGACTGGCTGCCACACGCATAAAGGGCAGTTTCTCAACGTGTTTCACCCTCCCACAATTTAACACAAGCTGCAAATCCACAGGCGCAATTACAATATTTGCATTATTTGAATATTTAATTAGAAGTGAATAGATATTTGAATATAATGCACCAGCGGAGGAGGGGCAGTTCTAGATCATATGTACTAGGTGTGCAAGCCCTTGGTCAGTTCCCCTTAGAGAAGGGAGCCTGCAGCCGTGTTTGCATTGGACTCACCACAACTCAGTCCCACACGCAAGATAAGTTGTCTCCAGACGTTGCTCTTCCCAATGCAGTTCACCTCACACTTTACTGAACGTTATTGCCTAAAGGCCGTTTGATTGTGAATACTCTCCTCGCGTTTGTCTTGTCTGTGTGAGCGGTCGAAGGGTAGGTGGAGGGCAACAAGTCCATTGGGGTAGTCCCCCGCCCTCCCCAGAGCCGAGGAAGCTCCCCTCTGAAGTCCCAGCATGCTTTTTAGCGAGCGTGAACTTGCCCCAGCCTCCGCTGGCTGGCACGGGATGTTGGCTGTTCAATAACCCTTAAAGGTGTGGGGTTTTTGAACATTCTAACATAAGATTCCGTTCCGCAACAATGAAAGGTTCTAAAATTCTATGTTGAATTCACTGAACCCAGATATTCTTTAGAACATTAATTTTCCAACGTTCCCGTTAAGTAAATCGGCCTCTTTCACCCCATTGCTGGCACCAGTTCACTCAGACGTATCATCACATTCCTCAAGCCCAGAACGAGCCCGCGGCGGAGATTGCGCTCACAGTGACACACACCTACACCAGCCGTCAAAACACACACATACACCACTTTCTCGTGATGAGGCACAAAACATACACACACCTACACCAGCCGTCAAAACACATGCACACCACATTCTCCTGATGAGGCAGAAAACATACACACACCTACACCAGCAGTCAATACACACAGACACACACACACACACACACACACAAATACACACACACACACACACACACACACACACACATACACACACACACACACACACACACACACACACACACACACACACACACACATACCACTCTCTCCTGATGAGGCATAAAACATACACACACCTACAGCAGCAGTCAAAACACACACACACCTCTTTGATTTGTGTGTTTGTTGTGATCTATAAAGATTGCTGCTGCAACACCAAAATCAAAATGTTCCCCTTTGGAATGAATAAAGTAATCTGTCTATCTATCTGTTTATCTATCTATCTATCTATCTATCTATCTATCTGTCTGTCTATCTACAAGTCTTTGTATTTCCTGGAACGTTTGAAACTCTTGTAGAGTTCCGTTTTAATGTTGACTTACGTCAAGGAAATAGATTGGCCGATATTCAGACAAACACACACACACACATACACACATATTTTCTCTGTTTCCTTCTTTTATTCTCTTTGTACCCCTCTCTTTCTCTCTCTCTCTCTCTCTCTCTCTCTTTCTCACACACACACACACACACACACACCCCTTAAGTGACTGTGTGTAGTACATTCAAATCCTTGTGGCCTCATGTCATCGGAAGATAGATCTAGTGCTTTCCTCTCTTTTTCCTGCTCATTTACGAGATGCGTTTCAGATGGCGAACAGGAAGAGGGCATTCAGTAGCGACCGCAGGTCACGGAAAAACATCCCCGAGCTTCGCCCCATCAATCACCCTTTGGCTACAACAGGGCAAGCCCCCGAGTCTAACTACACGCTGGACACTAGGTCTTTTTACTGATAGAGAGAGAAAGAGAGAGTGAACTCCTTCGGTTAGATGTCTATAAAGATGCAGACACACACACACACACACACACACACACACAGACACACACACACACACACACACACACACACACACACACAGACACAGTGTTTTATGTGTTGCTTTGGACGGTCATATTACTGTAGAACACGGTATGTCAAATCGCGCTAGTCTTTGTTTGAATCATTGTCACAGCTGAAAGTGGCCTGTAGTGATATATCATTGCAGAGCCACTCATGCTGTGTCCATGTTTGTTTGTGTTAGACTCTGTTTGTGTAGCTGTGTGTGTATGGCAAGTCATTTTACCATTAAACCAGTAGGGCCTATGGCAAGCCATAGCCATTTAGTTTTCACCAGTCGAAACTATATTTGTCATAATTATGTTCATTTCATATCTGTAAAATAATTTTGACTAGTTCTAATTAAGTTACAAATATCTATAATGTACATTTCCACTAGTGAAAATTGTTGGTATCAAGAATTAATATTGTGATTGGTGAGAAATACATTGTTTTTTCACAAACATGCTGTTCTCAACACAAACACACACATGCGCGCGCACATGCACACACATACACACACAAAGACTCACACACACACACACACACACGCACACACACACACACACACACACAGGCACGCAGGCACGCACACACATACAGTACACACACAAACACACATACAAAGCGCTTTCAGATATAACCTCCGGAGTACATGCGGAGGTTTGTCAAACGGAGGTCCTACCCTTCGGATGATTCAGATATGATGCTAACCTGCGGACCTAATACTGACCTTATACGGACGTATGTGTGAACGACATACACGCACATTACAGAATCTCCGTGTGGTTGTCGAGTGAGGGGTGGGGGCTTAGAGTTCACAAGATGCGAGATATATGACGCAGAATATATGCGGCCGCTGCCTGTCACAGCTGCTTTTTGTTTACAAAGTGTAGCCTATGCATTATAGGCTAAAGAAGAGAAATCTATTGTGCGTAGGCTAATACTTGAAGTAGGATAGTCACGTAAGTGCGCACATACAGTATTTGTATGTGTGCTTCGAGTAAACACATTTATCTGTTTTCAACGTTATGTGCCAGAATCTGGTTTGCGTTGGAGAGAGAGAGCATGCACACACTTTATGGTAGGCTACCAGCCAATTCAGTAGGCTAACTCAAGACTTCAAGGCCATCATACAACGTTTTTAAGCAACAAACAAAATACTACATAACAAGTTTTTTCATGATTTATTTTTTTCCAAAAGCATACTATCCCCATGCAGGCGCGCGGGAACATATTTTTGACCATGGGTGCTGAATAACAAAATAATGGATGTCCAACAATTTCTCCCCTAGCATGATATGATTTGAATTTAGACAGCTACGCCATTTCAACGCGGTGTATGAGTAGGCCTAAGAGCGAGAAGTTTTATAATGCCCTTGCCACTCCGACTCATCAATAAAAACTGTGTGCACACACACCAGACCAGCACTTGACTTTACATCATTAAACTATTTCAGTATATTGCTTTTCTGATTGTCAAAACCACACCTAACTTATGGCGTCTCCACTCCACAGCAAAAGTGTCCTAACCACGTTACAGCTGTTTCTATCTGAGCGACTCCAATAGTGAAAGGATTTCAGTGTCATATTTCGGTGGCACTAGCTAAGCTGTCGTGGAACTCGAGATGACATGTCTACTGATAGGCAACAGGTCTCACCAACACGAAATTCTAATTGCAAAAGATGCATCCTACCTCATCTGTTGTAGGCTACTGTAGTTATTCGAAATTGGGCTTTTCACAATCCAACGATATATCCAAAGTGCGAACTAGTTGGTGATGGTTTATGAAAACTGCCAGTATGCATGCTACACGGAGTTCTGACAGGGCTGTGCATGGCCTAATAAGCAGGCAAGATATAACCCACGATCGCCATGGTTTCGTTGTCAATTCGTGTTTGTGGTAATAATGACAGCAACAATAAAACCATCTGTATCTTACGATCTTCATCATTCTTGACAGATCACCAGCCTCCTCTGGATGGTCATATGCATAATTAGCCTATAGCCTACCTTTAGTTTTCATTTAATTTTAAACACGAATCTACTGTCTTTACTGCCGGGAGAGAAAAAAATCCTGTATTCTTTTCTGTAGCCTAATTCTGCTTAAGGCTATCAATGAACAGAAAACCGTGTTGGCTAACAATTTATTAAATGTTATTGTCGTCAACGACGTCGCTGTAGGCTACTGCCTTTTCAGCGCCTTCTGCTTATGATGATTCAGTCTTTTGAATTCGTTTGGCCTTGCCATGCAGTTGTAGGCTACAACGTGACATTCCCTTCATGTGTTTTATCAAAATGTTGTATGCCCTCATGGATAGTAGCTCCGTGATGTCTGCACACACACACACACGATCACCCACCTCTAGTCCTGCAAGCGTAAACCTCAATCGATCACCTCACTGCCCACCTTCTTGACAGTGGTCACATCACTAACAATTCTCACGCTCCCCTCCCTCTCTCTCTCTCTCTCACACACACACACACACACACACACATACACGCACGCACCCACACACGCATACACTCACACACACACTCCCTTGTGCTCTCTGTTTCACTCTCTCTCTCTTTAGCTCTTTTTACAGTAACGCACACACACACTTTCTCTCTCCCTGTTCTTAAAAGCTGTTTAGATGTTTTGTGTTTGTGTGTGTGTATGTATGTGTGTGTGTGTGTGTGTGTGTGTGTGTGCGTGTGTCCGTTAGTACTCGCTCCTGATGGTATGGTCAGGGTGCGTGCCTGTAGAGACTTCTATGCAAAGTGGCTCACAGGTTTCGTTAACCCTGCGTACAGGCCTCATCAGTCATCACCCTGGTGGAGTTTGATGCTTTATTTACATCCTCCTACAGTACTGTACAAGCATCAGTGGAGATCACTAGTGTGTGAGCGTGTGTGTGTGTGTGTGTGTGTGTGTGTGTGTGTGTGTGTTTGTCCTGGGTTGATATGGCCTTTGTGTGGGGATCGCAACTGTGTGAGGTAGCTGAGCTGAGCTGGACAGTAGCCACCACCTGGTGGCCTGAAGCTCTTGCTGTGACACGAGATGGCACACGGACACACACAGACTTTGACATACACACACACACACACACACATACACACACACAAACACACACACACTGTGGTGACCTCTGCTCTCAGGCCGCTTAAGGCGAGGCCATGATGTCATCAGCAGGCACAGGCATCAGGAGACGGGGGAGGGTGTGGCCCCAAGGTGCCTCTGGTTTCATAAACACAGACACACACACACACATCCTCGCTCTATCTCTCTCCCTCACACACACACACACACACACACACACACACACACACATGGTCACATGCAGAGTTTAAGCCAGAGGAGCTACTTTGCCCGAGTGAGATTGAAGAAAACACATACACACACACACACACACACACACACACACACACACACTCCTCTCTCTCCCTCTCTCTCATACACACACACAAACACACACAAACACACACACTCCCTTGCTCTCTCCCTCTCTCTCTCACACACGCACACACACACTCCCTTGCTCTCTCTCTCTCTCTCTCTCTCTCTCTCACACACACACACACACGCTCACATGCAGAGTTCAAGCCAAAGGAGGTACTTTGCCCGAGTGAGGTTAAAGGAAACACACACACTCACACACACACACACACACATACATACATACACACACACACATGCTCACATGCAGACACCTAGCCAGAGGAGCTACTTTGGCTGAGCGCAGGTTTAAGAGATTAAAGGTGAGGCTGGTGGCTTACTGTTACGTAAGATGCTAGTCAGTGGCATGCGGGAGGTGTTTGTGGTGGAAGGAGCAGTGGCCAGGTGAGACATCAATGGACACGGGAGGAAACGGCCACAGACGAGGAACTAGAGAAACACAGATCGACAGAGATAACGACAGACACAGAGAGCTAGAGAGAGAGAGAGAGAGCGAGAGAGCAGAGAGAGATTGTGAAAAAAGTAGTGAAGCGACTGAGAAACATGGCCTGCTCTGAGGTGAGTTCGGACTCATTTATCCTGGACGTTTTCATGTTTCTAGGCCAACCTCAACTTTCAGTGTGCAGAAGAGACTGCATCCGCTGCCACCAGCCAGATGTAGAATTTTTTGGTGGATGATGCAAACTTTATTTATAAGTGTATCAGAGAAGACTCACTACCGCAGCCTGGAAAGCTAACAGCCAGGTAAAATCCTGGAGGTGCGTGCATGCATTATTTGTTTGTTGTGTGAAATTCAGTTTGGATCAGCATCATTTCTTTATTGACCTGTTTATGGATTCATTCTCCCGTTAGTCTATTCATAGCCTTGCAACAGAAGTGACGAACAAGCAGATGTGTTTGTTTTTTTTTCTCTTCTCTCTCTCTCTCTACATTGGTATGCTTTTCAAATTCAAATGAAGAGATACTGTCAAAACATTAGCTTCTCTAAACTTCCTCTTCAGGGACAGACAGCGTTCTGTTCACCGCTGCCTGCCTGGCCTCCTGTAGGTCTGCCATTTGTTTGTAGTTCTGTGTGTGGGTGTGTGTGTGTGTGTGTGTGTGTGTGTGTGTGTTTCTATGTGTGTGTGTGTG
>NW_027468609.1:17381938-17384438 GCF_046254945.1 Alosa pseudoharengus | reverse complement strand
TTGAATATCACATCCTACTTGATCGTTGTTTTTTTTTATCTTCCTTTCCTCCCTTCTCTCTCTTCTTCTCCTCTCTCTCTTCCTCTCATCAGGCCATCCCCCCCTCTAACTATGACATGCCAGTGTCCATCCCCGGCAACCCCAACAGCCTGCTGTACAGCCACCCTGGGAGTTCACTGGGCAGCCCCAACCTTCTGCCCCTGGCTCACTCCTCCCTGCAGCGCAACAGCATGTCCCCGGGGGCCACACACAGACCCCCCAGCGCCGGGAACACAGGTAATACACACACACACACACACACACACACACACACACACACACTAACACACTAACACACACACACACACACACACACATACACGAAGACACACACACACACACACACACACACACACACACACACACACACACACTAACACACTAACACACACACACACACACACACACACACACACACACGCACGAAGACACACACACACACACACACACTCACACACACACAGTCACACACACACACACACACACACACGAAGACACACACATGCACACACAAACACACACACACACACACACTAACACACTAACACACACACACACACACACACACACACACACACACACACGCACGAAGACACACACACACACACACACACTCACACACACACAGTCACACACACACACACACACACACACGAAGACACACACATGCACACACAAACACACACACACACACGAACACACACACACACACACACACACACGAAGACACACACACACACACACACACACACACACACACACACACTCACACACACACACACACACACACACACGAAGACACACACACACACACAAAGACACACACATGCACACACAAACACACACATGCACGCACACATGCACGCACACACACACACACACACACACACACACACACACACACACACGTATGCGTATGTGCATGTGCGTGAACACTCAGGACAGGTATACACGTGCACACACACACACACACAAACACACATACTCAGGACAGGGACACACACACACACACACACTCTCACGCACACAGACACACCAACCTCCACATACTGGTGCTTCAGCCGTAGCATCTGAAGCACCCCTAAAACTGGCACTTCTCCGTAGTTCCTGGTGGCATATCCAACGGTTCTGCTTAGGGTTTATAGATGCTGCCGGGCCCTTAACGGAACGTCTGTGGTTCTGCGCTGGTGTCTGCCTCAGCGGGAGCTTTTGGCTGCTGCTTAGAGAACCCGTCTTTCAACGATGAAATAAAAGACATTTTTTATATAATTATTATTTTAACTCTTATTTTCGCTTTGAAAATGTCCTGCTCCCGCTGTATATATTTTGCAGGGGCGGACGTGTGGTCAGCTCATAATTTAAACAAACATATGACCCGACCTCACTTCCCCCAGACATAGTGTACAGACATATGTGTATGTATATATATAGAGGGTGAGACAGACAGAGAGAGATGGAGAGAGAGAGAGAGAGAGAGAAAGAGATAAAGAGAAAGAGCGAGAGAGAGAGAGAGAGAAAGAGAGAGAGAGCAGGAGAGGAGGACATAGAGGAAAGCTGACCGCTGAGTATGTAGGGACACACAGCTCCGTGTCAGTTTGTTATTATTGTCTGAAAAAGGTCTATTTTCCTCTCTGGTCAGTGGCCTGCCTGACCACAGGAAGAGGCCTGTCATTACGCTTGGCTTCCGTGTGCAATTTGCTTGGTAGTACGTACAGAGGCAGCGAGAAGCTAAACATGAGTCTTGGCCAAGCCCAGGGAGGTGGTGTCATCCCTCCCTTTCTCTACTCCTTCCTTTCTTTATTCATCATCCTCTCCCTCTCTCCCTCTCTCTCTCAGTCTCTCCCTCATCCTCTCTATCCCTCCCTTTCTCTACTCCTTCCTTTCTTTATTCATCATCCTCTCCCTCTCTCCCTCTCTCTCTCAGTCTCTCCCTCATCCTCTCTATCCCTCCCTTTCTCTACTCCTTCCTTTCTTTATTCATCATCCTCTCTCTCTCCCTCTCTCTCTCAGTCTCTCCCTCATCCTCTCTATCTCTCCCTTTCTCTATTCCTTTATTTCTTTATTCCTCATGCTCTCTCTATCTCTCTCTCCCTCTCTGTTTTTCCCTCATCTTTTCTCTCTCTCCCTCTCTCTCAGTCTCTCTATCATTCTCTCTCTATCCCTGTCTCTCTTCTCTTTCTTTCTCTCCCTCTCTCTCTCCACAGTCTGTTCTACAGTGTCTAGGGTGGATGTTTTCGTTGTCTGTGGAGACCAGTTTAAGTTTCTCCATTCGACCTCACAGTCTATGAGTGGCGGCTGTAGGTTTTGGAGACAGGAAGTCACCCGCTGGTTTTCACATCGCTTTCGATTAACGTCTTCTCTCTCTCTCACCTCAGGTGGCCTGATGGGTGCGGACATGACCGGTGGTGTGGGCAGCGCTGGTAAGACCCACGTATACATTTCCTCTGTCCTCTCTCTCGGT
>NW_027468609.1:17339438-17376938 GCF_046254945.1 Alosa pseudoharengus | reverse complement strand
CTCACTCCTTGAGATCCCCGCTCTGTGTTCTTCCCTCTTGGTGAAACGGAGGCTTTTATTTATCTGCTCCAGCTGTTTAAATGTGTAATCAAAGAGTTAAATACCGGAATGAAAGAAGGCTATAGATAGCCAAGGCTGGATTCCTCTTTCCTTTGAATGATTCTATCCTTTCCTATAATATTCATGTTACACAGCTATGATTTCTGAACTTGGGAGTGTGTGTGCATGCCTACTGTAAGACCTTGCACCCCAGCATCCACCTCCTCCTCTGTTTTAACCAGCGCTTTTCCTTTCCCTCCACAGAAATTGCACTAGTACTCACTTATGTCCGAGCTCAAACCTGTCCCTGCCCTCTGCCCAGAGCCTGCACATCAAGTCCGAACCTGTTTCTCCTCCTAGAGACCGAGTGGGGCATCAGCAAGGGGGCTACGGCAGCGCACAGCAGCTCCCTCCCCCCCAGCAGCAGCAGCAGCAGCAGCAGCAGCAGCCCAATCACCACCAGGCCCAATCCCAGCATGCCGCGGGGCGCCAGGAGGCGGGCCGTTCCCCGGGCGACAGCCTGAGCAGCTGTGGCAGCTCGTACGAGGGCAGCGACCGCGAAGAGCAGCAGCGCAGCGACTTCCACTCGCCACTGGGGGCGCTGCGGCCCCCGCAGGAGGAACACGAGAGCCCGTCCGTCAAACGCGTGCGCCTGTCCGAGGGATGGGCCTCCTGATTGCCACGCCAACGATTGCCACTGCCACTTTCGCAAGAATCCTACCACTCCCCTCCCCAAATCCTAAATCCCATCCCCCCTCCCCCAAAGATCCCAAGTTCCTCATACCCCACCCCTACCAATCTCCTCAGGGAGGGCTTCATATCTGAAATGTAACTTTAGTATTATTATTATTATTATTATTATTATTATTAATATTATTATTTTTCTCTGCAGAGTGCGAGTGCTATTGTGTATTAAAGTGATATATATGTTGCAGGGCGGGAAAGAAGGTTTTGAAGGGGGGGGGGGTTGCCAGGGCTGGAAGGGGGGATGTGGGGGGGGGGTGGCATGCATTGCTTGTGCCGTGTGTGGGGAAAACAAATGACAAAACAAAAAAAAAAGTATATATTGTTCACGCACATACCTATACGATGTATGTGCACTTGTGTATGTACACAAGTTATACGCTTTTGGAAAAGAAGAGAGAGATAAGAAAAGAAGTCTGGTACTCTGTTTGGTAAAGCTACTTTGTAGTGCAGTAATATATGGCATAATTAAAGTATTTTTGAAAAGCGTGTGAAGATGAGGCAGCGACTCGGCTGATGGGCAACGTCCCCACAGTCAGGCCAGACTCTGGCAATGGCCTCGCCAGCGCAAACTAACCCACATACAGTATATGTTACCATAAACATTGTTGTGTTGCAGGTTCAACGTATTTATGTAAATAGAGGGTGCGGGAAAGGGTCAAACCTGCCAGGATTTGCAGATTTATTTACTAAAAAAAGACAGAGAAAATAGATGGAGAGAAAGAGAGAGGGTTACTGTATGATGCAGCTTTTGGGAAATACATCCTCGCAACCCAGGGCAACTGTTTTACTTCAGGAAAGAGCTATATGATTTTAAAAAGTAAGGTAAATTAAGAAAAAAAATAATAACATTTAACAGTTGTATATGTTTGTCCATATTTAGATTGAGGAAAAAGTAGCCTACTTTTGGGCCAGGTGTGTTTATGTAACAAAATCCCCGGTGGAAAAAAGGATCTACTATACATTGAAGCTTATATTTTCGTAAAAATGCAGAGCATTTTGTTGCTAGCTGTTGACTATGTGAGCCAGAATGTAGTTAAGCTTTGCCAATACTGAACAAGCCCATTTAGGTATAGCAATATGGGCCCGCCCCTTTTGAAAGCCATACTATCACAGCCAGAAACCAGATTATCTATTGAGTTTTTTCATTGTTGTTCTTTTAAATATATTACTTGATAATTATTACAAAAAAAGTTTTTATGAAGAATTTTTAAAGTTAAAAATATGGAAGGTAATTCTGTAGGAGTACAGGAATGTTAGGCTACTTGTTATCAATAAAGGTTTTTAAATGAATTTGCCATTTGTTTGTGAACTTGAACAAACCCACCCATTTGCTGTCAATCACGTTTTCACGGGGTCGTGCGTCTGTGAAGCTATAAACCCTATAACATTAGGTCGTGCTGGATTGCTCTAGCCTGGGAAGGATTGCTCCGCTGCGATGTTGAAATAGGCTGCAGTCCGCATAAGTATACCCTTCTAATATAGTAGATGTACAGTGCCTTATCTTGTGCTGTCACAGATATTTTTTTCTTTTATCCCTTTGCAAAACCAAATATTCAAATTCATAAAGATTAATTGGTTGTCAGTCAGTGGCTGGAGTTGTGCATAGTAATTGCACGCTAAATGTATCCGATGAGTAGCCTATGTTCTACTTGGAAGAGATAAACAAATGGTTTTGGTAGAAACGAAAGTAGGCCTAGGGCATTTTTGTTGATTATTCCGGATTCGTCGAAAGTTTTATTTTAAAATCATCACGCCATGTCCCCATAAACTCTAGTTGTTTTGGTTATAAAAGTTACTTCGAACCCAAACCTCTGGCGCATCTTTGGCGGTGGTGATAAATTGATCACAAACCCCTGGTGGGTTATATGGGGTGAAAGGTGACATTAGTAGTCTACTCTACCGCATAGTCCATGGCTGGTTCATTAGTATAAAATAGGAGACATCAACAAGACTGTTACCTCTCTTCTGCTCACGTTTCCTAGCTGGTTCAGCCTATCTGTAAAAGTGCAACGGCTCTTTAAAATAACGCGCAATCTGACTTTGAAAGTCATCGTCTATATCAGGCTGATATTTTAAACACGATCTACGTGTGTTGTGGCGTGAAGGGCAGAGCCCGTGTACTATTTTAATAAAATATCTTTTTTTTATTTCAGAACAATTAAACATGATTTATTGGTTTAACACAGCGGGCACTGATTTTACTGAAACCAAACCAAAGCAAGTGGAGTCGGAAGCCATAGGGTTATCCATTTTGGATCGGGCTTTAGGTCAAGCTTTCTAGTTACTGTTTGTGAAATAAATTGGCCGGCCATTGGCCACTGATTTTCTTTTTTATTTACATGTAAGGAGCCTATCCTATGTAGTGCTCCCATTCAACCAAAATCCATCGTTTGGGGCTTGTTATGATACTACAGGGTAATTTCTCAAACGAGACGCATCTCCTCCCTTGAGTTAGCTATCTAAAATGAAATGTATCCCAACGGTTTTACTTTATTGTGTTAATTGATTTGGTGTGTAGGCTACAGTATGTGTGTGTTTAGAGCAAAAGCAGAACTCATTTGTCAGATGATCATGGATACACACCTTTGTTCTTCTTGTGAAAACGCACTCACTGTACACGCAGAATACACAGGTTGTATGATTATCCTGAAGCGGGGAGGTTTGAAGTAAATATTTTGGCGTTAAGAGGCCCACAGCGGCATAAGCTGGACTTTGTCGCCCCTTGAAGACAAGATGTTTATACTCAAAACCATCACAATGTCTGTGTGTTCCCCCTCAGATTGTAAACCCAACCGAACAGTGAACGAGGAACTGGCATTTGTATTCTAAAGAAATTTCAGTAAAGTTACTGGCTCTCTTGCAAAGTGTCTATGCGTAATTTTTGCATTTGTGCTTATTTTGTATGGTGAGTGTGTGTGTGTGTGTGTGTGTGTGTGTGTGTGTGTGTGTGTGTGCGTGCGTGCGTGTGTGCGTGCGTGTGTGTTTCTTTCTTTCGCTGGGCACCGAATTTTAATTCGCCTACTGATCCATGTCTGCATGAAAGTTATCTGTAATTGACGTTCACCTTTTTCAGATTTAAATAGCCAACCCTTACTGTAAGTGTATATCATCATACCAAAAGTGAATCCAGCCTTCATTAATGCCCTCTTTCTCCACCACAGCTGAGACAACTAATAATATTTAAATCTGAATAGTGAGATATAAAATGGTATGAAAATGAATTAATTCTCAAGAAGTCTGTTTTTTTATTCGACTTAAATTTGTTTTCTTGTAGCCTATCTTGTAACTTTTAAATATTGCCGGACTGTGTCCATTTAGCCCTAGGCCTATAGACCCAGATTAACAAACCAACCTTTTAATAACTGTTTTTTAGGATATGTTCAAAGCGCCGGTACCAGGGTAATCGATAGTAGGCTATGTATTAGTGAAAATGTTCTTCAGAAATTATCCTATAAATCTCTACCTTCCTTGAGTTTGCGTGAGCCTTTATTCCTGACCATGACGTTGCGTTCAAATATACGAATTTAAATAATTAGACTGTCCTAATTGGGCGACACTTTAAAATACCATAAAGTGACGTTCCCCCCCAAAAAATCTGAGAATTCTGCAGTGCCTTTTCCAAAAGACGTTGACTTTAACGCGTCTGGCCATGAGGTGTCGCCAAATAGGTTACAGAAATACGGATAACGCTGATTCTATTGCCTTCAAAGAATCACATCATATGGAGATAGGCCTACTAGTCTAAACCGGTTTAAATTCACATGCAAGGAGAGACTGGTTAAAAACAAAATTAAATTCTGCGCTGCGATAGAAAAAAAACATAGATATTACATAGCCTAAATGATTGAAAGTTATACTGCAAATAGTTTATTGAAATTATAAAAAGATATAACCGTTTTGGGATGTCACATGAATAGCCTGTAGTTATGAGTCCCATGAGTATAGACTGTAGCCTCTGCACACCTGCATTCAGTGTGTTGCTTGTGCCAGAAAGTCTAAAGGAATCCTTCTATAACCCCCCCCCCCCCCCCCCCCCCCCCCACACACACACACACACACACACACAAACACACAAACAAACAAAATGATTTACTTGTGTGAATTAGTTCAGTAGCCTGTAAATGTGTTTTACATGCATTCGGAAACTTGTTTTCGAAAAAAAAAATGTCTTTCCACCAGTCACCATCAGTCAAAATACCATCATTTGGATTACCACCATTCATTTTTTCCTCCAAATTGAGAAGAAATCAGAAATCTGTTTTAAATGTGTTTCCATTCCCACCTATAGGCTACACATTCCCTTTGCTCAGCTAGCAGATGAAGGTCAAACTGAACAGTGTCAGTGTACGAACTCGGCTACAGTATTTTATCAGGGGGGAAAATGTCGCATGTGTGGCATGACAACTACAAGGGTGTGGATGGCTTTATTTGTTTGTTATCACAGACATCAGAGAAATTGCCTACATTTGAAATATCATAAACCTACATTGCAGAGGCGTTTTGTTGTGACAGAAATTAGATATATAAAATAGCAGTACAATATTCTATCCGCTGCGAACATACATTTTGTCGTACAATAATTGAATGCATTCATCCAGGAAACAGATCTATGAACAAATAGAATAAACTTACCCTTTAAACTATATGTTAACGATCAACTTATTCATCAACATTTATGTCTGCCTTACACAATGGGCCTGACGGGCAGACAGCGCGTAACCAAGCCAGGGCTTCGGGCATCTCATTATAATACAAAATCCCAGACACAAGTCTATCTCGGACCCTCTTTTTTTCTCTACATCGTAGACTACATCGCGTTGAAGACGGCTGTAATCCACAACACGCAATAATTATAGCGAAATAGGCCAATAGTCAATTATAGAGCCAAACAATTTGATGTCCAAGATATGTCCATTTAAATAGAATAGAAAAGAAAAAAAGGCTATATTGATCCGTCTAAATGAGCCGCTGTGGTTGTTGTAAGATTTGCATGTTGTGATCCACTAATTTATTTGATGAATTTAAATATGGCCGCACGTAGCCACATTATGCTTCACTACGTCATTGAACGTGACCTCGTTAAATGCTCATGATAATCCTGAAAGCAACGGAGTCTGACGCACAAATCTACACGTTTAAAACTGAGGTGTAGTTATCGTGTGGGCTATTATCAAATAATTATCTATTTTAAAATCAAATCACAGTGTAGATGAATTAGGCTGGGCCTAAGGTTTAATATAGGCCTGCAATTATATATTCATTTCTGAGAAAATGGCTTCTCCAAAAAGACTGGCAATATTAGAACAGCCATTAGTACGAATTTCTCTTTCAGAAACATACATTGATTCCATCCGTTCAGTGGGATTGTCTGCATGACCTAAATTCCCAATTTTTTCTCTCTATCAGCGCATCATAGACCAACAGTATATGGGCGGATAGGAAAGTCCATGGTGACAACAATGACACAGTTTCTCGCCATCAAAAGAAGTGAGGAAGTGGTTTAAATTTCACCGCACGTTCTTCATAACCAAGAGGGATGGACCCGACTGCTGCCCCCCGCCCCCCTTTCCCACGCACAAAACTTGCGGAGCGAGCGCAACACTTCACTTTTTTTCATTTGAGCTCGAGAAGTGCGTCCCCTCCTGTCCTCGCGCTTTCTCTTCCAGCAGTCATCTGCACGCGCTATGGAATACGCTCCCATTTGGGGTGGGATTAGGAACACACACACGCCAACAATGGCTCATAAAGCTGTAATTACAACAATATGGAGAAACAACGGATGATCTCAATTCAGATGGACCCTACAATCATTTCACAACTGACTTGTAGACCTGTCCTCACATCTTCACATCTGGTGGAATGACTTGAAAACGCAGGTTGATCAGCTACACAGGTAAGTGATGTATATGTTTGCTGTTGTTGCGCTTTGCTGCGTTCTACAACTGGTACAGGCGTTAAACAGAAATTACTTAAATTCAGCCAACGTCAGTAGTGCTGGTGTTAACAGTACAATTAATAGCTCAAGCCAATTGGACAATTAGACTACAATGAAAATAATCAAATCAACCTTACTTCTATTTAATGCTTCACATTGCTTGATGTTTTACCGTTAAGAGGTGACTAGAACACACAATTATTGAATTAAAAATATAAATGTTGCAATGTACTTTTAGTACACTAGCAACATTCGTAATGTAGCCCAGGCTACTCATAATGAGCCATGTGATGAACAATGTCAGAATTTGTATATAAGAATTGTTTTAAATCAGAAAATTTGAAAATAGATCTCCAGCATCCACATATCATTATTTCTAAAGAAACCAAAACAATGGTTTATTTCCTTTCATTGGTGCGTAAAAATCATGGTATGGAAAGAACACCTGCCATAACCACAGTCATCATGACGTCACAAATTTTTTTGTTCTCTCGGGTCAAACATTATTGAGAATATAGATTCTGTTTTAAATGTGAAACAGTTCATAACTTTTTGTGACAAAGTAATTGAACTTCATCACATGTTTTACATTAGAAAATGTGATCACATCTGGTCAACGCTTACGCGTATGTTGTAGCCTATCAAATGTCAATTGTAGTCGAGTTCTTTTGCTTGTTTGATGCTAGAGTCATTTTTTGTTCTTGTTCTATCTGTCAAACGTGTGTGCTAAATTTTTCTTCATGGCTTATAGAGGCAATTCATCCGTACCGTCAGTAAATGTGAGCCGTCCAATCAATAAATTAGGCTACAGTGTCAGTTTGGATTCGTTGATAACGTTACATTGAGATTGGATGTACACTGTGCACTACAATGTATACTGCATTATTTAATAAGCGGGGATTGTGGCTTTGCAAAGTTCTGTTCTGTAATTTCAAATAAATATAGAGTACATGTGGCCGGTGAAGTCGTGTATTCGGGGCTGTTTGAAGCAACAACATTGGTGGTGATATTTATTAGGACTATTTGGATTGTCCACGTCGGACAGTGAGTGATGTGCGATATCAGGATGCTCTTGGTCCCCTGTTGCAATTCATTCGCAACAGAAAAGTTAGACGCCCTGATGCGCCAAATGCACTAGCACAGGCCGAGGCGCGAGCTACCCATCCGTCCTCATGAAGGAGGAAAACACATGCCTCCAACAGCACTTGCGAAAGCCTCCGTGCTAAGTGACCAATAGTTGTGGATTACAGATGGGATTAAGAGCCTTGAGCCCAAAATAGCATCATGCGAGAAAGAAAAAAATAAGGAGAAAAAAAATATGTCTGTGCCGGCGGAATAGCGGTTGGAGCTTTAGCTGGTGCGCATGGCTATTGCACAACACGCATGTGTGATCTTTGTGAATCCTGCCGACGTGATTGTTGAAATATCTAGACCTTTGACCTCAGTCGCGCTCTGTTAAATCTGGCTGTGGAGGAAGTCATTCGACTATCCTATGAAAAAAAACTCGGTTTTTTATTCGGAGACAACATGGAGCACTAAAACGTAGGGGCGACATCTTCTATTGCTCCGCTCTTGGACTCAGCATCTTGCAACGACCGTGTCGCCCTCGCACTCTCGGGTTGGATTCATTCACTACAGCTCGGAACGCTACGAGATCTGGAGCGCATAATCAAACGGAGTAGCCTACGTTCGTAATGAGCGGCTGTTGCGCTATGTTGATGTCTTCGTTGCCCCCGAGGTGTGCGGTTCGTTCTACGTAACCAATATTCACTTGGCTGGATACGCAGGATACCGTGCGTACTTCACAGGAGAGAGCTGAGAGAAAGCTATACAGTAAATCGCAATTATTAATTCATTTGCACAACAAAGGACATTGGCTTGTACGTCGACTTATTTCTTGTAACAATACCATGTGTGCAACTATAGGCAATGTGTTATTATGAACAATGCAAATAGTAAGGCAAAAAAGTCGTGTGCTTTGCAACTAGAAAAATTAAGTCCCAGCTGCAGCGAGGTTCACATATTTCATTCAAACTCGAAATGGAATGGAAGAGGACGAATTCACAACGAGATTAAATGCGGGACAGGGAGATTAAGAGGAGGGTCGGGGGCACAGTGATGCTGAATAGGAAGTTTGTTATTATCTTTGGTTATCTAGCTGTATGAGTGTGATGACCGTCATAAAGCTAGATAACCGAAAGTAAGAACTACTTCCAGAATCATCGAGGACCCAGCACATAAGATACATCAGAACACACAGCTGTAACGTGCAGAATTGTAGAATTCGACGCTGTATTAAAAAAAAACTTGTCCAATCATTACTTTCTCAATTTAATAGAGCACCTATCTATCTATCTATCTATCTTTCTCTCTCTCTCTCTCTCTCACACACACACACACACACACACACACAAACAAACAAACAAACAAACAGAGAGAGAGTGAGAGAAAGATAAAGTGATGGGGGGGTGAGGGAGAGAAATACTAGATAATTAGCCTACCGGTATATATTACAAAGTTGTTATTTTCACGTGAAGTCTTTTAAATTATTTGATTTCTTAAAATGAATGGGCTAATGCATATTGTCTGTAGAGCAGACATCTTTGTATGTCTAATCAGAAGACAAATAATTAGGGTGGAAAAAATAATGAATACCCGGTCTGGAGAGAGTGTTGTCCTTGCTTAATTGATTCAGTTAAACTGACGGCAAAAGATGTGAACGTCTGGAGACTCCGATTCCCACGAATATGACAGACAGTACTGGGGGGTCGGGGGAGGAGGGGGGCGACCCAGGTCATGAAAGACCCGCAAGTGCACCCGACTCATCTGCATCTCTGTGGAGGGTGGGCACGTTTCCCATCAGCGCCAGAGATGGAGAGGCAACAGTATGAATGGATAGCGGCTAAGTGTGTATACGACATGAATGTGAAACACTGTCCAAGGGAAAAAACGAGCAAACGTTTTTAACAGGAGCCAAGACTCAAGAACTAAACGCAAACACACACACACACACACACACACATACACACAAGCATGCACACATTCTTGTGTATTTGATGCCAACAGAGTTTAACTGATTTAATAAAGTATGTTTTTGTTGGTGATTGATTAAAATGAAATTATTTAAAATGCAAAGGTAGGCCTGACCTAGATGTGGAGGTCTATCATGACGCTGGACTTGACCGGACTTGACCATGAGACACGTGCCAAAACCTTCGTAAAGGCTCTTTACACTTTGACCCCCGGCTGACCAGTGTCGCGGGAGGTCACTCTTTTGCTTTCACTACAGGTTAGGTGGTTGTCAGGGAAACCTCGCAAGTACGCAAGTCAATGAGTTTATTAGCATTCTTCAGCCTTTCTTTCAAGAGATTGTGGAGTTTCTTGCCAGTGCCCCCGGAAGATTGGGTCATACCACCGACTCACCAACTGTGTGTGTGTTTGCACTTGAAGCTTAATCAATTGAGCCTCAGACGTTTTCGTTTAGATTTTGATTTTGTTAAGTAGACTAGGTCGATTTGCGTAGAACATTTAAGCACCTAGATGTGGGCCCAGTTCCCCGAAAGCATCTTAAGCCTAAGAGCGTCGTAAAGTCCCTCTTACGAACGTCTTAACATTTGCCGACTGTTTCCCGAAACCATCGTAGCTTAAGAGCGTCGTGAAAACACTCGTAGATCTACGAGTGCTCCAGAGTTGTCGTTACCGGCTAAGAGCGTCTTAACAGTACTTCTCACTGAGGTCACCAACAGGACATACAGAGGAATTACAACTTAGAATACATAATCCAATTTACGTTCCCATTCTTTATTGTGTTTACCTGTGATGAATTAGATTTTAGCGTGCAAAACAGCATAGCCTACATGTAATGGTCATAATAATGTGATGAAAAGCGGACAAAAATGCAATCAAGTTATGAAACGAGACGTTGCCAGAATAGTTTGCCATTATCTTTGCTAAGTGAGGGCTATATTTTATTAGGCCTACAAGCAGAGAAAGGAACATGTGGTTTAGTCTGTAGGCCTACTGCATCAAAATCTAAGCCAACACATTTCCTCACTTTAGTCGACTTCTTTCTTATCTTCAAACGTGTTCTTAAGTGACACAGCGAAAAAGTAGCCTATTGCATGGTGCAACTATCTAATCTTAAATAATTACAATTATTTATGTCTGTGTGTGGTATATAACCTACTTGGGATGCTTACATGCAGATGTCAAAGTGTTTCTATTTTCGTATTGATGTGAATTAATGTGTAGATCCGAAGCTTAAACGATAGGCCTATAGCTGTGACGTGCAGTCACCTGACATCACCATCAAATCAGAGGATATTTCAGAACTATTAACGTGGACAGCTCCCCTTAAGAGCGTCTTAAGAGCAGTGCACGCGCGTTCACGCTACGAGCATGTTCGGGAAACAGTCGGAAAAACCAAACGAACGATCGTAAGATGAATCGTAGAAAACCCTCTTAAAGGAGAAGTTCGGTGTGAAATTGACCTTAGCTGTACTGAAAGATGTTGCCGAGTACTCACATGTGTCCAATAGGCACCTTCTCTCACCCCCTAGCATTCCAAATTACGCCATTTTTAGCCGAGTAGCTGTGGGGGCATAGCGTAGCCTATGCAACTAAATCGCTATTTTTACACCATTAAAAAGGTTCCAAGTAACTCCACACTGCATTGGTAGACTTCTGAGGGTCTTGGAACCTTTTTAATTGTGTAAAAATAGCGATTTAGCTGCATAGGCTACGCTATGCCCCCCACAGCTACTTGGCTAAAACGGCGTAATTCGGAATGCTAGGGGGTGAGCGAAGGTGCCTACTGGACACATGTAAGTACTCGGCAACATCTTTCAGTACAGCTAAGGTCAATTTCACACCGAACTTCTCCTTTAAGAGCTTGTCTCCGTCGTTATCGGGAAACTGGGCCGTGGCCAATGGCATCAGTTCAAGTATGTTTTGGTGATTGATTTGACAGGCCACAGACCTCACACAGTTAGATGACTTATTTTAAAGTTAAAGCAATAGCGAATGTTTCAGTGTGTTATGTGAAAACGATTAGCCTACATTGGCTACTTTGTTAACATATAAACATAGCCATATTATAATAAGTAAAGGAATACTTTGCTATCATAACAGGTTACAGGCTATTGCTAAAATGTATCCAATAGCCTACACGAGAACGTCACTCAACATTTAAAAGACATGTTTTAGATAAGTAGCCATTGCGCGCCTATGTAAAATATGGTTCTTGCCGCCCAAACCTTCGTGCTTTGGAAGAGGGCAAAGTTATCCATCATTAACCTTATACAGTATGTAGATTGTGATGTGTATGCACCCGTCTTAGCAAACCTGTCGTGTGTGACAAGCTCTGTCGCTGATTGGCGTCGTTGTGTACATATGAGACGAGCTGACTGCAGCTAGCTGAAGAGGCAACGTCATGTTTCTTTTCCGTTATAGGGTTCAGTCAAAAATAATGTATTAGCTCCACTTCAGCCCTCTATGGTTCAGTGGTTCCTTGAGAGAAATAAGTTATCTGGTAAGACTTTACTGCTAATCTCTGCACAGTGTACAGATTGATGGTGATACGGATGTATTTGATCTCACCCATGGTTTATTCACATTTACCAAACTACAAATAGGCTACCCACGACCATTGCTCAGTCATTTGCCCTAAGAGCAGTAGGCCTACATCACAGTACATCACAGTAGGCTATTTCGCTTGATTTGATAGGCTAGGCCTACCTTGTGTCCCTTAGCTGTTTAATTAAGTAAACTGGAATGGGTATATACTGAGGCATTTTTATAATTAATCATCTTTCTCACCTCTTCCTTTCATTTACCTGACTCCAGGACTGTTATAGCCTAACTGCACCAATGCATTTTACCAATGAATTTTTTATATTAATTCAGATTTTACTCTAGATATTCCCAATATTTACCATTTGACACATTCTGCACTTCTATGAGAAATGAGATTTGTGACTTGCAAAGTTCAAATGGCTTTGTTGCAGAGTGAGAGGATTCAGTGTCTCCACATCCTGGCATTGCAACAAGCAAAGCACTATTGATGTTTTACTTCTCATACTAAACTGTATTTAAAAATAAATAAATAAATAATAATAATAATAATAAATAAGCCCCCCCATACAGTATTTACATCAACAGCAATCCCTTTATGTTTAAGTGGATATGATATCAAGGTAATTATATATTTAGCCTGTTTATAAAGACAATACACTATAGAACTGTAGTGAAGGTCTCTCTGTAAAGGATATCTCACTATATAAAACCAGACCTTGTGAGGACTCTGAATTTTCAGAGCACTAAAAGTGCTTGTTGTGTGTTGGCTTGTGCATTCTGAGGTGCACCATTTCAGTGTGAGCTGTCTTAATTACGGAGTGTGTCACCGCAGCAGTGGCACCAGGGCCACCATCTTATGGCTGTGACACAGCAGTGGGGAAGGCCAGCCCAAAATGTCTGCTGATACACACATCACGCATGGTCTGCCCTGCATATGCCATCGCTGACAGACTGCCCGTCCACATGCATACCAATCTCCTCATTAGCGCCATTAGCGATGGCCCCCAATGCGGAGGCATGTGATTGCCTGTGTACAGCCATGTGGGGGAAAGAGGGTGCAGAGAGATTGGTTCATTTTGGGGGGCCTGTCTATGCATGGACCACTCATTAGCCACGTGAGGGAGACGGTGAAGACTGTAAGATTCACGTGTAACCGATTAACGTGTAACCATTGCTGTTTTGCTAGAGAAAGAGTGATCTTATATGTCTACACATACATATGTGTACTGTGCCTATGTATCCCTGCCTGTGTAACATTGCTTGTAGTTGCTGCTGCATCAGTTTTGCTTATGTGATAACAATCCCAACATATTCTTTGTGGTTCTAAAAACAGAATGTTCAGTGGAACAGATATTCCGTAATCTATATACAGTTATTCTACAATCTAAAGAGGAAGGTCCTGAATTAAACCTACCACTGACTGTGTCAAGTGCCCTTAGTCTGCAACCATGACACCTTCTAAAAGATTATTTTTGTGGCAATATGCATAGTGGCCATGGTCTCTGAAAATGGCAAGAAGCTTAAAGGATGACTCATTGTCAGCGCCAATGAAGGAATAAGACACTGAAATTATATCATAGCATGTGATGTGGTAAGATCATCTCACTCATGGGCTAGAACGTCATGCAATTTCTTAACGCACAGAGCCTGAGGTGTATCCGATTAAATATTGTATTACTGCAGTAACATATTACTGTTAGGGTCTCAGGGAATGATGTTATCCTGGTTGGATTTTACAAACCAGAATAATCACAATTAACTGGATTTATTGTAAATCTGCACGGCTTTGAATATCTTTTAGCCCTATTTCAAGATAAGAACAGAAGGGTCAATGTGCACAAATTATTTAAAATCTTAGATTCTGACATGTGAATAGCTTGAATAAATAGCAATGCTGCACTGACTGCACTGACTGCACTGTACTACTCTGTAGAGACTGTGGCAGAGAGACTATGTCAGTACTGTTGAACTGTAATAGGAGAGGCAGTTCCCTCATGTTGTATACATGACATGATACATGTATATGCCATGTCTTACAGTGATGCTGGACACCATTTTCCTTTCTTATGGCTCTGACGCGACTCTAAAGCATTAATGTAATCAACGTTAATGACGCTGTGTGTGTCTGTGTGTGTGTGTGTGTGTGTGTGTGTGTGTGTGTGTGTGTGTGTGTGAGAGAGCATGTGTGCATGCATGTGTGTGTGCGTGTGCTGGTGTGTGTGTGTGTGTGTCCATGGCAGATAAAATAAGAGAAAATGTAGGATTAAGGCGATGGATTAATGCAATAATAGTGTGTATTGACAGCGGACTAAACGGTAGTGTACAGCTGAATGGTACAGCCACATTGGATGTGGTATTTTTATGGCCAATGAATGAGCTATAGTGTTGGCCTAAAGAGAGAGACAGAGAGGAGGATGCACATAGTGACGGACTCACATGATGTCCCAGTCCAGCTCCACCTTCTCCATGAGACGCAGGAGCCGTCGCTTGAAGTTTCCCTGGAAACGCACGTCGTCCTCGAAGATCAGAGCCTTGTCCATCTGATTGTCCACCATCTGAGGTAGAGAAAAAGAGAGAGAGAGGGAGAGCGATAAAGGAGAGAAGGCAGACATCTTAGCATCAAACACAGTGCATAGGAAATAGCTGCACATCTTACAAAACACTTGAGCTCATTGCACTGTGAGGAAAACATCCATAGGTGAAAGAGAATGTCATCGCACAAAAACAAAACTACCAGTGCCAAAAAAGCTTTACAATTACTCAAAACCCTGTTTATAACAGACTTTTTTTTTTATTTCTATTGCAATAAGCATAGTTGAACTTGTAATGCTAACATACGGCTAACATGTTCTGTATATTTACGGAAAATACTCAGGCCTGTAGACAGTCAGGCCCATTCTGTATATTTAATACATAGGCTTGAACCCATGCAAGAAAGAGCTCTGTGGTTTTCACACCCACCGGTTAGCGTGTATTTCACAAGATCCTAAATCATCTAAATTCCACTTGTTTTTTCCTTTTCTCAGTGCTGTGCCTGGAGCTCTGTCTCTTATTAAGCATCACATCACAATCTAGTATTATTTCAGAGAATAATTTAATTACATTATTACAATATATACAGTAAATCTTCTTACACATTATTATTATTATTATTATTATTATTATTAAATGATTAATAATTCAGACAGGTAATTAATTACATTCAAATGGTAGATAACAGTGATATATAATGGTGTGGTAGCCTGTGTTGCTGGCTTTCATGGCTGGTGTGTGTGTGTTATTTATCCTTGTGTGCTGGAGAGAGAGTAACATGTGTTCTTGTGTGTTCTTGTGTCTGTGTGTGTGTTTGTCTCAGGGACAGAGATGGAGTGTGGTGTGATGGGGAGAACCAAACACCAGCCGCATGAAGCTGATACAACATGAGGTGAGCTACGACCCCACAGGGCACAGAAAGCTGATGCGCTGTGTGTGTGTGTGTTTGTGTGTCTGTGTCTGTGGATTTGTGTCTGTGTGTGTTTACTTGGTCATGTTTGTGCAGCTGTTCATGTACTCTTGTGTATATGTGTTTGATCATATAAATTACCTTGTCCGGAAGTGTGTGTCTGTGTGTGTAGTGCATCTGTGAGTGTGTGTGTGTGTCTGTGTGTGTGTGTGTGTGTGTGTGTGTGTGTGTGTGTGTGTGTGTGTGTGTGTGCAAGCTCAGGTTTATTGTCTGTGTACAGATGCCTGTAGCAAAATAAGTGTAAAGAATTGTTCACAGAAGCACAGGCGGCAGCAAAGGCAAAGTGTGTGTGTGTGTGTATGTGTGTGTGTGTGTGTGTGTGTGTGTGTGTGTGTGTGTGTGTGTGTGTGTGTGTGTGTGTGTGAGGAGCAAAGCAGAGCCGGCAGGAGAAAGGCAGGCAGGCCACAGGCGAACCAAAACCCCTGACCTACTTCTGTGTGTGTGGATCACATCAGCCCACGGCAGCCTATGTGTGTGTGTGTGTGTGTGTGTGTGTGTGTGTGTGTGTGTGTGTCTGTGTGTGTATCACATCAGCCCACGCCAGTCTGCCCGCCTGCCTGCCAGACGGAGCTCATTCCCCTAAACCCTCTTTACCTCTTTACCTCGGACGCCTCGCGCTTAACACCAGCGGCTACCACACTGGACACATAGGGTTTTCTCTGCCAGACTAGGGTCATTAACACACAGAAAATCAATTTGATCAGATCTGCTTGAGTAATGTGCTTAGTTTCTGGTGAATGACACCTTTCCAAGACACAAATGATTATGTTTTGTTAAAGTAAACAGACAATAATTTGTATGTAGAATTACAAGTGCAATGCACTGATATTTAGTAAATAATGTGCATACTGTGATCCAGTATTCCGGAGGATTAAGCATTATGACATATATGAGCATTAGAATTAAACATAACAATTTTCACATATATGAGCACAAGCATTATGGCATTATGTATTACAATTAAACACAAGCATTATGACATATATGACCATTAGAATTAAACATGGGCATTATGACATAATGAGCATTAGAATTAAACATAGGCTTTATGACAAACATATAATTGACAAGGGACACTGGACATCACGTGATATCAGCTAAAGTACAAACGAAAGCTTACAATTAGATGGCATACACTCAACAAAAATCATTTCATTATCACATCATCAGATGCAGTCCACAGTATTTAAATGGTTCTGAGATGTCTATTTTATTCCCTCTGTGTGTACGCATAGTTTAGAGCTTTCTTTATCCCTTAATTAAACATAAACATACATTCTGCTGCAGATTGCAGTAGTCCCTTCCCAATTGGCAGAATCGCCACATTTGTAGGACTTGCTATTGAGTCTGCTTTAAGAAAAAATCACAGTGCAATACACACTTATCCAGCACACACACTTCTATACCCCTGCCAATGTTTTACTCCAAGGCACTCAGTGGCTTTGACAAAAACAACATTCATAGCATCATATGTACACATCCACCGTTATTTTAATTTTTTTCTTCCCAGTAAAAAATATCTCTGTTTTCAGAAGGGAACTGTGCATTATTAACGTCTTGGGGTGGGGTGGGGTGGGGGGGGTGGGGTTTGGCATCATCATGTGCCTATGGCGTACAGCAAGAGAACAAAGAGCACTGGCTTAGTAAAATCATGCAAATGTATGCAAATTACAGACGGCGAATCGGGGCGCAGGCTTGGTGTGTTCCTTTGTGATGCAATCGCCCCCCACCCCCCATCCCCCCACCGGCGTACTTGAAGTGGTCGCTTAAGCCAGCCAGACAAAGTAAACTGCTATTAAAAACAGGTGTCTCTCATTCTCCCCCATTTAAGCGCGCCTTTCTTCACAGCCAAAAGGCAAATCGCATTTCAGAGAGCAAGAAATATGGGTAATTTTCAAGACATGATGGATTCGTTGGCTCAGATTCTTTCTTCCAAATCTGAAAAGGTGTAATTAATTCCATTTGTCTAAATCTGCCAATTATTTTGGCCACTTATATCAATGTGCATACATATTTTTAATTTTAACCTGTTTATTAAATTCATTTTTATACACCGGTTGACATGTTTAAACCCCATTTGAAATATATTACGAAATAATTTCTGAAGCAACTAAATATCCTAAACACAACCACATACAGTTAAGTTAAGACACAACCAACACCAAAGCAAAAGACCCTGTACGTATTGTGCACACACACACACACACACACACACACACACACACACACACACACACACACACACACACACACACACACACACACATAACCAACACCAAAGCAAAAGACCCTGTACGTATTGTGCACACACACACACACATACACACACATAACCAACACCAAAGCAAAAGACCCTGTACGTATTGTGCACACACACACACACATACACACACATAACCAACGGCAAAGCAAAAGACCCTGTACGTATTGTGATCTGGACGTTTATCATTACCACACCGATAAAGAGTGTGTTGGTGTCATAAGCAATGAGTTACAGGAGTCCCCTAGTCACAGACACAATACTAGTTTACTGAATCAGTCTCTCGTTTTCACACGCACATACACACACACACACACACACACACACACACACACACACACACACACACACAGAGGGCCTCCTCTTGATCCCAGACACAATCTGGTGTGAGGAACAACAGCAGACTATAGGCCTGCAGACAGACAGTGGCGGTGAAGGTGGCATATAGTGGCGGCTAACATTAGCATTCTTGCATGTCTAATGCGTATGTCTGTCTCTGTGTGTGTCTTACCATTAAACACACACACACACACACACACACACTGCTGGCTGCTGAGCGTGTGAATGGGTCATTTGGTCAGGCCTTAATGATTTATTAATCTGGGAGCTGCCACCTAATCTGAATATTCTAAATTGAACAACCCTGTCTGCCTGTGTGTGTGTGTGTGTGTGTGTGTGTGTGTGTGCGTGTGTGCGTGTGTGTGTGTGTGTGTGTGTGTGTGTGCATGTGTTTGTGTGTGTGTGTGTGTGTGTTTGTGTAGGTATAAAGTAATAAAAATTTGATTCCGTAGTCTCAGATACAAGCATTTATGAAATAAATCATAGATTATTAATACATTATAATGCAATACATCACTGTGTAGCTGTTCAGTTCTGAATAGTTTATTTAAGCACTAGTACGCTCTGCTTTGAGGGCAGTGTAGTTGCCACAGTAATTTGTCTTATCGTATCTGGATGGCTTTATTTAGTTCTTTTTGACTGCTTTTGTGGCAAGAAATGGTTACACACACACACACACACACACACACACACACACACACACACACACACACACACACACACAGTCAAAAGCAACATTCAGTAATGTCCAGTATTAATGCTTTTTGATTAGACAGTAATTGTCCTTTGATGGTATTTTATTCACCTGAAACAGTTAGAGAGGAAATAGTTATTTTAGGGCTGTTACTTTAGACTATGACACATTTACATCACATCACATTTTCCATTTAGTTCAAAGAATATGCATGCTTTTTCTGTGCAGTGTGTACTGTATTTAGATATTGTCCTTGTATGTTATAAACATGCCACAAATGCCTGCTTTAATATTTCAGATAAGCATGAAAGGCACAACATAAGCCCATATAGACCTCCATGCCATCCGTCAGACAGAGGCATTGTGTAATGTATAGATAGAGGCCATAGATACTGCATGTCAACATTATACATATGATATACATTACGACATGCTTGCCATGTGACATGCATTCACCACTGCAGACAGGTGCAGTAAAGCATTAGACATCATGACGCTGTTCTGCAGGTATGAGCCTGATCCAGACAGACTATAGGACTGCATAGCGTGTTATCATGACGTCCCACTCATGGTCTGGACTGGAGGACTCTTTGGTGTGCAACCTATACTGTTCTGGTGGTCTTGTTTTGCCTTCTGATTCTGATTCTGATTCTGATTCTACTTCTGATGCTGATTCTGATTCTAATTCCAATTCTAATTCTGACACTGATTCTGATTCTGATTCTGATTCTTTGTCATATTTCTTGTTCAGCTGTGCTTTGTGGCCTATTATATTTGCCATTAGGTAATATGCATTCCAAATTCAACTCCAGATTATTAGTCTCAAACGTGCACATCACCATAGTTTCACTACTCACTAAGTAGGGCATCTGCCTTTAGAATCCAAAAACTGCCTGGAGAGTATGAATATTAAAGGTTACTAACTGCACATGGAGAAACTACACTGTGGGAGATAAAACATATTGCACTACCTACACTACATAAATAGTGGAATTCAATACAACCTGTATTAAAATGAACCAAGTGAAGTTCATTTATATAGCACATTTCATACACAGAGGTCATTCAATGTCATTTACATAAACAAAAGCAAATAGTAATAGCAAATAAAAGCATCAAGTGATGGCAATGTACTGTGTGTACGTCAGAAAGGCAGCTACCAATATGAGGATCTGCTATTTATTAATATTGATATAATTTCCTGTCAGAGTATTCCAATGTTCTGGAACCTGAGCATCAGCATCATAGGTGTCCAGGGACACCAAGCACTACGAGGCTAACAGAAGTTTTGAATTCAGTTGAGTTGGATGCATGTGTGTGTTTATGTGACATGTGTGTGCGTGTGTGTGTGTAAGAGAGAGAGAGATAGAGAGAGAGAGAGAGAGAGAAAGAGAGGTGGTGGTGTGTGCATAAAGGAGAGTGTGTTTGTGTGTGTGTGTGTGTGTGTGTGTGTGTGTGTGTGTGTGTGTCAGGGGTGTGGGGGGGGGAGGGGGTCATAGAGAAATTGTGGAAATTGTGTGAGTGAGAGGGTGGGAGAGTGAGGGGAGGGTGAGTGTGTGTGGGAGTGTGTGTGAGAAAGAGTGAGGGAGAGAGTGGGACGGGGGCAGAAGAGAAGAGGAGGACAAATTGGCAGGGGGGCATGTAGTGTCCCTGTGAAAGAGCCCATTGTGGAGGGGTGGAGTGGCCAGTTAATCAGGGAGCCAAGAGCAATCAACGGCCGAGTTTGGGCCGCACAACTGCCTGAGTAAACAGCCATTGTTCTAGGGCCCAGGGGCCAAACAATGCTGGCTTTGTCCCGCAGCTCGCCTTATTAGGGGCTGACGGGGTGCAAGGGGTGGGGGGGTGTGAGGGGGGGTCATTCAAGAGGTTCAGAAATGGTGGGAACCAGAGCGGGGGGGGGGGGGGGGGGGAGCGAATGATGAGGATGAGAATGAGGAGGAGGGGGAGGGTCCTCCAAAGCCTGTCCCAGTGCTGAGGGTGTGGGGTTGGGGTTGGGGTGGGGGTGGGTGGGGGTACTAGAGGGAAAAGGATGAACTTCACTTCACAATCTCGTAGGGCAGGAGAGACTGCACCCTCTCCTCTTGTTTAGAGAGAGTGGGGAAGAGGCTGTGCACCTGTGTGTGTGTGTGTGGTGTGTGTGTGTGTGTGTGTGTGTGTGTGTGTGTGTGTGTGTGTGTGTGTGTCGGGAGGGGGAGCGGTGTTAATGACTAGTGGAAATCTAATGTTGTCATTGAGTAAGGATGAGGATGATGAAGCCCACAGTGTGTGTGTGTGTGTGTGTGTGTGTGTGTGTGTGTCTGTATGTGTGTGTTAATGACTCATAGGAATCCAGTGGTATCTATGAGTGAAGATGATGAGATGGTGAAGCTGACACACAGTCTTGTGAAATGGTGGAAAAGTTTGTGATTTTTATAGCATTTATGGAGCAAACAGCTTCAGTGTTGTCTGACGTGCTTTGGATGTCGTCTCCTGTGGTTGAATACTAAAAATACAGCACTCCTCTAAATCCTCTGTCCTGATCTGTGTGGCAGAAATCTTAATCTCTCAGGTCTGTGAACAACTCTGCGTTTAGTCTGCTTCCTCTAAGAGCACAGCTGGCGAGTCCTCGGGCTTTATGTATGTTACAAATCGTACTCTCTCAGAGGAGAGGCGCTGTTGACAACCCTTGAGTTTTTCCTTCACAAAGAACCCTAAAGGTTCTAGTTAATAGACTCCGTTAAAGGACCCTTAAGGGAACGTGTCTGTGTGTAGTGAGCTGTCTGTATTCTCACACAGAGCGATGCCCACTTTTAGCAATTCAGCTCTGAAAAACTCACATCCACATGTTGACAAAATGCTCTAAAGCATGTAACATCTCACACACACACTCTGCTCTGGTCTACAGCAATCGAGAATCTCCGTATTATCCTGACTGGTTTGTTCGCCACGTTGTACAATGTCAGCTGCCTGTAAGAACATACGTCAGCATGAGTTTTATGTTCTGCACAACAAGATGGCAGGAGACATGAGGGCGTAGAGGAGGCCTTGTGACTGACTGACCCCGTTGTGTAAACTCCGAGGCTGTCATCCCCATCACCCTGTGTGATAATGGAAATGACATTCAAAAGCACTCGCCATTTGCCATGTATGCATCAGTAAATTATGCTAAGTTGCTCTATAGTTAGTCCATCCACTCAACGACAAAGAGGGGCAGTAACCATGGGAATCGGTGTGAAACTGTGTCGCCAGTGGTAGTCAGAAGCGGCAGAATTGAATTGAGCAGAATTGAGGAGAAACGAAGGAGAATGGAGCTTTAATCAGCATGTGCCATAACCACCTCTCGCCTTTCTGAAGTTCAACACACACATCAGTGTGCTCAAGTCTGGGTAAATATGATGTGCAGCTCACAGGAACAGAGTGAGAGAGTAAATCGGGAGTGTGTGTCTACATGGACGTCATCTGAACAGTGAGACACAATCTGTGTGAGGGGCAGGAGGCTGTTGCTCTTCATAAACGAGTGCGGAAAAATACTTTTAAACGAAAATAACTTTAATAGTTTGTACTTTTAAACTTTTAAAGATATACATTTGTTGACGTACCCTTTACAGTAAAGCCCATGTGTGAGCTGAACCCACAGGAGATGTAGTGAAGTGTGTGGCCTAATGATGTGGGGGGTGTGTGTGTGTGTGATACCAGGCAGTGTGTGGTTCACATGGACTGTCTGACAGCCCTGTGAGTTCTGTGTGACAGTGGATGACTGACGTCTCTGGTTGTCATGGTTGCCAGCATCTCTGTGCAGGTGTGCCACCAGTGTTATAGGATTTTCGAGAGAATGAAGCTTTAAGATGCTTCAACTGCCTTTGCCCAGCCTGTCTGATCTTGGTCTTCTCCATATTGTCCCTGTCTATATGTCTTTGTGTTTGCTGTTGGGGGTTGGATTCTGTTTCGTAAAAGGCCAGAGACAGTGGCCACAGTAACTGAAGCTATAAAAACTCAAATTGCCTTGACTTGAATTTATTTTAAAGAGAGCTCTAGATTGTCTCTCAGTTCCTTCTTTGAGTTCTGACATTGCTGCTATCTTTCCTCAGACATCAGTGAGAGTTGTCCGTTAGTCCTTCGGAGCTTTCAGGTGCACTGGAGACTCATATTCTTGTAGGCCTCATTGGCTTGTACTTGTCACTGATTCATTATCTTCCTTGAACCTTCATTATCTTCCTTGATCCCACTCCATGGTCAGCCCTAAGCCTTCTCTCTCTCTCTCTCTCTCTCTCTTTCTCTCTCTCTCTCTCTCAGTCCTTGTCAGAGAGGAAGCAGCAATACTAGGAGATGCCTATGGGGCATGTAGCGAAACACTGCATGTTAAGGAAGACGTAGACAAAGAAGAACAAACAACCTGCAATGCTATGACAGCAGTCAGAGCCCCGAGTTAGTCTGTCTGTCTGTCTGTCTGTCTGTCTGTCTGTGAGTGAGTGGGGAATAGGAGAGGCTGTTTTTATAGGCTGTCATTTGAGAGCAAAGAGCTTGCCTTAATCTTGCTTCCTCCTGAAGCTGTGCATTGGACTCCAGAGTTGACCCAAAGGTTCAGCTGACTGTCAAGCTTGGCACATTTTAGAATATAAAACATTTGCATTTATGATATTAAGGGTTTTCAATCAAACAAAAGTCTGAACTCTTAACAAATAGGGATGTGTCTGCACATACATATTTGCATTTCATTGGCTACAGTCATATAAAAAGCCTTACACCATTCAACAATGCTTATGTGTGTCTGTGAACACGTGATGAATCATAGAATGTTTTTCTCCTCATCATCTCCTACATTATTCCGGAACAGTATTCTGTGACACAATAAGGAGAATTCCATGCTCTGCCTCACACAAGGTGCAGAAGGTCCTTGAAATAACCAGTGAAGGGGAAAAAAACCATCGCCATGGCGCCCACAGCATGATGGCCATGTGATCTTCCTGTCTGATTTACATGTTGCCTTTTCTATTAGAACCCCCCCCACACACACACACACAGAGACACACACCACACACACACACACTGTGTGCCTCTTTAATTTTCAAGGGATGGTGGGAGGGGTCAGTGTGTGTGTGTGTGTGTGTCGCCAGCCCTCTGCAAGAACCAATCAGAGAACTCCATTCATGTTCTTCCCAGCTGCCAGCTCACTGTCGTGGGCTGCGTCTGAGCCACTCAGCAATCAGTCGCCACGGGGACGGCGCAGCGAGTGCGCTCGGTGGGTCAGGGACAGCCCACTCCTATTGTTGGGCCTGTGCTAGCATTAATGTTAGCAGAGACGCTACGCTAGCCTTCGCTATCAGACTCACTCCTCCACCACCACCATCACCATCACCACCATCACCCCCTCGTGCTGCCACCCAGCCCAGTGCCCATACCCCCCTACACGAGGCTGGTGGTGTAATTAGCCGTCCGTGGAATTCGCCGTCTGAAAATAAACCGTGAAATGAAGGCTTCTGATTTTTCATAAAGAAGACGGAGGGTGTTACAGCAGTGTTAGAAACCTGACCTGTGTGTGTGTGTGTGTGTGTGTGTGTGTGTGTGTGTGCTAGTCCCTCTTTCCTCTACTCCTGAGGAACAAAGCCTGGCCCTGCAATGGCTTCCTGTTAGCTAGCAAACACCAGAGCTATTCGAAGAGCACAACGCAATGAAGCCCAATCAGGCTGAGGGTGTGTGTGCTGCTCACCGTATGGACCATGCGTGCATTCAGAGACATTTAATGAGCTGTAAATAGATGGCAAATAATCAGCATTCTTATTCAGTAGGGTGGAAGTCCGTAGCTGTTTTTCCTCTAAACTATGTACTGACGAACATACAATCATGTGGAATGCACCGTCAATATGATCCATTTGAAATGCACCATCCATACATTACCATGGTGGCCAGCCATTGTCGGTGTTCCCTCACCCTTCCACCAGCTAAAGACTGAAAAAGGGCAGATAAGGAGGATGGAGAGATTAGGGTGGACACAAGAGTGACCCAGGGATAGCCAGTGCAGTCTGTGAATCAGGACACTGTGGTGAGGGAAAAGAGAACAAGAGAAAATAAAAAAGGAAGAGAAGGTGTGTGTGTGTGTGTGTGTGTGTGTGTGTGTGTGTGTGTGTGTGTGTGTGTGTGTGTGTGTGTGTGTGTGTGTGTGTCTGTGTGTGTGTGTGTATTTGTGTGTGTGTGTGTGTGTGTCTGTGTCTGTGTGTGTGTGTGTGTTTGTGTGTGTGTGTGTGTGTGTGTGTGTGTGTGTGCATGTGTGTGTGTGTGGTGTGTGTGTGCATGCGTGTGTCGGGGGGGGATCTCTCGCGTCTGTGCCGTAGGAAGGCCCGTGATTAGTGGCATTGTTGGAGCCCCATAGAGCCTTATTGGAGGTAGAGAATATGGCCTAACGAGCCGCCCCAGGCTGGGGAGGGGGTGGCGTAGAGCCTGTGGTTAGTTAGGATGGCCTGAGGGCACCGCCGCCACATAGAGCTGTGCAGAGGGATGACCCCACATACGGCTCCTTCACTTCCACCATGCTGGACAATGCCATCACACAGGCTGTGTGTGTGTGTGTGTGTGTGTGTGTGTGTGTGTGTGTGTGTGTGTGTGTGTGTGTGTGTGTGTGTATGTGTGGTGTTTGTGTGTGTGTGTGTGTGTGTGTTTGTGTGTGTGTGTGTGTGTGTGTGTGTATGGGAGAGAGGGGACCCTACAAGGAGACCCTTGTAGTGGTGTAGTGTAGTATAGTTGTGTGTGTGTGTGTGTGTGTGTGTGTGTGTGTGTGTGTGTATGGGAGAGTGGTAGAGAATCCCCTTGTAGGTGGTGTAGTGTCGTGAAGGTGTCCAGTTCCCATGTACAGGTGAGGAGGATGTTGCGGTGTGGCGGTTTGGTCCAGAGCCTTCTCTATATAGGGCTCTAGTCTGGCCCAGTATCGCAGTAGGCGGACAACAGTGATACGGGGTCTGGGGGGGTAAGTCAGGGGCTGCATTTCGCTGAATGTGTGTGTGTGTGTGAGTGTGTAGGTTGGTAGCAGTGATACAGGGTATCGTGGGTAAGTCAGGGACTGCAGTATGCTGGTATTTGTAAGGCGGGAGTGTGGTCACATAAACACATTTGTAATTGTTTTAAAAATTGCACCGTGTATGATTTTGTTACGTGTATTGTTTCCTATTAGTTAAATATTGGGAAGATGGATGTTGTTCAGGGGAAGATGGATGTTGTTTTTATGATACTGTGTGTCTGAATTGGCACATCAAAGCTCATCGATGTGAATTTGGTGCAACGGGAAATCTGCTGTTTATCTTTCAAATATGTTGTATATATATGTGATATGCAATGTTCAGTACAACGTGTCTGTTTATCAGAAATTCTGATAAATTACATGAAAATAAATCTCATTTGAGATGATGACAAATAAGACAGTGACCAAAGATGATTACCGTTCACTCGTTTGGACATTAAGCGTCATCTGTGACCCCTGCGTCCATCACCGCAACTTTAATTCAAAATGTGATCTGCGGGAGGAAAAAAACACCCAAATAGGAAATAATGATATCACTGTCGCCGCCGGGAGCTCGCAGAGCTGACGGCCTTTGTAGGCTGCTGATGGTGGGAAAGGCGGTTTTGTGACGGAGGACAAGGAACGATGCATGTGGCAATAAGAGAATGGAGCAGAGTGAAGAGAGGGATGAAGAAAGCAAGCCAGTGAGAGAACACTGTGTGTGTCTGTGTGTGTGTGTGTGTGTGTGTGTGTGTGTGTGTGTGTCTGTGTCTGTGTGGTGTGTGTGTTGGGGGCGGGGGGGTTACCCTGTGTCTGGGCTGTATAGGATATGCTGAATTAAGGCAGACAAAAGTATGCAAATATTGTTGGTCTATTCTTACTGGCTTTGTGTGAGACGTTGACAGGGTTTCAGAAGGGTGGAAAGAGAGAGAAAAAAAACTAATGAAAAAAGAAGTGAAGACAGAACGAAGGAGTGTGTTTGAATGTGTGTTTTTTTGGAGCCATCTGCATTGCTAACCTTGGGAAACTGTAGTGCGATTAGCATGAGAATAATTGATACATCAAATTGGCTCAAGAGAAAGAGCAGCCTCAAGCAGTAAAGCTGATGAGCACTGGTTAAGGCTGGGACTGCCACAATGGACTGTGTGTGTGTGTGTGTGTGTGTGTGTGTGTGTGTGTGTGTGTGTGTGTGTGTCTGTGTGTGTGTGTGTGTGTGTGTGTGTGTGTGGAGAAAGGGGGGATAAGACAGAAGCCCAGGCATTTATTTGTGAATAATACACACTTACAAATACAGTCAGTTCAAAAATGTTATGGAGAGATTGAGGAATATTCTTTTTTTTTATTTACATTTTTTTTTATTTATTTCTGATCCTTCTTTTACTTTGTTTATATCTTGTTTCACGGACGTGCTATAGAAACATTTGAGCAATTTTGTCTTGCGAAGTGCATAAGGAATTATAGTTTAAGGTAAACAACATAGCGTGCATAAATCAAATCAAATAGCTGATATCTTTCAAGTTATAGATGTTATATATATAATATAATATAATATAATATAATATAATATAATATAATATAATAATAATATATTATATAATAATAATAATAATATATATATATTAATTTCAAATATTTATAGTTTATCTGAAATAGAAATAAATGTTGTCACAGTCAGTGCAGGTTGAGCAGTGCAGTGTCTGTCAGTTGCCCTCAAAGACAATGTCACTCTTTTTGGAACATAGTGTGTCTTGAGGGTGTTCTGATCTAAACCGCCCGATTGGTCTGGTTTTGGGAAGAGCAGAGGAGAAGGGCCACCCTGAGAGTCACGCTGCTCCATTTAGCCCAAACGAGGCGACATCTTCACGGCGTGATTACGCAGCCTGATTACACCGCGTCTAAAGCTCCGTGTGTCTCCTTTCAAGTGATTATCTGTGCCGCATGCACAGGCCTGGCTGGCGGGGTGAAGGTGACGGTGGGTCAGTGGAGAGGTGAACCCCTATGCCATTGGGTTAGCGATCAGAATTAGCGTTACTTACATTATTAGTGCCAATTCATCTTTAAAGAGGCGAGGAGAGTGATGAGGTGCTTACAGACCCACTCAGTTATATGTGCGGCTTTCCGTCTTAATGCATCTGTATATCTGAATAGTGGTATAGAGGTATAAGGCCAAGCTGCTGGGGAGGGACACGGAGTTCACAGAGAGTGAATAGGTGTGCATTTGACCAAAGAATTTGGCAGTATTTGTTGGCAGAGAACCCCAGTGAAATGCTCTTGAAGGCTGTTCTTCTGTTTTTTTTTGTTTTTTTTATGCCCACATAGGTAGCTAAATGCTAGTGCTTGCAGTAGATCTATCTGTGTCTAATTACGTGTCGTGGCATGTGTTGGAATCAGAGTCGGCTTCCGAGTTTGAAGGTGCGTAAATGAGATTGGACTGAATGTGGAACGTGTGAAAGGAGACCAACACCATCACTAAAAATAGAGAGAGAGATGAGAGAGAAATGAGAAAGATGGAGAGAGAGGGGGGAGATGAGAGAGATGGAGAGAGAGAGAGGGAGAGAGAGGAGTAAATAGGCCGAAATAATGAGGCTGGAAATATTCACTGGCTCCGTCAGTCATGTGGCCTTCAGGCCTGTGTTACAATTATAAGGCGTTCCACTTCGGTTTCTTAACCATGCTTACCACAGCATTTTTACTTCCTGGTTATGTTGTCACATGACATGACATGTGATGTGATTTCCACCTTGTACAGTCTAGATCCATCGTCTGTATATTCTGTGTATGTACTGTGTGTGTGTGTGTGTGTGTGTGTGTGTGTGTGTGTGTGTGTATGAGTGTATTCACTCTAGCTAGCTGTTTATTGGCCTAATTTGATATGCTATCAATGTGTGTGTTGGGGGGGGGGGTATATTCTGTGCATGGACATGTGTCTATATATTCCTTATGGGTGGGTATAATTTAAAATGAAGGCCATCACCACAGACGTGTCTAACAACGCTGACATCCTCTCTGTGTTTTCCAGGACAAGCGTGCCTGCAGGGGACCGACACTCCACAGAGGAGAGGGGAGAGGAGAGAGACGCCTTCTGGTCCCATTTACAGAGGTACGGAAAGAGCCTTCCTCAAAGTTAACCAGTGACTGGGGGGAGGGGGGGGGGAGCAGCCGGTGCTCTAATTAAATCTTTACTATAAAGAACTCATAATTAGAGGAATAACTCTATATGTATATATTTTGATTACATACACACACACACACCTAAACATTTATCATACACAGACACAGAAATACTCAGTGTTTGCTGAATGCTGACTATGTGTACAGTACATTTTGAATTTGCAGGCTATTCTGCTCACACATTTCTGCAATTACTGATTCACTTGGGAAAAGCATTAATAATTATAAATAGTATTAATGAGGCTTTGTCATGGCACCATCATAAAGAAAGACTATTCAAACTAAGTATTGAAACAAGCAAAATAAAGACTGTTTCGATATGTAATGTCTGACAAGCTGTGTACCTTAGTGTGCATGTGCAGGTTTTTGTGATGCTCAGAAAATATATTTTTAGGTGGCTTATTTCATTCTCTCTTTCTTTTTCTCTTTTTCTCATTTTCTCTCAGCACACTGATGGCTGCATGTGGAGAAAACATGGTCATGTGACCATAATCATCCCAGCTTGGCGTCTCTAACATAACACACAAGAACGTTTAACGTGACGGACTCCAGGCTCACTGTATTTTATGTCAAGTCTTCAAAATGTCTTCAATGAAGTGACGGGATTCTTAAAAAACAAAAATGCTTTCTAGTTGTACAAATCTGTGAAGGCATTTTTTTTTCCTCTGTAAAATCTGTTAAATCTGTGAATAAATATGATGACTACTCTCAAACAACACCTGTGTGTCTCATTTGTAGTATAGAGTCCATATACAGAGCCATCCATTTCAAGTGATTTTTAACAGCAGGTCTATTTTACCTGATTAATTAATGCAGTATAAAGTTAAATTAGAAGTGAGGTCCTGGCTGGGAAATATATGATGTGAAATACATAGACAGCGCCAGCTGACTCCACTAGTGGTTCTAGAATGATTTTTAGTAGATTCAAGATGGCTGCTGCCGGTAAAGCCAGTCTTTTTACAGGGCAGAGTTTTGGTAAAAGTTATTCACTGACTACTAGTATATCCTGTCAGGCAGTAAATGGAGAAGTCACCTATGTGAAATCATTATTTTTCTTCATTCTTCATTCGTTTTGTGACCTTTGAAAAGAAGATATACACAACAGATGTATACGTTTCAGTCAGAACCTGACTGAAAGCTCAAAAGAGCAGTAAACCAAAGTACACACAAGCAATTACAGTATGTCACAATGAGGTTTGTAAACTTGTCAAGTAAACTCAGGTTATCACAATCTATAAGTAAAGGTGACCGATACATAGTCTAACTAACTATGAGCATCTTCTTGTACAAAGGGTTGTGTAGATGCCACATTACTGTTTCCATGTAGAGGTCTCATGTTTCATATTCCACTCAAGAGGAACAAACCATAATACTATAGCTGCTTTCAGCCGGCTTTATAGGCCTACATGGATAATGTCAATCCACATGTATAAAACAGCCTGAATGCAGCAATTGATACAGCCAAAGCCAACTGTCTGAATCAGCTTGTATGAATAAATTTCAGTGTCAGGGCAGCTGCCCTACTATTAAGGCATATGTAGATCATCTGGTAGTTTATACTCTTAAAACAAATGTGTTTGTTTTCTATCCCTATCCCTATGTTAAAAAAAACAACACAAGTTGTGTTGTTTTTAATGCAAGTTGTGTTATTATGACCGCCGCGCAGCGAAGCGGCGGTCATATAGGTTTAGTCAGATTTTTTTTTTTTTTCTTTTTCGCATGTCCAAAGGATTCCCGGGACACTGAAAGACCGGGGTAGACGAAACTTGATGGGCATGTAACCCCACATGGATAGCATGGAACCATCGTTTTTCGTTTTGATCTGTAGCCCCCCCGCTGGACTGCACCCCCCGAAAGGAGGGTAGGGCAGACACAGTTTTCTGTGAATATCTCGAGAACCGTAAGTTTTAGGAGGTCCACCTTTTTTTTGTATGTTGGTCTTAAGGGGGCATGTCAACCCATCCCATTACCACTTATTTCATGTATAGTGCCACCTAGTTAAAAATTAAAAAGCAAAAAATTAGGTGTTTTCATCACAATATCTCTGGCTGACATGGTCAAAACTGCACGAAATTAAAAGTGTAGGATCATTATGACACCCTCCGAATGCATGCCAAGTTTTGTGAACTTTCGTTCATGGGGGGCCTTACAATAAAATAATTTATGTGTACATTTAGTGACCGTACACCAACAAGGCTTCCCGGGACACTGAAAGACCGGGGTACACGAAACTTGGTGGACATGTAACCCCACATGGATAGCATGGAACCATCGTTTTTCGTTTTGACCTGTAGCCCCCCCGCTGTACTGGACCCCCCGAAAGGAGGGTAGGGCAGACACAGTTTTCTGTGAATATCTTGAGAACCGTAGGGCCTAGGATGACCAATTTTTTCCGTATGTTTGCCTCCAGGGGTCATGTTAACCCATTCCATGTGCACACATGTGCATAAACAGATACACACGCACACTCATACATTCACATTAATCATACGTATGACACATACTCACACAGTAGACATATGTACGCATGCATGCACATGCACAAACACACATACGCAGGCAAACACACAAGCATGCACACACACACACACACCCACACACATAAACATAAACGTGTACACGCACACATGCACACAATTCAAGAATTTCTCGGAATTATGAACAGGCAAGATGGGGGTGGGATTGTATAAAATAAATTTTACATGTGAAATTTATAAACTAATCATGTTTTGTTACTTGTTGTCTAGCAGATACCAGTGAGAATTGAGTGTGGATAATGCAATTTAGTGAGACAGTTAGAATCATATAGGCCTTTCAGCGTGATTTATTTTTGTGGAAAAAATGTGCTGGACTGGGCGGCGGTCATATTTTGTACCGCTCTGCGGTACATCTAGTTTTCAACACATATTGTGTAACAAATAAAAAAAGGAAACAACAATTTGTGTTGTCCCTATCTGGACACAGAGATCCTGGGTTCGTCTACAGGTGAATTCCTCACTTTATAAAGACACAAGAAAGAGACCAAAGACCAAAGCCAAATTTCCCTCACAGGATCAAAAGAGTATATACTTATACTTGGATACTGGACGCTACTGGACACTGCTGGAGCATATGGGTGGGACAGAAGGAAGATGTGCCACAAGAGGTTTATATCTATCTATCTATCTATCTATCTATCTATCTATTTATCTATCTATCTATCTATCTATCCCTCCATGAGCCATCATTCCTCTCCTTTCCTCCTTTCTCCTCTCTCATTTCCTCTAATCTTTCTTCTCCTCTCTGTCTCCTCTCCTTCTCTCTTCTCCTCTCCTCTCCTTTTCTTTCCTTTCCTCTCTTCCTTCTTCTCCTCACGGGTCCCCTCCCTCTCCCATCTCTCTTTCCCCCTCTCTTCTTTTGTCATATTTCTCAACTTCTCTCATCATTTCTTCACGCCCTTCCTCTCTGGAATTACTTCCTCTCCTCTCCACTCCCTTTTCTCTCTCCTCTCCCACTTATCACCCCTCTCTCTCTCTCTCTCTCTCTCTTTCTCTCTCTTTCTCTCTCTCTCTCTCTCTCCAGGAGTCTAGACTGCAGCTGCCTGTCGCCCCGCTGTTAAAAGACACCCTCCTCTTCCTGCTGGGGTCTCAGACAGAAAGACAAGAGAGAAGGCGGGAAGTGAGAGAAAGAGTGAAAGAGAGAGAGAGAGAGAGAGAGAGAGAGAGAGAGAGAGAGGGACAGAGACTCTGAATACCCGTCTAATGAGATATGAGGCACCCTGAAAACTATATTAAATTACCCTGCTTAGTAATTTAGCCACGAACCATGGGGGCGTGGATGGGGTAGGGCCCATTCACCGACGGGATGACGAGGTCGAGGGGTCCCCCAAGTTCACATGCTCCAGGGGCTTTGTTATGTTAACCGCTCAGCCTCCAATCAGCAGTCGGACACAAGGCCTTTAGAACCTTCAGTCAGCTGGTCTGGACCAGAGAGCCAGAGCCTCAGGCCCAGATATGGCCCTGATATGGCCCTGATACAGCCCTGATACACCTCAGATACAGCCCTGATATGGCCCTGATACAGCCCTAATATGGCCTTGATACGGCCCTGATACACCTCAGATACAGCCCTGATATGGCCCTGATACACCTCAGATACAGCCCTGATATGGCCTTGATACAGCCCTAATATGGCCTTGATACGGCCCTGATACACCTCAGATACAGCCCTGATATGGCCCTGATACACCTCAGATACAGCCCTGATATGGCCTTGATACGGCCCTGATACACCTCAGATACAGCCCTGATATGGCCCTGATACACCTCAGATACAGCCCTGATATGGCCCTGATACAGCCCTAATATGGCCTTGATACGGCCCTGATACACCTCAGATACAGCCCTGATATGGCCCTGATACACCTCAGATACAGCCCTGATATGGCCCTGATACAGCCCTGATACACCTCAGATACGGCCCTGATATGGCCCTGATACAGCCCTGATATGGCCCTGATATGGCCCTGATACACCTCAGATACAGCCCTGATATGGCCCTGATACAGCCCTGATACACCTCAGATACGGCCCTGATATGGCCCTGATACAGCCCTGATATGGCCCTGATACACCGCAGATACAGCCAGGATATGGCCTTGATACGGCCCTGATACACCTCAGATACAGCCCTGATATGGCCCTGATACACCTCAGATACAGCCCTGATATGGCCCTGATACAGCCCTGATACACCTCAGATACAGCCCTGATATGGCCCTGATATGGCCCTGATACACCTCAGATACAGCCCTGATATGGCCCTGATACAGCCCTGATACGCATCAGATACAGCCCTGATATGACCCTGATATGACCCATAATATGGCCATGATATGGCCCTGATATGACCCTGATATGACCCTGATACGCTTCAGATATGGCCCTGATACAGTCCAGAGAAAAAACAGATAAAGTGCAGATATAATGCCTGCCGATTGTAAGGTCCAGCAGGAGTATGGGAGTATGACCCAGCTTGGCCTGATTCATTACGTATCCCATAACCTGCATGTCAGGTCATCATAGCTGTTACGGTTACCACCTCATTACCAGCACAAGGCTGGGAGGAGTGAGAGTGAGGGGCTGCGATCGCACAGTCCAGGCTGCTGTAGGGTGCAGCAAAGAACTTATACAAACAGCAATATCAAGAACTTATACAAACTAAAATATCAAGAACTTATACAAACTAAAATATCAAGAACTTGTACAAACAGCAACATCAAGCCGCTTTCAAGCCCATTCATAAGGCCCTGATATAGCACGCATAAGGCCTGATATAGCACACATAAGGCCTGATATAGCACGCATAAGGCCTGATATAGCACACACAAGGCCCTGATATGGCACAGATGTGGCCCTGATATGGCACGAATAACGCCCTAATCCAGCAGAAATACGGCCCCAGTCTGGTGCAAAATGTGGCACCCTTCAGGGCTCGATCTGGAACAGGTTTGGGCAGAGCTGTGGCAGATTTGCCAAAGAGTCCTGCCAGAGGCATCTCAAGGCCCTAACCCTTAGCCCAGTCTGCCCAGAGTCAGGGCTACTCATGATCACGTCCATTGTCTTCAAAATACCTCAACATTTCTCATTTACATATACACTGTAGTAAGAAATTTTGGCCTTAAAGGTACACACACTCATTCAGGCATGGTCTCATGGCAACTCTAGCTGTTGGCTATAACAACCAAACAAAAACGAAACACTGTGTGGAGTTTCTCTGGGAAAACTGAAGGGGGGGGGGGTGTACAGTACGTAAGAAATTAAAATATAAACAAAAACAAACTCAATGTCATGTGTAATCGCTGACTGCACCTTTAACTTACCACTTTCACATCTCTCAGACCTGACTACCACCATCAGTGGGACTGGTGAGTGATTATGTCCCACTAATATTTCTACTGCACATTTCTAGGAATTCCTCATACATACATGTTTTTTTAAAAATCATCAATTTGACCCCAGGTTCATTGAGGAGGTGCCACTCAGGGGCAGGAGCTCATTGGATTACAATCATGTGGAACTGAGAGTCAAGCACAGGCCGTGACCTTTCACCCCTGAGGTCACTGGCAGACAGCCCAAGTGGCCCTTGCTGCTGTTTAACGGGATGATTCCTGTTTCATGGGGTCCCCAGAGGATGGACACCACCCGTCACAGCGGAGGCCACACTCCTAACACACATAGAGGAGAGAAGATAACAGCTATTTAGAGACCAACAGTGGACACTTGGCTTTAACTTGGTCCCAGAGGTCCAGTTCTTGACTGCTATGGACTTCATCCGTTTATGTGATACACTGTAATTATAAATAATACAAAAACTCACCCAACATCATTTGAATTGAATTGAATTAAATTGAATTGAATTGAATTGAATTGAATTGAATTGAATTGAATTGAATTGAATTAAAGGTGAACAAATTATTTTTGATTTCTGAGATTACGTGTCACTGGAGACTACATAGCCCACAGCTGGATACACTTAGAGCTGCCGTCTTCCTCCTGTCATTGAGCTCAGTCCAGTGAAAGCGCTCAGCAGCCTAATGAGTCTTGGCCCTTTAACTACTGTACATCGTAAGGTGTTCTTTCATAGCACAGTGACATTCAGGACACACATTTAGCATATTCTCTACACCTGCCCCCTTCACTATTACTTGCTATCCAGCAGCTAGTTACCATGGTAATGACAGATATCATGCTATCCCTTTGTAAAATGCCCTCTGAATCAAATTGGTTTGGCTTGATATGTTTAGACGTCTTTGCAGTGGAGGGACTTTTTGTAGTTCCTATAACTTAATATAAAGGGGAAACAAGTTTAAGTTCAAACAAGTTTATGTGTAATGTTTTGGTCCTCCATCAGGCAGTGCTCCATTAATGTATCCATGATGTCATCTCAGCGCTCCCGCTGGAATTGAGAATGGAAGCAGAACAAATCTCTCGGACCTGTGAAGTTCTAGGGATAGCCTCTCCAGTCAGTAGTTCTTAGAACGGTGTTCCTAGGACTGTTTGGGCTGAGGATGCCTTTTGACCCTACAGACTGACCATGCCAGCAATGAACTGTCAGTTATTCTCACCTGATCCCAGGAAATGACACTTTTTAATTGATTAAGGAAATAAAAGATTTGCTGTGCAATAGTGACAAAAGGGCATCAGCAGAGTATGCCTCAACCTTTTCCATCTGTCTGTCTGTATTTAACCAGTGACCTTATTTATGGATGTTGTTTGTTTGTTCATCAGTTATGTTTTAATTTCTGTGCGTAAAGTGCTTTGTGTGGCACGATGTGCTTGAAAAATACACTATATAAATAAACACTTACTTATGTGTAGCTGGACATACAAAGAATTACATCATCATTGAACAGGTTTTGCATTTGTCACAACAGATGGAGTGCATTTTGCCTCATTCTTGTGTTATCTACTTTTATCAAGCCTGTGTGGACATACGTGTCGGATTTCTGAAGCCGCTGCCTCATTCTGAGAGCATTTTACCACCTTACACTATTTCTAAACTCCTAAATCACTTCAATATGTCAGCCATCATGTTATCCCCTTTCCATTTGACTTGTTTGGCTAGTGCAGCTGTAAAAAAAACCACTGACTTCAGTGGCACAGCTGAACACGGTGGTTGAAATCACTCAACACCTCGTACAGATTCCTCGGCTTGGCACGTTTGGAGGAATGGAGTTCTCTCTGTGTTGCAATTCCCCCTGACTGGTTCAGACTGATCAAGACTACACAGCGCAGACAAGCCCAATCATCATCAGAACTGGTCCAGTGACATCAGCCAGATGAGCTAAGGTGAGTCAAGAATCTTATAATAGCCCCTGTGATTTGCTCCCACAGGTGAAGTACACGTCTCCTGCAGGGTGGAATTGGGCAGTCCACTGCATTAGCTTCAGAGCGATGTCAAGCGTGTGGGGTACGAAGGAACCAATGCACGGACAAAGCCCACCTCATGGGCCAACATCAGGACCATTACTGCCGCAATCAAGACGACTCCTAGTGCACATTTAAGGCATCAGAAAGTGCCCGTCACCGAACTGCAGTAACAACTTTTAAAAACGACTGAATTTAAAACTTTTAGTGCTCCGCACAGGAGTTTCAAAGACACGTGGAGATGCTGAACCAAATTGTGGGTTCTTCAGTGCAACAAGAAAGAATAAACTGATTCTTATGATAGATTATAGTCTTTATTTGCCTGAACAGTGCTTTGTATTATATGGAATACATTTCTAATTTTA
>NW_027468609.1:16999438-17334438 GCF_046254945.1 Alosa pseudoharengus | reverse complement strand
CGATGGTCAGGGACAGACCTCATGACCCACTGACCTGCTCCAGTTCTAACAGACTCCTAAGGAGGTCACTGACAGCAGTTTTCACTTGCTTAATCTTTGGATAGTATCCCACTTCTCCCCGTTTCAGTGAGAGTGTTAATTCAATAACAAAATGACAAAAAAAATGGACAAAGCAGATTTCTCTTCAGTTTCATTCACAATTAGCCCTGAAATAGATTTATCATCAAATGGAAACAGTGGTAGACATCTAGCTATAGTACTGACATCTACTCGACCTCTTGTAACTTCATGGACAAGTCTAAGATTAACACACTTCAAAAAGTATGTTCATAATGTTTAAGTTCAAAGACTTCAGTTCCATGTGAAGTGTTGGTCCTGTACTTTCATGGCAAATGTGCATTAAGACTTTTTGAAGGTGTTATGACTATAACGTGTGTGTGAGAGTATTTAAAGGTGGATTAACTATAACATACGTGTGTGAAAGCATTTGAAGGTGGAATGACAGTAGGTGGAATCCCATGATGCATTGCTTTCATTCTAATGCCTGTCTCCAGGCCAGGCAAACGAGGCCAGGATCAGCACTCCGTCAACAGCACATGATCACCCCATCCCCTCCATTCTGTCACAGATAAACAGGACAGTCACTGATGCAGCATACGTCTGTGGTATCACGTACACATACACATACACATATCTACAAACACACACATGCAAACACACAGAGGCACACATGCACACATAAGCGTCAACATGCACACACTCACACAGTTGCATGCACTCTCTCTCTCTGACACACACACACACACACACACACACACAAACACACACCTATGAGAACAAAGAGAATCTTAGAAATTAGTTACGAACTGGTTTTGCTCTCTCGAGTTACCAGATCTGGTAACAATTGCTAACAAACAGTAGCATTTTGAACACTAACAGCTCGATTTTTACTGTCATGTCAATTCCAGTTACCAGTTACCACTTACAAGATAACTGGAATGCAGCCAGCTCAGTTTTTCCATGGATGTAATGTCATTCCCAGTTACCAGTTACCACTTACATGACAACTGGAGTGCAGCCGGCTCGGTTTACTCAGATGTGGCATCTTTTCCAGTTACCAGCTACCACTTACGAGTGCAACTGGAGCGCAGCATTAGCCCACAGCCTACATGGTGCCTGGAGGGCGTTGGCCTGCGTTCAATGCTCCCTGCCCCAGGGGAGCCCAGGGTCAGAGGTCAACAGGTCTCTGTCACAGGGCCTTGGCCCCTAATGGAAGATAGACCTCCATCTTGAAATAACTGCCCCCCCCCCCCAACACACACACACACAGACAACACACACACCATACTCCAAAACCACGAGGGCTTGTTAAGTGCTGAGGTGAGGCTTACTCAGAGGGTCCCACACGAGGTTTGTTGACATTTGAGGGCAAGAGGTTACTGGTGGCAACAATTTATGGACACTAGTACACACAGAATTCTGTCAGTTTGGCCAGAAGGATGTCAGTGACCAGGTTCAACACAGGTTAGAGAGAGGGGAAAAACATATAAGAATGGGGAGTTATGATGATTTACATACATGTTTAAAGGGTTTAGTTAACAATGTATGACACTATTTTTCTTGAATTGTATTCGCCCCATCTATTTACCTCTTTTCATGTGAAAATCTAATGGCTTAGACCAGGATGATGAACTATAAAAGTATTCCCGTGTTAATCTCTCCTAAGTCTATATGTGTGCTTGTGTATGGTAAGATATATGTGAGTCTGGGTGTGTGTGTGTGTGTGTATATGGTTAGATGTGTGTGTGTGTGTGTGTCTGTGTGTGTGTGTATGTGTGTTACAGTGTATGTTTGTGTGGCTAGATGTGTGCGTGTATAATGTGTATGGTTGGATATGTGTGCACATATGTGTTTGTAAGCATGTGTGCATGAGTGTATCTGCATGGCTTACAAGTGTGTGTGTGTGTGTGTGTGTGTGTGTGTGTGTGTGTGTGTGTGCGTGTGTGTGTGTGTGTGTGTGTGTCTTTAGCTGTGGCATGTCCAGTGATCCCCCACCCTGGCAGTCAGTGTGTGTGTTTGTGAGTCAGGGCTTAGGGCCTCACCTGCAGACTCCTTTCATCTAGGGCCAAGACTGCCAGCTTGGGGGCAGCCCCACAGACGAGAGAGACCAGCTCCATGTATTCCCCCGCGGACCTGAGACCAGCCCCACCTCTTCCCCCACAGACCAGAGAGACAAGCCCCATCTCTTACCCCACAGACCAGAGAGACCAGCCCCATCTCTTACCCCACAGACCAGAGAGACCAGCCCCATCTCTTCCCCGTGTCCGTCCGCATGACAGAGGGCCAAGGGAACACCTCTGCCTAGCTGCTGCCTATTCTGTATCCTGTTACAAAAAAAACCTTTAACTGAAAAAGATGTGTTATTGTAAAGGTCAACTTGCAGCTGATTCAGTTCTGACATGGTTCTAGCCCATATCTGTCTGAGATACAGCAGATATGCCAAAAAAACTTGCAAATATGTTAAATCACTTTCAAAGACCACAAGAGAAATTCAGTGGTATTGACGGAGAGTAGGCTTATTCTGGGTTAAATTGTGATTTTATAATGTGAGCAGATGGGACAGGACATATTTTCCAGATTGCTGTTTGGTGCAGCAATGGCACACAAGTCAAACATGGATGAAATGCTCAAAATTGGTTCCAATGCTCACAATGACCCTGCAAAGAAATAAATGATCTCAAATTAACATCTACAATCAAGAAACCTGAAGATGCTCTTTCCTAGAGACTGGAGAAAGTAGGACCGTTCATTAAGGAAGCACACACACACAAACACACACACACACCTTCCTTGCGCAAAGAATAGTAGGCCACTTGAAAGAAGTCCTTTTGCTGCCTCCGATGCCTTTGTTGGTTTTGGTTTAGTGCCCCGCTCTCTCAACACCATGCAGGAAGCGTTTTAATCAGAGTCCCAACGCCCGCGACGCACGGGAGCTCGAGGCATTGTGCACCCACAGAAGGGCTCGCGGGTGTCTTTACTCAGGCCTGCTGCGCCCTATTTGATCTCTTTCAGAGACGAAAGAAAGGGAAAAATGAAGGAGGAATATTGGGGATAAGAGTCCCTTATGCGGGCCTACTGGGCGATCAATGGGTGCTTGTAATCTCCATTGTATCGCTCAGAGGTAGTCTCAAGACAATTAAATTCCCCCTCGGCGAGCACAGCTCACCTCAGAGTCCCCCCTTCGGAGACACCTGTGTGAAGAAATACGATAGGGTTTTGCCAGACAACAGCGTGTTCCAGTAAGACTATATATAGGCTACGGCCATATAAACACGTAGGCCTACATTAATTTGGGCTAAAAATTAATTTGAATTTACAATGGCTCGTTTAGATTCAGCTTTCTCTGAACCGAGTAGGCCTAGTGGTTTCACTGTGACAAGGCAGGCTAAGTATAGCTGAGTCTACACGGGTAATCTGTAAACTGAAAAATGGAAATGTACGAAGATGATACATTTGTTACAGATGAACTGAGAATATTAGTGATATAGCCTATCGTAGGCTAACTGTGGCTAAACAAGGTTATCGGGAATATTGAACAGTAGTAGGCTATAGGTCCCTAATGTCTTTTAAAAAAATAAGATGTGTGATGTGACTTGTCAGCAATTGTAAATAACACAATAATACACACAATAATAGTACTAGTAATAACAACAGCTTGCGTTATCTTTGAGCAATGTTTTTGTTACTGTATTACTAATAAAAACCTTGTCAGACAGCTATTGCCATCTAGCGGCAAGATTTAAGTAGTGCATCAGGATACCTGATAGGCTTGAAATCTTGCTGTTTTAAAAAATAACCACTTAGCCTACATCTTTATTTGCACACCACAAAGAAATTCCCTTATAGACATAATGGAAGTTGTATACAGTAAAGTGACACATCTAACATATCTGTTTTCTCCAAGTTTCTCTTTTCTCATATTCTTCCAAATAAGAAGGACTAGCACAGTTGGTGCAGACAATCTTTAGGATGTAGCCTAGGCCCTCTCATAATTTTATTTTGCAAGACTTTTTTGACCAATAGCCTTGAAACATGAACTGGTGTGTGTGTGTGTGTGTGTTTGAGAGAGAGAGAGAGAGAGAGCGAGAGAGAGAGAGTTAGTGAGTGAGTGAGTGAGTGAGTGAGAGAGATTTGCTTGAAGACAAGGTACTCAAAGAATTCAGAAAATTGGATAGGATGCCACTAGAGAGCTTTTATTTATAGGAAAGTTAGGCTACATAGCCCAAGTCTAGAGCCATCCATTTAACAAGTTGCTTCAGAAATAAAGAGGGAAGAAGTGGAATTTGATTGGCTGTCAGGCTAAAATGTCACCCAGAATTGCAGATTGGGGCCTAAACCTTTAAGATGCCTTGTTTTACCATTCACATCCTCTGATATTCACTCTGTGCTCTCCTGCACCACCCTGTGGTGAACAAAATTCTCATCAGGCAAAACTAGAAGTGAATGAGCCAGCCATAAAGCATCTATTTGGGCTTCTATGATCAATATCCTGTTTTCAAAATATTTTCACATAGTGAGGTTGTAGTCACTTTAGGACAAAAAATAAACATGGGAATCTGTGCCATCACAATCCTTCATCTGGTTTATTTAATACAAAAGCAATAACAGGCAGTATTCCACAAAGCACCCTGAGCAACAGCTTTGGTTACATTCAAGATGGTCATAAAGCACACATTTTTCAGTGTACAGCACACACAGTGCTCTTGCACGTCTCTTTCAATAAGGATATATGTATAAGGGGCATTTTACAGTTTTTCTCAGTTGCTTTGGCACATTTCTCAGATCAGAATGGTAATTCTAAAAACTGTTTGTTCAAACTCCATATCATCTTATCACGTGTGCACATCATTGAAGCAGTTTCTCCCTAATGTCATGTTGGTCAAAATGCACTATACTGGTTCCCTGCTGAATAGTCCTACCATTAAACAAATTGGCGTTATTTCATTGCTTGTGTCATTACATGCAAATGTGTTGAACTAGTTGTCACATATACGTGACCTGACAGACAGAAACGTCAGGATGTATAGAAAGATGTACAGTGGTGCACAGCTCTGACCAAGGGGTGTTTTGCTGTATATTGGCCATTTTTCAGTTGCACAAAGCCAGTCTTGCAAGTCTTGCAATCAACCCTACATACAAATTGTGTAACTTTGTAGTTTTGAAATAGAAAATAGTGCTGCCTTGTGCATTGTTCATTAGAAATTACTTACAGAGTAAACTGTCATATGACAACACAAAACAGTTTGACTATCTTGACATAAACAATGGCATCATGACTTGATACACGCTTTTGCAGGTTATCCATTATGTAGTGCAGTTTGCACTATTTGTTTTGAGAAATACACTAACAGTTGTGCAAATCAAATGATTATGATTCGAGAAATGCACTATAGCGACTGAGAAAAACTGTAAAAAGAAGATGTTAAACTGCCAACCCATCATTGGTGGATCAGGGCGGCATCAGTATTCGGTATGGGTGACATGATCGGTATCAGTGCCCACACACATACAGAGGTCTGAAAAAATCAGAATATCATGGAAAAGTTAAAGTGAAATATTTTTAATGATTACGGCTTACAGCTCAAAAAAAGCAAACAATCAGTATCTCAAAATATTAGAATAAAAAGGTTACAGAAATGTCGGTTTCCTGAGCCTTTATTCTCTTAGTGTGGTTCAGACGTTCAGTAAACACTACCATACTCATGGGGAATACTGCTGATTGAATAGTTGTTCAGAAGACACTCATTGACACCTCTACAAGGAGGATAAGCCACAGAGGGACATTGCTGAAAGGGCAGGGTGGTCACAGTGCTGTATTCATAGGAAGGTGACTGGAAGGGGAAAGCATTGTAGGAAAAGGTGTACAAGCAACAAAGATGACCGCCGTAACGTTTCCGCATTAGCATCCACCAACAGGTTATGGGATACTCAAACGTCAAAACTACTCCTCCCTAATCTAAGAACATTATACACATTATGCACTTATTTCTAACATAAAAACACAATCATACAAGTATTAACCCATACAAGTTACCTAAGCCAACCTAAGCCAACATGTCACATCAGAGTCCAACCCTTCACAACCGTGCAGCCACAGCTCCCCCCTCTGTTGAACAGAGGAAAGGAAAAAAGGACAATCAGAACTTACCCCTCTTTCCAGACACCCAAACTCCAGCAGAACCTACAGAACTACTGTAGGTTCTCACACAATAATCCCACAAAGGACTTGAATGTATCCAAAGGAAAGAGTAGGGTTATTTCATGCGCACCGGGAGGGGAATTATCCCCTAAAAGGACACCCAGACAAGGGAAAATGTCTTTAATCCATTCCCCACTGGAAGTAGTTTTATTGATGTTTTTGTGTCCAATATATAAAAAGTATAAAAATAAAATATAAAGTCAAAAATTACAAGTAAAAAATACAGATAAAAAGTTACAAAAAGGAAGAGCACAGTAATCCGTAAAATGAATCTCCTCAGCACACTTCACATGTGCCACAGGAACACACAAGGCTGCTCTCAAACCCCTTCAAACTCTATTTATATGTGACTACCCATAGCTATATATGGCTTGGTTCCCCATTCCTACTACTGATTGGTAATTTTTGTTATTTTATTTTTATTTTTTACTCTAACTTTCTGTCAGTCAGGTGGTTGACTGTGTTCCGACCCCCCACCCAACAGGATGTACATGTCTGGTTCTGCTCCACATGATGTTTCTCGGTACTGCTCCCCCGAGACATTGTCTAAGCACCCCATGTTCTTTTGTGGTTTTATTTTTTTTTTTTCAATTTAATTGTACTTATAGAGCGCCAAAACATTACACGTCTCAAGACGCTTTACAGAGTGTTAGACAATCGGAGAAAAGAAAAGAAAAGAAGAGAAAAGAAGAGAAGGCCCATGGGTAACAGGGGCGAGGAAAAACTCCCTAGAATTGGAGATACATATATGAAGAAACTTTAAGCAGATCCACGACTCAAGGGCCTGACCCATCTGCCTAGGGTCAGATACAGGACAGTAAGGTCTGTATACATGGCAAATGCGTATGTTAGTCAGGTGTAGAGAATAGGACATGGTGTTTAATGCCACCTGAAGTGAATGTTACAAGAGGTGGGATGGTTACGTATCCGGTATGATAATGCATTATAATCCTAATTTAGTGTCAGAAAGTTCAAATAGTCCAGCGTAGGAAATGGAATTGTCCAGGGGATTAGGAGTTGTCATAGGGCTAGTGGTGGGTCGTCCGTACGGGCCAGGAATCCAGGCAGAGTTGTCATAGGCCAGGTGGTGGGTCGCTAGGCTGTGCGGGCCAGGAATCCAGGTAGGAGGACAGAAATACAGATGATAGGGCAGTTGTAGGGATGGGACTTCAGGCGAGATGAGTGAGATAAGGGCCAAGCACACAGATGGCTGATGACTGGTGATGGTATACCTCACAAGTGAGGTAAGGGGGAAGAAAGAGAGATGTAGAGTGGGTTAGTATTACTGAAAATCAAAATGGTTAATGTCAATAAGTAAATCAATGGTACTATATATTTTTACAGTATACCATAGTGAGAATAGGCAAGAGAGGGAGAGTTGAGAGAGAGAGAGAGAGAGAGAGAGAGAGAGAGAGAGAGAGAATAGGAGGGGGGGGGTTGTACGGTGTGGCACATGAAAAGTCCATGACAGCACTATGCTATAGCAGCATAACTAAGGCATGGTGAGGGGTTGTCAACACCAGCACAGGTATGGTCAGTGACCACCATCGCACGCATGACTTGGGTGCCAGTCACACGAGGACACAGCAGGGTGGTCCATTCAAAAAATCCCTGAGGTGGGTGAAGTTCCTGTTCCTAACACAGCAGCCTGTGTACCTGGTTGACTTTATGTGCCATAGTTCATACATGGTTACATAACATATCTAAACACTTTAACTTTATCTACTAACAAGTGATTATTTTGTATACCAAAATTACCTGTCAAAAGTTTGGTTATGTTGCATACCAAAGCTGTTTGTTATACAAAGGTTATATGTCACACACACCGTATCCATCACAGAGCTGCAGTATGCAGACGATAATGCTATTGTAGCCCTCTCAGAAGAGGACCTACAGTGCACCTTGACTGCTTTCGCGAAAGCGTACAAACAGCTTGGTCTGGCCATCAACATCAAAAAGACTGAAATCCTCCATCAGCCACCACCAAACAGCAGCACTCCCCCAAACATCTCCATTGACAACACCAGGTTGGAAAATGTGGACCACTTCCCATACCTTGGCAGCCTCCTATCATCTAAAGCCACCATTGATGAAGAGGTACACCACCGTCTTAACTGTACCAGCGAGGCATACTGTAGACTAAAGAAAAGGGTCTTTGAGAACCGGGACCTCCAGTCAAAGACCAAAATCTTAGTCTACAAAGCAGTACTGCTCCCCACTCTCTTGTATGGGTCAGAAGCCTAGACCACATACAGCAGGCACCTGGGAGCACTTGAGGCCTTCCATCAGAGGTACCTCCGGAGAATCCTCAGGATAACCTGGGAGGATCGACGGACCAACACCAGCGTCCTGGAGGAGGCTGGCATCTCCACCATCACTGCCGTCATCGTCCAACACCAGCTCAGATGGACTGGCCACGTGATTCGAATGCCTGACTCTCGCCCCCCCAAACAAGTCATCTACTCACAGCTTGTCCAAGGAAAGCGTGCCCCAGGTGGCCAAAACAAACGATACAAAGACAAGATGAAAACAAACCTCAAGAAGTTCCACATAGGCCTTAATACCTGGGAGGCCACAGCAACTAACAGGGCAGCCTGGAGACAACTTGTCCGAGATGGAGCTGCACAGTACAACGACGACCTCCGTAGTGCTGCAGAAGACTCCACTACGGAGGTCGTCGTTGGCGCAGAAAGGAAATCGCCTCCACCAAAAAGGCTCCACCCAAACCCACAAGCGCTATTGCCCACCCATGTCCACATTGCCCCAAAATATGCGGGTCCAGGATTGGCCTCTTCGCCCACCTGAAGACCCATAAGGACCAAGAAGGAGGACCGACATACTCGACCACGAGTGTCCGCCGATGATGATGATGATATGTCACACAAAAGTTATATGTCAAACAAAGGTTATATGTGACCAGTTGACTATGTTGCAAACCAAAAGTTATATGTCAAACACAAGTCATATGTCATACAAAAGTTACAGGTCAAGCAAATGCAATTTCCCATTTTGCCTAATGCTTGAGGTGTGTTGTAAAGCAAAGCAATTGCGAAGCGCAGCAAAGCATAGCAGCAGCAATATTGGTTTGTCAAGGCAGATCTCTCATTCAACATTCATAATCATATTCTCAATGATTTCCCTCACCATTCCCTCGTGTCTTATTAGTCTCTTCTTTATTAACACAAGGTTCAGGTGTTACATCTCACATTTCAGTTTCTCCAAAGTCTTTTGACAGCATAGTTTGTTACATTGTTATTATTTTCCACCACAGCCTTGAGAGAATTGTCAAGCAAAGTCAATTCAAGAACTTGGGGCAACTTCACAAGGAGTGAACAGAATCTGGAGTCTGCATCAAGAGCCACCACGCACAGACGTGTCCAGAAAAATGGGCTTCCATAACCCCCAAACAGTACCATACCACACCACATTAATGCAGTAATTTGTGCAGAAGCAGTCCGACCAATTATTGAGTGTATAAATTAACTAATTTAGATTAGTCAGATTATTAGTGGGCCGTGGCCCACTGGTTAGCACTCTGGACTTGTAACCAGAGGGTTGCCGGTTCGAGCCCTGACCAGTGGGCCATGTAGACATGCAGGCATATACATACACACACAGGCACTCACACACACAGACTCGCACACCACACACACACACATAAACACAAACACGTACACGCATGCATGCACACACACACACACACATAAAAACACACACATGCAGGCAAGCAGGCACAAGCTCACACACACATAAACACACACACACACACACAGTCCATTACCCCCACACACCCATTCACAAGCGAACCCACACACGCACACACACATATACACAAAAGCAAACGCACACATCCACACACTAATTTACATACACAACAGTTTTTAAGGAGAAAATGTGCAGGACTGGGCGGTGGTCATATTTTATTTTGTAAAATATATGGTTTTTGTACAATTTTCTACAAATGTGGGTTGAGAAGGTGAAATGGTATGAATGAATCATTGAATCATCAAAAAAATTGTTGCCAAGTTCAGTCGTCATGACCCAACCCAACCATTACCTGAGGCAGAGGGCAGTAGTCTGAATGTCTGGTCCATACACATTGCACACAATCCTAAAACACAGTTCAGGTATTCTTTGTGTTCATTCAATAACAATTTACCAGGCTAGGCTGATTCAGTATGTAACCCATCAGGATATGAAGAACATTTATGGATGTTTTTGTATGTTCATGCTATTCCGAAATCACATTGGTGAATTGGTTGGACATTCTGGTAAACTTAAAATACATTTTACAAAGTGTTTGTCGTTTTCTGTATTTTACAGTTTTCTGTCTGTTTGTGTATTTGTCAAACATCCATGCCCATAGGAAAATGACTCAATGCAGTAAAGACACACAGCCTATCTGCATGCATATGTTTACTCATCTCTGAATCTGACCTGTCAATAATATTAATAATAAAAAAAAACTATGGTCACACCAAGACCCTCCCTAATCTCACTCTGATTATGAGCTCTGCAAGCAGGGGCGCTGCTAGAAAATTTAGGCCCTATGACAAACAATAATTCTGCCCCCCTCCCTTCTCTGGGGGGCCCCTTAGAATCGTCCTAACTCCCCTAGCGGCACCCCTGTCTGCAAAGCTCTAGCCTACTCATCTCCACTTTTGGGGCAATAAAAAAATACCTCAGTCGAATGTGGTTTGTTTCTATTTCGTCCATAGACTCTATACAGTCTATGGTTTCGCCAGTAGGCTATTACAGTAAATGCCATTCGGCCCTGGCCTTCCAGAAGACAGACTAGGCTGATACCAGACAGTCACTATTTCTAGGAGACAATAGAGTAGCCTACTGAAGCCATGACATAGCGTTGTCAAGGTAGCATCTACACAAAGCAAAATATTCATCATGGAAACAGTATGTGACAGTTCGGTACTCTATCCCCACTATAGTTTTCACCATAAGGTATTCCGTTCCACTTCTTGTTTCTGTTACTGCAAGAATTTCTTGGTGTGGTCCAGGCTAGCTTTCCTATGTTTCGGATCAGGCTGACCGATCTTTGGGCTTATGAAGTCGAAAGTAAAAGTGAAATTCAGATGACTTTAAATGAAAAGAAATAAAATAAGATAAAAAGTGTCAATGTAACCCCCTTTACTCATCGGAGTTGTGTTTTCCTTCAGTGGAGCAGCATGGATATCAATACAGAATGTGCTAATCCTAACAGAGACTTAATGAAGACTTTGTCTGTATGCAGCCAGTGTACAGTGCAACCAGTTTTACACATTTTAAAATGGATTCAATTCATGTTTTTTTCCCCCAATTGTATTAATCTATACACAATGCTCTAATACTCCACAAAAAAGCAGGTGTTTTGAAATGTATATACAAAAAAAAGACTGAAATATCCCATTTACATAAGTATTTAGACCCTTTTGTTATAACGCTTGCAATTGAGCTCTGGTGCATCCTATTTCTGTCAATGGTCCTTTACTCTTAAAATTAATGTGTTGAGGCACCCCTGTAGAGTGGATTGGTTGAAAAATCCTTACAGGCATTCACATCACAAATAGTTTTTACAGTCTTTGTTTTGTCCTTCTTTACACTTCTCTCATCTTCTCAAAGGAACTCTAGATCTCATTCATAGTGACCATTGGGTCCTTAACTACATTTGCAAAGACAGTTTTGAATCTGTATTGAATTATTTTCTATCAGTTTCAGTTTTTGTGTATTTGTCACACATTCATAATGCCAAAGGAACGTAAAGTAATGTTGTAAACTCACAGCCTACCTGCATAGTTTCTTGTCTCATTGGAGACCAACAAGTCATTCAAAAACTGCAGGCCTTTTGAGCAGCTGTGAGAATGCATGAAAAGAGAGTAAGGGGCATTTAGAAGATGACGGACAACTGCTTATGTGAAAGGAATTGGTGAAATTAAATCTAAATGATTTGCAGTTTGAATGAAATAAATTTTTCTAAAGGTTTTTAGACCAACATGTTTTAAATTGGTATATTCAGTAGCCCTAGACGTGGGCTTCCAATTCACAGTGTTTAGGTAATGTTCCCTGAAAGTTGATGTTCTGTTTATGCAAACTTAAACCTCTGCCTCTTGCAATGATGAGCTTGAATATGCTGTAGGCTACATACCATGCAGCCTTTTTTCGCCACAGGAGCGCCAGTTATAGCCTACATTGGATGAGTGCTACGTTACCGTTATCCTTTAGAAAATAATAAATCAGATTGTCAAAGGCTGCCATTGACATTATTGCTTTTGGTGTTGACACGGCTTATGAGAAAGGACAATTTTTGCCTCCACAACATTTTCCAAAGTAAAAACACATTTTGACAGTTGGACAGAGAGGGGTCGCAAGACTTAGCCAATGTTTTTCGGGGGGTCACCAGATAAAAAGTTTAAAAACCACTGATTTAGGCTATATTCGTGAATTGAATTTGTTTAATCAAAAACATAGCATAGAAGAAAATTAAAGAAAAAAAAAACATATACAAACTTTAAAGTCAGTCACCCGCCTAAACACAGATTTGCACCCCATTTACACCAAAAGTGGCAGTTTGATTGACTATATTTATAGCTACTTAGTTTCAAATACGACTAAAGAACCTGTTGGGGGATTGGGAAAAGCAGTGCATATTTAACAAGGCCTTGCCTGTCTCTTGTGCAAAAAATGTATTCATTTTGGAGTCAATTTGGATAAAAGTGCCAGCTAGATAAAATAAATGTAAATATCAGGAAAAAAAGTAAATAAAATATAATATTCAAACATACATTTTCATTTTCATTTTAGAGATAAAAGATTACAAAAAAGTGCATGTGTGTTTGGGGCCAGAATCATATACATTGGAGACCAAATGTAATAATGAAACTGGTTCATATTGCCGGATGTATTTTGGACATCATTTTAAAGTGACTTAAAAGATCTGAAATAAAATCATAAAATGTCATTGCAACGTTAATCACTTCCATTGCATCTGCATGTTAACAAAGTCTTCACAGTAACAAGATTTGACAGTGATTCACAAAGTACCCGTATTAACAATTAGGCAGTAACAACGTAAAAGGCACATTATGTTTTGGTTTTGGAAGACTGCGCACACACACAAACTGCTCCCTTTGATCATGCATGAATTTCCCCTTGGAGATTCATTTTAGAAACAGGAATCACCATCTTCATGAGGTTGGCCTCACTGTTTGGCACTACTGTAATAGACAGAAACAATTGCAATGTCAATAGAGAGAGCAGAGTCCTGTATAACATCACAGATCTGTAAATACAATAGAGGTCAAGTCTTGCCTGAGCAACTTTCGGTGGAGGCAAATTTGAGGAAAATTATTTGTAAAATATACTTCCCAAAAATATAGACTACCTCTGAAAAAAGACACTTTAGACCCAATTTATCATTCTCAGACACATATGATGGATCAAAGCATTAGGTTATGATTCAAGCAAAGGGCTGGTTTATAATATGAGTAGCTGTCTAAATGTTTTAGGCATAAGGTGTTCTTGCCTGAGGGCTCATGAAAAAGGTCTTGTCATAGTAAACCATGACGTCATGTCCCTCTGGGTCGTCTTCACATTGGACCGGGATCTGTAAGACAACAGCCATAATCTCTCACAATCCTACATTTTGTGGATATACGGTAATCACGCTAATACCTTCGACAACTACCCTAATTCAAGTAGGACAGTGAGGAGTAAAATGTGAAATGGTAACTTTGACCAGAATACCACTGCTTTTTAATTTACACTTCACCTTATCCCTAATTTTGAATGTTTTTTATTATTATGAATTAACCATTGCACCATCAAAAACATTGTTGCCATGTCAGTGGTCATGATCCAACCTTACCTGAGGCAGAGGGCAGTTGTAGAATGTCTGGTCCATGTAAACCCTCACCCCATGGCCCCTGGGGTTTTCTACACATTGCACAGGACCCTAGAACACAGATCAGGCATTGATTGTGTTCATTCAATTAAAAATAAGTTATGCAAAACATATATTTAAAAGGATTTATGGTTCTTTTCATAACTTCATGCTTTTCAGAAATGACATTGGTGACCTGGTAGGCTAGGACATCCTTTGAAAACTAAAATACATTTTACAAAGTGTTTCCATGGTTTTCTGTATTGTATTGTTTTCTGTTTGTCACACATTCATGGCTCAATGCAGTAGACACACAGCCTACCTGCATACGTTTACTCATGGCGTTGCAGACCAGGAAGTCCTTCATAACCTGTAGACCTTTTGAGCAGCTGGGAGAAAGCATGAAAGGAGAGTAAGGGGCATTTAGAAGGTGACTGACAACTCCGTATGTAAAAGGAAAAACATGTTCCATGTATTCTTCTATTTCTTACTTCATCCTGACGGGACACTCTGGATAATTTAAAACCTAATAAAGCAAGAAAGGAGAATCAAAATATGTAAACACATATGCAACAGTTACCACATGCGGCCCAGAAGCAATCTCCGACTAAGAGTGGCCCAGCTTGTGGGAGAAAACCGAGAAAAGAAACTATTTTGTGAGCCTTCAGAAATTCCTACAGTGGTAGCCTACAGACTATGAATGCAACCCTCTGCATAGTCAAACAACGGTTACTTGGCTCTTAATTTTTGTTTATTTGGGTGTGCTTGTAAATTCAATCTGTAATAGTAGAAAGAGCAGTAGAATTTGGCTATGTACTGTATAAGTGTAATTACTCTGTACAGGCGAGTCTAGTGTAAAGCAGATACAGTTTGAAAAACACAAGCATTCTATAGGCCTATACACCTATGAATTAACAAACCGTTTCAATAGGTCAAAATAGACAATAGCACAAAAAGCAGGTTGAAATAAGGTTTTATATTTAATTCAAGAGCTTGACAACAGTGACTATGATTAAGTTAAATAGCTAAGTATGGCCCCTATATTTTATAGCCTAAGTAAATCTGGAATCTGTCCTATTTCCTCAAAACACTGTCTTCCACTGTTTTCAGTCTGACTCTGCCACTTTGTCCTTTCATGGAGCAAGGCAACAAACTACAGTAGAGGAGAAGTCTGTCTGCGGTGTGAAAGAAAGGGATGGAACGTGTAGGGGCATATTTTTCTAAATTAACCCTAGAAAACCACAGCTGCCAGGGCAGAAGGTTGGATCCATAGCATGTTCACACCAGTTTGTACAAAATAACTTCCCAAACTGTTACACCCAAGATGACCAATTATTTATGGTGTGTTGGTCTCAAGGGACCGCTTTGATTTGTGATTTGCCGCTTTTATTGCCACTATCTTCGGTTGAGATTTTCTGGACTGCACTAAATTGCATGTGTATGATTATGCTGACAGCCTCTGGGAGGGTGCCAAGTTTCGTGGAATTCCATCCATGGGGGGCCTTTCAATAAATGAATGTATGTGTACATTTAGTGACTGTACAACGCATCGGCCTGTAGATGGTGGTGTTGAACAATGGGTTGCCGGGGTAGAGACAGACAGACAGACACACACACGCACATACATACACAGAAACACAGACACACAGAGAGAGAGAGAGAGAGAGAGAAAGAGAGAGAGAGGGAGACACACACACATAAAGGTACATGCACAAACACGCGCGCACGCACGAACTCCGTTCGCGTTGCGTCTGCTGCAACAGCTTCAACAATGGAAGTAGCTACACCAGACATGATATAGCGGCGCACGTTCGAAAAAAAGACCAGCCCAGTCTTCCAGTCTTCTAAAATGGATTTTACGCGTCGCGAACGGAACGGAAAGGAAAGGAGAAAACTGAACTGTTTATTTAATCCAGTCATCCAGATGCAAAACACCAACTACCAGGATTGTTTCTCTTTACCAGAATATTTGATTATAATGTGCTTCTAAGCAAGAAGTAGAAACGTTTTACACAGACAATCAGAGTAATCAATTTTCGCTGATGTCTCCGACGCCGATCAACATGTTCAATCTGCCACAAGCGATAGCCTTACACACGTGTTCCTAATGGGTGCTAGCTAAACTCCTAAGTCAACATGGGGGTGAGCATGCGCAGACCCACAACAACCATGAAATGCGCAAGTTTGTTCAGCGGGGCGCTCGTCCACCACCTGACAGCCGCGGCGCTCTGTCGAGTTTGCTACGAGGAGGAGAGGGTAATACAGCAGACTAACAGTTAGACTAACATTGCGCAGCAATGTTATAACTAGCCTACCTGGCTAAAGTTATCGCACAACTGCATTTGAAATTGAATGACCGTTTTAGACTCAATAATACGACTATCTCAACTACAATCGCTACAGCCTAATAATATCAACAGAATATCAAAAAGTCCCAATTGCTGAAGACGAGGCCAGGAAAATGACAAGTTGACGGATTCCATTTCTTATAGCCTACTTACAGTTTCGTTAAATGTGAACCCAGGTGACAGTGTTGTCTCCTCTCGACGGTAAGACTGCTCCAAAGTTTGAGAACATTGATGAGCGAGATGACGCGGGAGGGTGCAGATGAGAGTAAGGACCGCCTTTTGCTACATCGGCGGAGCGAGGGGTGGCTTCCCTGTTTTCACCGATGGAGTTTTTAAGAACTGACAGTTAGACTAACATTGCGCAGCAATGTTATAACTAGACTACCTGGCTAAAGTTATCGCACAACTGCATTTGAAATTGAATGACCGTTTTAGACTCAATAATACGACTAAGATCTCAACTACAATCGCTACAGCCTAATAATATCAACAGAATATCAAAAAGTCCCAATTGCTGAAGACGAGGCCAGGAAAATGACAAGTTGTCTGATTCAATTTCTTATAGCCTACTTACAGTTTCGTTAAATGTGAACCCAGGTGATAGTGTTGTCTCCTCTCGACGGTAAGACTGCTCCAAAGTTTGAGAACATTGATGAGCGAGATGACGCGGGAGGGTGCAGATGAGAGTAAGGACCGCCTTTTGCTACATCGGCGGAGCGAGGGGTGGCTTCCCTGTTTTCACCGATGGAGTTTTTGAGAACTGAATTGGGCAGAGTACGAGCAGGAGGACAGTGTAATGCAGCAGACTAACAGTTAGACCAGTGTTTTTCAACCACTGTGCCGGGGCACACTAGTGTGCCGTGAGAGATCATCAGGTGTGCCGCAGAAAATTACCCAAGTGTCACTCACTGGTCCAGAAAAGCAACTGTTGCATCAAAGAATTTATAACCACATGCTCTCATTGATTGTATGATTGCACTATTTGTGGTATGCAGGCATTGTACAACGGGGCCACATATCCAGTATTCAGAGACAGTGAGACAGAAGATATGAAAGGTAAGATAAACCTTTAGCTTAAAAGGGACAAAAACTGATGAAACTCCTAAAACAAATATACAAAACAGATCAATTTTCAATAAATAACTTTATTATATTTACATACAGCAGTGGTACTCAAAGTGTGGTCCGCAAGCTATCTCCAGTGTTCCACAAGTAGTAGTAGTAGGTAAAATATAATAGATGAGTTGTTTGCAATATTGAACCAACTTGTATGTAAATCCAAACAGTTCTGCAACACTGATGTAACCTAATGGCGTTTGTAACAAACGGAAGTTCGGGAGGAGCATGACGGAATTTGCCACGCCTCCTTCAATCAGACAGGTTACTTATTCGCAGTCTGCCTCTATCTGCCGAAGTTGCAGCATCGCCGTCACTCCGCTTGCAAGGAGAGCTACTCCGCGGACCATATCTTTGATTAGAGCAGGGTTGGATGGAACATAGCTGCACAAATGTTATTTTTAACGACACAAATCAGCACAAACATAGCACAAACGATTGAGACCATTTTGGTGAGTTTTGGACATTGATGGGGGGCTGGTGACCTCACGCGAGTAATAAATAAACCATAATAACTTAGAAAACATAGTAGCACAAATGTTTATTTTAACGGCACAAATCAGCACAAACCTAGCACAAACGATTGAGACCATTTTGGAAAGATTTCGACATTGATGGGGGGCTGAATGACGTCACACGTGTAACAAATAACGTGGAATATCTTAAAAAACATAGTAGCACAAATGTTACTTTTAACGGCACAAATGAGCACAAACGTAGCACAAACGATTGAGACTATTTTGGGGAAATTTGGACAAGTATGGGGGGCTGAGTGACGTCACTGGCCAGAAAAAAATAAAGTTTAATTACTTAAAACCCTTAACAGCACAAACGATCATTTTTACGGCACAAACCGGCACAAACGTAGCACAAACGAATAGCAGTGTTTTTAAAAAAATTTGAGTAACATGGGGGGCCAGCTTCAGGCAGGTTTGGATGTAGGATCGATTGCCCTCGTTTCGCAAGGAAAGCAGGCCTACGTCGCCTCCTCCAACAATCAGTTTATCTTTCCTCTCTTACTATAGCCGATCAACCGAGCACCAGCGCCGCAGCGCGGAGCTCCGTTCCTCCGGCGTCTCCCCCTCTGTTCATGCAACATGTTTTTCAACTCCGCAAGTTATGGCAGCCCGCTACTGCGGCCTCTTTCTCTATTCCTAAACAGCTTTCCCCCTGCTCACCCAACTCGCAAGTTATGGCAGCCTGCGTGCAGCCCTCTACCTTGCCTTCCGCTACTACGGCCTCTTTCTCTTTCCAGCTAATCAACCCTCCCCACTTTTCTCTTTGCCTACCTAGGGTGCTGCGCAACCTCCTCCCCCTTCCCCCGTAGCGACCGCGTCGCTACTTTTTTCCCTTTCCCCATCATCTCCCGCCGGCGCGAACCGCGTTCGAGCCCGCGTTTTTCCCCAGCCAGGGACCGCGTCCCTGGTTCTCCCTTACCCCTCTTTCCCTGGATTGGTGCCACCACCCTATAGGCTACCGTATCGGCATCTCATCTGAGACCATGTCTACATTAAATAGTAATACAATTTAATCTACGTGGTCATCACAAAATGTATTTAAGGGAGCATCGCTTTAACTCAATGCCGGCGTTGGCCGTAAGGCAGCTGATACACAGGAGCTGTTGCTCTGTCGCTTATTGCCAAGAGGGCAAGGAAGTAATTTGTCTCCTTTAAATGTCAGCATATTAAAGCCCTTCCCTATCTGACCAAGGGAGCACCTGCACCTGCGTGTAGCTCTGTCCTGTTCCTCGGAATCCTCTCTAATAACGTGTTGCTGCTCATTACTTCTCTTGCCGTTATAGCTACCGCAGTTAGCTACAGCAGCCTATTTTAATTGCTTAGGCCTTACTAGCCTACTAAACATCGGGGTGCATTAGATGTTGAACTTCACAACCGCGCGTGTTTGGGCTGTCATTTTCAACATCTACTCTCTCCTGCAGCCCATTTGGCTAATTAGTTTTCCATCGCATGGAAAGATCCCCCTCCAGACTACGGACGCTCCGTTAGTCGCTTTCAAACGCAGCTCAACGCTGTTCTAACGCAAATCGGAATCCCAGCAGGCCGTTACATATTTTATGGTGCAGCCACCAACGCGGCAAATAACGGCCTGTCCGATCAAGCGCTCAAAACTCTCGCCCGTGGTCCTCCGACGCCTATCACTCTTATATCAGATCAAGTCTCTTTGATCTGAGGGAATTAGCGCACCTCGCGCTCTCGCGTCGAATTTGTTCGCGTGGTCCTGGCTATAGGGTCCCTCATCTTTAACGCATTTTTTGGGGTGTATGGCGGAATCCTGCACGACTCCTGCCTGCGCAGTTGACTCCTGCACGATCCCGCAAATCACTTCAGGACCCTGGCCAGAGACTTCGCCAAACATGCTTTTCTATTATGCTATTATATCTGTTTGCAAATTACGGAATGTGAACTAGTGAAATGGCGTTTGTAACAAACGGAAGTTCGGGAGGAGCATGACGGAATTTGCCACGCCTCCTTCAATCAGACAGGTTACTTATTCGCAGTCTGCCTCTATCTGCCGAAGTTGCAGCATCGGCGTCACTCCGCTTGCAACCCACCACCTCCCCTTACGCCTCCCGTCTTCCATAGTTCAAGAATAAGGGGGTGTAGCCTATGGCGGAATCCTGCACGACTCCTGCCTGCGCAGTTGACTCCTGCACGATCCCGCAAATCACTTCAGGACCCTGGCCAGAGACTTCGCCAAACATGCTTTTCTATTATGCTATTATATCTGTTTGCAAATTACGGAATGTGAACTAGTGAATGCCAGTTTAAATCATATGAATCCTCTGACACCATAAGCAAGGTGCAAAGACAATAAGCAAGGTGGTTCAGTGAGAAGGCCTATTGTGTAATATACTGTTGAAGTAGGTCTACTGTTTTTTTCTTTTTGCTAGGTGGTCTGTGAAACACTGACAAATAGTAATATTGCAGTCTATTAAAATAATGCAAACACAAAACAAGAACATCCAAACTATGCACAGAATTAACAATGTCCTCTTTTTGCCAGACGATGCAGACATCTGGCCTACAGATCCTTTGTAAGATGGTGCTGGGATTATTTAGGGGAAAAAGTCTGAGCTGTTGTTTCGGGTTGTATTGTCCTGGGGATCCGAAGGGACAACACACAAAACACATTCATTGGCTGTGATGATTCTATTACATTGCTCTTTGATTGCGCTGGGCCATAGGTGGAGCCATCAGGTGTTATTGTGGAGATGTCGCTTTCATCCTCCTCCTCATCTTGATCAACCCGAGGTCTTCTAGCTGGCCTTGGATGAACAGGCTTGATGGCAGTAGAGGTAGCAGGCCCCCATGCCCATGGTGTATCCGAAGTGCTTGTATCAATACTCATACTTTTCATGAAGTATTCTGTTTGGGTACCTAAAGTAAATAAATGTGTATTACTGTCAAGTTACAAGATACTAATAGTACACAGGACATTCACTCTCTTACACAAAACTGTACTGGCACAATGGAAACAAAAATATTTTAGTGACTGCGGTAAGGTGTATGATGTACTAAGTAGCACACCCACAAGAAGACATTCGGTAATATCAATTCTATCTGTTATGCAATTCATGGGTTTCATCAGGTCCATTTACACAGGTGTATTAATCAAGCACCATGCAGTCTGCATTCATAATCGAGGTGCTTGATTTTATACACCTGTGGAAAGTGACCTGAAGAAACCCATGAATTGACTTTCCCAAACATTGATGAGCACATAAGAACCAGTATTAGCCTACTAGAAAAAGACTTCTAGAACTAGCACAACAAAAAAAGTTAGATCACAAACCTTTGCTTCTAACGTGATGACCTAATGTAGGCTAGAAAGCTGTGTAGCCTGACATGAGGATGTGCTCTGGAAGACATACAAAACACTAAGTAAACAGCAAGTAATCCAACAAAACATCATTGTAGGCCTACAAAGGTTAATGTAATAATGGCAAGAAGACATAAATTAGACTGAAATGTAAATACCTGAGCTCTAGTGATAGCAACTTAGCCTAATAGTGCACGGGTATTGTGTTTTTGATTTTCCCTGTTTAGACTAGAACAATATCTGTACTTAGTTGAGCATAAGATATTGTTGCTAATATTATTATTTGTGGTTTAACGCTTAGGTTAGAAGATTATAGGTTCAACAAGCTAAATCTCTGGGTAGTGTGGTCAGTTTCTTATGAGTGTAACGTTAGCTACACCAGGCACGTAACTGAAGCATTCCATTCGCGTTATGTAGGCTACTGCAACAATAGCTTCCAATAGGCTTAATCAATGGAAGTAGCTACACCTGGCGTGTTAGTGGCCTGTAGGCTACGTTTGGGAAAATAGACCATTCCTCTAATGGATTTTACCAGAGCCCTTCCTATTAGACATTCTCTGATTTTACACGTCAACAGAACACTTCAGTTACGTGCCTGGTGTAGCTTCCTGTAATATAGGCTAGCCTAAACCTAGCTTGTACCCTTTTCATGCATGCTAACGTGAAGAATATGAACATGCTATTTTGTAACAGACGTTAGGTGGAAAAGTTTGTTTGTACTTACAGCCTGTGAGCTGGTGGTCGATCGTCATGACAGTACAGAACCAGGTTTTCAGAACATCGATGCAAAACCACTTTCTAACTGTAGGCAGTGAGTGTGGTCGTAATGATTGGAACACAGAACTAATGTTGCACTACTTCGGTGGAGGTGTTCCAACGATAAATCCGAACCATTTCTTCCTCAACTCGTTTCTAAGGCAAGACATGCAACATTGATGTGTTATTGCCACAAATAACACAGGCACGATTTTTTTCTGCCATGTTAGCAACTTGCTGTTAGCTCCTACTAGCTGCAGAGAGACAATCCCCTAGCCGCAAAATCTTCCAGTCTTCCTGTAGGCGGTCACAAGCCAAGGTGGGCGAGGCCATGAATAATCAGTTTCCCTTCGGCGTCATTGGGAAGGGCTCTGTCTGATTTGCTTGTTTTTCCGTGTATTTTCTTTCATTGGCTAATGCGGGTAATGGGGGTAGAAGATCATTTTCACGTGCAGCATGCATATGCAACTTGGAGTGAGCTATAGTATTTCGAAAGTAACAAGTATTAAACGGTTTCTCAGTGAATGAGACCTTTAATATCTTTGGTCGTATTTAAGTAGACCATTCATGTTTGGATGGCTGTAAGATTATACATAATTACATGATATGATCTATTTACGTTTCCATAGCTACACCAAATCTTAAGAATAAAACATTGTTACATTTGTACCGCTGTTACAATTGCACCAGTTCTCCCCTACTCATTATAGGCTTTCCTACCCAGTACTGTTAGCCTGCCAGCGAGAGTCTAACCTCTCAAGTTTTTTCTCTTGAAGTTGAGAAAATGCTTTTATAGATTTAAGCATTCTTAGATTATGTTGAGATTATGTTGAGAAATATAACTTGGACAGTAGGAAACCAGGCCCTACGGTCAGCGTGAGAAGACGTGCTGAAGGTGGGCTGGGCTCAACGTTGCGCTCTGCCCCACGTTGAGCCCAGCCCCGATCTGCAAGCTGCAGCCAGGGGCTTCTTGCCAGGGTCTTCTCGACACCGGTGGCAACATGAGTGCGCCTGTCACTTCACTTGCCACTCACAGGTCCCCCATAACTGGCGCTTCTGTGGCGTCTGAGGCTGTCACTGGTAAGCTTATGCAAAACATCTTCAAGCTCATCATTGCAAGAGGCAGAGGTTTGAGTCTGCATTGCAGAACATACACTTTCGAAGGAACATTATGGAAACACTGAATTGGAAGCCTACATCTAGGGCTACTGAATATCCCAGTTTAAAACATGTTGGTCTAAAAACATTTAGATGAATGCGGCGCACTCGACATTAAATTGCATTGTTGTTCTCAATACAACTACGCACACCATCAGCATCGCATTTTGCCGCCGCCGCCGCCGTGTTGAGTTTTATTTTGTCGGCGCCGCTCCATAAAATTGGTCATCCAGTGTGTTAAAACGTTGGCGCTAGTGTGCGTGGCACATGAGCGCACTCATCTGCACATCGTCAACCGATGCCATTAAGCGCTGTGGACACCGCGGCGCCGCTATCATCGACAAACACCCGCATCCCAAACCCAGATGTGTTCATAAGCTACCCATTCAGGCTACACAAAAAGTTAACACACATACATAATGTAAATTAATTTTAGCCTAGACTATAGGCTCACCCACTTTTACCATTATTGGCAGCTATAGCCTAATAGAAACGCACATTAGGCCTAGCCATATACAAACAAACCTTAATTGCTTCAGTGAGAAGTTGATTTGATTGAGGTTGATTGATTACATTTCTTATAATTACAAATTCTTAAATCCGGCCAAAAAACGGAGAAAAAGTTCTCCTACCAAGACTGTCAGGTAGCGTGGCCCGATCAGTGTTGCACTGGCACTGCCGCCGTGTGACTCGTTTCTCCAAGTGTCAAGTGGTTCATTGGCCCAACTGGAACCACCTACAGCGAGGAGGGGCCAATAGGTTTAGCGAGGAGGTGCTCACTGCTGATACACACGCCTCCTGTACACTCACTCACACACACACACACACACACCTTTTGTGTGATGGGACAATATAACCCACTGGTCTGTTTTGTTTCGTAGGCCTGTTCATTTGTTCATTTTTCTTCACTGAGTCTCATGGGGTTCGTCCACAGCAGTCTAGCGTTACTAGCCCAGCTAACGTTACTATTGTAAATGTAGACTTCTGACATGAACACAGGGCGGGATATGGCCATCGGCATCACCTCCTCCCTGTACATCATCCATGCCACCACCTTTGTTCAATCATTCAATAATCCAATAATCCCCTCGGGTCAGTTTTTACCTGCCTTCAAATCTAGCTTCCATGACTAAGATCAAATCAGTAAAATAAAACGACAGCAGTGATTGGCTGCAAAAATAAACAATGTTGCGCGGCTTGCGCCTCTCACACTGTCAGATATAACCTACAGAGGAATTGACCAATGGCAGCAGTTAAGGCTTCACTGTGGTTTATTCAACAAATATGAAATATGACAGAGGCATTAAAATGCTGCTTGTTTGTCAGGATACTGTTTCACAGATTTATTTAAAAAATATGAGCTATGGCAGAAGTTGGGTGTGAATGTTATATATTCCATCCCGTAATACTGTTTTACTGGTTTATTTGACAAATAATCTATATGGACCTGCTCTATAAGCACCTTATGTCTGATTGGAATAGTTGTAAGAGCGTATTGATGTATCACAGAATAAAGGAATGTCCACCACATCCAGTCTTATTTGTGTGTGTGTGTGTGTGTGTGTGTGTGTGTGAATATATTTCACTTAATTCATTAAATGTAGCTGGATACTCATGAAAGCATGTCTATAATAGCTACAATAGGAGTAATTTTAGCAACACCGTATTTTGAGTGGCCCACGACAACCCAGTGGTTTTCCTGTCTGGCCCACTTGGTAATAAAGTGAATAGCCCTGCTATAGACATTGTCCAAAAAAAAAAATTTGTCCGACAAAATTAAATCTCTCCAGTCAAATTGTCCGATTGAAATTGGCTAATAATCCCGTTCCCCTAACACAATCTGAATTTGAGAATAAGCCTAAAATGTAGGCCTATAGTAAAGCAAGAATACACCGTGCATTGGCTATGTTTTAAAGGAACAGGCTCTACCATTTGAAAGTTATTAAACAACACGCATATGCTGCATAAAGTGCACGCTCACACAGTAACAGTTACACAGAGGTTAAATCCTCTAGTCATTTTTCAACATCGGAAAGACAACATAATACAGTAGGCTAAACTTAAATAAAAAGAAAGTGTGTAAACATTTGTACTGTAAGTCAGAGTCAGAGAATGTCTATGAAAACTATAGGTACTTTGTTGAAAATGCCTATATTTACAGTTAAAACAATGATTAAAAGGTTCTAATCATCTGGAAATGTGACAAACATGCTTGGACAAAAACCTATGGTTATCTTGCCCCCACGTACAGTATGGAGGAGAAGGCAAAAACATCCATAAGAACCACTGTTGGAGAGTTACAGACAAAGGTATCATCTTGGGGTCACCAAGTCCCCAAAAAAATCTTCAAAAGTGACCTCACTGCTAATAGATTATTTAGAGGCCATGCCAGGTAAAAGCCTGTCCAGTCATTTAATTACCAATGTAAATGGCAGGAGTTACTGAATGGTACAGTGACTGTCTGGAAGTGTGGTCTATTGTCAGATGAAATGAAAATTGCGCTCTTTGGGTAGAAACACTTTAGGTGTGTTTGGCATACATAGAAAAATGACTACCGAAAATAATACTTTCATTGTATAAAGTTTTATTTTGATAGGAGTAAAGGAAAAAATAGCCCCATTGTGGTGTATTGTTGTTTGGCCTTACTGGCACTCATCTTGGATTCATGTGAATTAAACATATTTCCTCAACTAGGATTTCTTAGGACTTTTAGAATGCTATTCTGACCTCATATAAATGATCTATGCGGAAAACAATTAGTTTTGTTTTGGCTCCAAAATGAGTTACTTTGCCTGGACTAGTAGGCCAACCCGCTTGTTGGTCAGCTCCACTAATGACCTCAGACACAGGTGACTCCATATGGCGTGGTATGGATGAAGGTGGGACATGTCTCAGTGCATATTAAATCACATCTAAAGGTAGCCTATAGAACATGTAAAGGCTATTTTATCTGTTGAATCTGAGAAAACGAAACTGAGAAGGATGAAGCAGCTGTGCAACGAAAAAGTGCTCTGGCCAGTGCAGGACCATGCCTGGGTGAGGAAGGGGGAAATCTCATACATGTGGTCCTGAGCTTGCCATGAATGCTGACAGCAAATAATCTGTACTTAGCATAATCTGATTGCAACCATAAGAACTTCCTGACATCCGTTTATCTTAAGACCACCTAAAATACACAATAGTACTACTTTTGTGAATTATTGGGTTCTATGCATAAATAAAGAGCAAACCAAAAGGTAGGTGGACATGCTAAGCCAGTAACAGGAATATACTGACATCTCTTTTTTTCCAAGTTCCTCTACTCTCATCTTGTTCCAAATAACAATTACAGTAGGGAGCAAAAAAGGGCTACCAAAGTTGGTTTCGAAAATCTTAAGGATGCATCACATTTCATTTTGCAAGACTTTTTTGACCAACAAACTTGTTGAAAGCTTTGAACTGGTGTGTGTGTGTGTGTGTGTGTGTGTGTGTGTGTGTGTGTGTGTGTAACAGAGAGAGAGAGAGAGAGAGAGAGAGAGATTTGCTCAAAGACAAGAATTTGATAGGATGCCACTGGAAACTGAAGCTTTCATTTACAGACTGTCCAGAGAGCCATCCAATTAACAAACTGTTTCAAGAGCACAGAAGGGAGAAAAGTAATGTAATTGTCTGTCAGGCTAAAATGTCATTCAGAATTGCAGATTGTGACCTACCATTAAGCTGCCTTGTTTTTACACAGATATGAATTCCATTATTTATTTATTTTTCATCTATTCACATCCTCTGATATTCACTCTGTGCTCTTCAGCACCACCTTGTGGTGAACAAAATACTTACAGCTGGCAAAACCAGAAGTGAATGAGCCAGCCATCTATTTGGTATATATCCAAATATTTCAAAGAATTTTCATATAGTGATGTTTCTATGTGATGAAGACAAATAATACAACACAGAAACCCATGCCATCACAATCCATCTGACTTATTTAATTCAAATGTAGCAACAGGCAGTAGGCCTACTTCATAAAGCACCCTCAGCATCAGCTTTGGTCACATTCAAAATGGTCATATAGCGCATATTTTTACAGTGTACAGCACACACAGTGCACATGCACTGCTCCTCCAAGGTGATATAAGTAGAAGAGGCATTTGTTAAACTGACAACCCATCATTGGTGGATCAGGGCAGCATTTGGTATGGGTAACATGGTCAGCTGTCCAGGTTAGTATCAATGCCCACACACATAAATCAGATTTATATGATTGACTTACTATGCCTTGTTAGCATTACATCAATGATATTGTTGCCATGTGGTTCAATGACCCTTGGAGTGGACATCCGGAGAGTAGTTTGTGAGCTAAAGGGTAGGGGAAGCAAGTAAATCAGTAGAGCAACTTCAAGTTTGTACAGTAGCTGCAAATTTCAATCAATAAATCAATCAATCAACCTACCTACCCACCCACCTACCAACCTACCTACATACAAATCCGTGTGAATAATATAAAACTGGTCTTCATCCCAGACTGGGAGTGTGTCTGTCGGGGCAGGATTCACTAGCTTGGTTAACTAAACTCATTCACAAAGTGAATAGAGTCTGGTAACGCACGATTGCGAAACCTTTCCAGGACTTGGTGGCAGGCGCTAACTTTGAAATCATTTTTCCAACCTGAACATTGATCAAGAATTCATAACGTTACTTCCTGCTTCACCTAAACTTTACAAACTGACAATAAACAGCATTGGCAGTCAGGAAACAGTGTGTGTGGGCCTACCTTTTTGCTGTATTTTTTTCACATTCTTCCGACTGCAATTTTTTATGTTTACAGGCGTAGCTAATATGTTTACCTCAGCCCCTTTCGATTTCGAAACTATAGTGTCATCCTCTCTCGTCGCTGATTGGGCAGGTAATCTGCCGACCAATGGAAACGTTAGTGAACTATGGTGTTCCAGACTAGTATCTCCCTAAAAAGAGATCTAGGTGAGCGTAATCAGGCTAGGGATTCGCTAGAACTGGAACCCCACCGTACCCCATTTCACTGTCCAGATATTATGCCTTTTTTTTACCTGAGCTTGGATGTGAATAGCCCGGGTCAAGTCCTCCTCAGAGATGTGTACTCACAGATATTTAAAACTACTCACTCTCTCATGGGTTCCACCAGTCATGAGTAGGGTATAAATCTGCCGCTGCCTCAAGTCCACCACCAGCTCCTTGGGTTTGCTGACGAGATGGAGACAGTTTTCACCTGGCTCCAGGTTTCCAGGTTCTTCACTTCTTCACGACTAAAGCAGTCTCATTAGTCGTTGGAGATGTGGCTCCTACACTACTGTATCATGTTTATCTTCTTCTGTACTGCCTACTGTATTATGTTTATCTTCTACTGTACTGTATGTATCATGTTTATCTTCTACTGTACTGTATCATCTTCTACTGTACTGTACTGTATTATGTTCATCTTCTACTGTACTGTACTGTATCATGTTTATCTTCTACTGTACTGTACTGTATAATGTTTATCTTCTACTGTCTCTATTGTACAGTGGAGTTTTTATATGTATATTACTTTTTCTGCTGTAAGTGCATGTTGTGTGTGATGTCTGTTTGCTACTGAGACCTTGAATTTCCCCTTGGGGATCAATAAAGTATCTATCAATCTATCTATCTATCTATATATCTATCTATCTATCTGTATCATCAGCAAACTTAATGATGGAGGTGGAGCTGTGAGAAAACATGAGTACAGAGAGAGAGGATCGGGACTCAGCTATACCAGGTCTGCATACTATAACTTTTGAAGGCTTCCTCAATCAAAAATCTTCAAAGGAAGTAGTTAGCTCAATAAAGTAGGTGATGCACTCACACTCAGAATGCAACACCTTGTCTGGTCTCAAAGAAAGCGATTTTAAAACCTGATTATGTCTGCATGTGTAGCGACCCAGAGTCAAGCTACTCTTACAACGTCTCCTGTCCACTTCTTCCCTGTTTTCACTGTTGGAGTTCTTGATGACTGAATTGGGCAGAGTTCTTGATGACTGGACAGTGACGGCAACAGTCATCACCAGACTGGTGTTGGTGCATTTGAACTCCTCTACCAAGCTTGTCATAACTCCAAAAATTCCTTTTCCATACATTGTTGACGTAGCTACGACATGGAACCCTAACAACATAACAACATGGCACTGTAAGCCATTTCTCAACTCTGTGACCAGACTGCTCTGTTGATTCATTCCTTCAGTCCCACAACAGACCTGCCAAATGGAACTGGCAGAGTAAACTCTTATAAGTTCTTATATATTTTCTTATTTCTTTCTTATATCTCTTATATTAGCTCTCGCGGTTGAGATATTCTACAAACCATGTCACTTTGATAATACATGATCTCTCATGACAAAATCTACATCAAGTACCACAGGAATATATGCTCCCAATTTGGAGAAATTATAATAGAACTGTAAGCCATTGTGTGGCGATTTTTGATCCTCTTATATTGAATTTGAGAATTATCAAAGACCAAATCGATGGCCCAAAAAGACCTTCTAATGAGGAAACATAGCACTCAAAGAATCCCTCATAGAAATGTATGGGGTAAGTTTGTAACACAAACATGGCAGTCATCTACACATATTCTGCCCCTTCTGCCACCAAAAGTTGACATGTGAATACATCGTGCCAGTCGTGGTATGTTGTGAATACATTGTGCCAATCATGTGTTGTGATCTCGCAGCTGGAGTGAGGTTGATGTGTTGTGATTCGTAAAGCATTGCACACGCGTAGTTCTACCCGAAATAAAATAAAAATAGATGCCTGATAAGTGCCCAAAAAGAGTTGCAATATGTCCACCGACTGGACAGACTTGCCTAAAAGGACTTTGGATGGGCTAGATTGCAGGGTTGTGCACAATTCGAATTGCAATTCTGCTTCCTGTTTGCTACCTCAATTGAAATGCATGTGAAATTCAAGAATTGAATTGGAATTAAGAGCCAGTTTCAATTCAATTCTGGAATTTTGCACAAGCCTGCTAGATTAAGGAAATAGCTTTATATGATTTCCCAAAGAGCACATAATATCGTAGTGACCTGATACGTCTGAGGTTTGGCGCAGAGGTGTAGTTGGAGAACTGCCTGTCCATTGCTGGCATACTGCCAATCATCAGTGTTTGTGTTCTTTCACTCTGGGGCACTGGCTACCCATAGCCACCTACATCTAATTCATAATGTCATTAATGCTTATACAGTTTTGGGTCTTCACCATCCTTCATGTTCTCATAAAGACTTATGTTACCCTTCAGTTAATGCAGTCATAAAGGCTTATGTTACCCCTCAGTTAATGCTGTCATAAAGGCTTGTTACCCCTCAGTTAATGCAGTCATAAAGGCTTGTTATTCTTCAGTTAATGCAGTCATTGTTATTCTTCAGTTAATGCAGTCATAAAGGCTTGTTACTCTTCAGTTAATGCAGTCATAAAGGCTTGTTACTCTTCAGTTAATGCTGTCATAAAGGCTTGTTATTCTTCAGTTAATGAAGTCATTGTTATTCTTCAGTTAATGCAGTCATAAAGGCTTGTTACTCTTCAGTTAATGCTGTCATAAAGGCTTGTTATTCTTCAGTTAATGAAGTCATTGTTATTCTTCAGTTAATGCAGTCATAAAGGCTTGTTACCCTTCAGTTAATGCAGTCATAAAGGCTTGTTATTCTTCAGTTAATGAAGTCATTGTTATTCTTCAGTTAATGCAGTCATAAAGGCTTGTTACCCTTCAGTTAAGGCAGTCATAAAGGCTTGTTACCCATCAGTCTCTGCGTTCCTCTTAGGAAAGCTGTCTGGCGCTGCCGTCCCAACAGACAAGGCAGTTCAGATTATTGTTGTTTGTGGCTCCCCAATGGTGGCACAGGCCATCAGCTGCTACCAGAGCGGTGGCATCCCTCCATCTTCTAGAATATCTTGACTCATGTCTTCTGAGAGTACCTATACACTCTTAATATACCAATGTTATACTATGTATTAGACTACCACCTCTAACCTTAACATATTGTACTTGTACTTACTATGCATGTCTTTCTCCCTATTAGTATATCTCTTAATAGTATCTTCTGGTTATTCTCTACTCAAATCTCCTGCATTATTATTTTGGGTATCCTGTGTTGTTTGTAAGAATGCCATATGCCTACTATTTATACTATTGCACTGTAGCTTGAATGTTGTTGCCCACTTGTAAGTCGCTTTGGATAAAAGCGGAAGCTAAAAATAAATGTAAACGTCATGAAATGAAGGAAATCAAATATAATATTAAATCATATATATTCATTTTAATTTAGCAAAGTTTAATTAAAAGCATGTCAGAAGGCTTCTGAATATATAATCAAGTATACCCAGATATAAAAGATTACAAGAAAGTGCATGCGTGTGTAGGTCAGAATCATACATTGGGGACCGACTGTAATGATGGAACTGGTTCATAGTGCTGGATGCACGTATTTTGGACATAATTTTAAAGTGACATTAGGAATAAAACCATAAAAGTCAATTGGAAATTGTTCTGACATTGCAGTTGTAGCATTCACATATTAACAATTAGGCAGTAACAACTTTGAAGGCACATTATGTTTTGGTTTTGAAGGACACACACACACACACACACACACACACACACACACACACACACACACACACACACACACACACACACACACACACACACACACACACACACACACACACACACACACACACACACACACACACACACACACACACACACACACACACACACACACACACACACACACACACACACACACACACACACACACACACACACACACACACACACACAGAGAATAAGTGCAAAGAAACTATTAAAAACATTGCTCCCTTTGATCAACCATGTAACAGACAGTGTACAATCTGTGCCCTTTTAGAAACAGGAATCACCATCTTCATGAGGTCGGTCTCACTGTTTGGCATACTGCAATAGACAGAAACAATTGTAATGTCAATACAGGGAGCAGCAGAGTCCTAATATCACAGGTACATCAGAGGTCAAGTCTTGCCTGAGCAACTTTTGGTAGAGGCAAATTTGACTCATAATTTTGTTAAATAATATTTAAAAAAATACTTCCAAAACATAGACTACCTCTGAAAAAGACACTTTATGCCCAATTTATCATTCTCAGACACATGATGGTCAAAGCATTGTATTAGGTTATGAGAAAAAGGCCTGGGTTATAATATTAGTAGCTGTCTAAATGTTTTAAGTGTAAGGTGTTCTTGCCAGGGGGCTCATGAAAAAGGTCTTGTCATAGTAAACCATGACGTCATGTCCCTCTGGGTTGTCTTCACATTGGACCGGGATACCGTCAACAACTTCCTTCATTCAGGTAGGACAGTGAAGAGTAAAATGTGAAATGGTGAAAATGTGAAACTTTGACAAGAATATCTGATATTCCTTTTGTATTGACACTTTATCTTATCCCTAATTTTGTTAATTTCGTCTTTTGTTTTTAATTACGAATGAATCATTTCACCATCAAAAACACTGTTGCCATGTCAGTGGTCATGATCCAACCTTACCTGAAGCAAAGCAAAGTTGTAGAATGTATGGTCCATGTAAACCCTCACCCCATGGCCCCTGGGGTTTTCTACACATTGCACAGGACCCTAAAACACAGTTCAGGCATTGATTGTGTTCATTCAATAACAATTAACTAGGCTATGCCGATTCAGTAAGTGGCACATCAGGATATAAAGAACATATAAGAACAAAGAACATGGTTCTTTACATAAGCTCTTGTTTACCAAAATTACACTGATGACCTAGTAGGACATTCTGTTAAAACTAAAATACATTTTACAAAGAGTTTCTGTTTTGTGTCTGTATCATATTGTTTACTTTCTGTTTGTGTATTTGCCCTGCATGCGTGCCCATGGGATACGCCTATGACTCAATGCAGTAAAGACACAGCCTACCTGCATATAATTCTCTGTAGAGACCAGGAAGTCATCCATATCCTGCAGACTGAGTGAGAATGGAGGATGAAAAGAGAATGAGGAAAATGTAAAAGATGACTGACATATGCTTATCTGAAAGGAAAATTGTGTGTCAGGACAATTGTGGTAATTTATTTCTTACCTCATCCTAATGGGACCCTCAGGATCATTTAAAACCTAAAGCAAGACAAGAGAATCAGAATCTGTACCACTACCATCCACGCAACATAGACTAGTACAGGGGTATTCAATTAATCTTCAGCGAGGTCCAGTTACGGAAAATTTCCTCAAGCAAAGGTCCGGAGCATCATAATGTTTAACGTGCGTGTTTAGGCTGTGTATGTATGTATGTATGTATGTATGTGTATATAATATATATATACCATCCAATCCATCCATCCATCCTAATATATATATATATATATATATATATTAGGATGGATGGATGGAGCCTAGTTGTAGGCTGTTTAATGTGAAATAAAAGGAAAAATAGGCAAGATAAGAGTAATTGTGGAGAAAAACTGAGTAGCCTTGGCTACTTAAAATAAAATTTGAGCTGAAACAAGGATGGATATTCCACAACTGGTTCCTCATTAATCAGCAAGTTTCATTTTATTTTTTTAGTTTTTTTATGTTGACCCGAAATGCTGGAAACCCAGGAACATCACGTTGTTGGGCAGTGAATGCATGTAGGCTTAACTAGATTGTGGTGGATCAAGCATTGCCTTCTTAAATAGTAAAATATTCTGTGGTCTGAGTTCTCTGTTGAATGGGCCTAGCCTACCCTATGCTTGCCCAAAATATATGCTTTGTCTAGTAGAGGTGCTTCAAATTGGCGCTTTTAAAAATCGCCTGTCTCAGAATATGTAGAAGAGGTCCAGGGCAATTCCGCGCAAAACTGTCACATCCATATTTAGTTGGCGTTACGGACATGACAGTTTTGCGTGGTATTGCCCGCGTATCGTTATATAAAGCTCTGTTCTCGCTGTCTTTCTCCTCTTTGAGCAATCGATGATTTGAAAATAACTTAGGCTACTTATCGTTAACTTATATATCCATCTGATTGTTTCCCGTCTCCTCTCCTCGTTCGTTTCAGGATATCAGTGAGTCTCTTCCCATAGCAGGCTACTTTACTCACTGACTCGACGCTCCTGAAGTAAATGCTGTTATCCTAACCAACGAAACATTTAGCGCAGCTGACATCTTACGTGAAAATCTAAATTAGGCTTTGGTCCGGATCCGGATAGGATCACGTCAGTCAGGATCCGGACTCGGACCGCGGTCCGCCATTTGCTGATCCCTGGCCTAGTATATAGCTAATGTTTTGTTCCAAAAAAAAAGCCCCTTTCCTCCAAACCATGCATCATTTGGCAAGTTGTCTGAAGTGTATGCAAATTGACTAGGCCTATAGATAGCCTATGCCACAGAAGGCACTTCTGCCAGCAAGCCCATATATTTTCGATGGAGCGTCAGCTGGGTTGTAACGGCTTCTTTCGTTATTTTCAGCTCCTTTTGTGTTCACTCTGGCATTGAATATATTGTCTGTTGAATATCAATAAGTGTGCCACTCTGAGTCTGAGGATGCGTAGGCCATCTCTTCAGTAAGGTAAAAGCAACGACCGAAATGCAGTGTTTCAAGGAGTGTATGAAACACTGACACCTGACTGGAGAAAATCCATTCCTTGAGAAAACTGACCTGACCCAAAAATAAAGTTTTTCCGAGTCTAACTATTAAATCATTGGCTACGTTAAATCATACGTATTCGCACCCCATTTACACCAAAAGTTGTTACTAATACTAGGCTATATTTAAAAGAACAGAGACCCAGTGCAGTCTTTCTTGAGTCCCAGGTGCCTACACCAGCCTGCGGTGATTTCACATTTTTTGATGATATTTAGCCCAATTTTACACTAGGCCTATAGGCTAAAACTTTTACCACCAGAGCTAAAATAAAACCAACAGTAGCCATTCAAAACTCCCAATTATAAGGCGAGCTGGTAGGTTGATTGATTTAGTTATACTTACAGTTTCATGAATACGACCATAAATTCAAGTGGGAAGCCGTGTCAAAGAAAGACCGTCAGACCAGACAGGGCAGCATTAACGGGGGAAAAAGCCTCCAGTCCTTCCTGCGAAGTGCGAACTGCAGTGCGAGAACTTAGGCTAGGGCCTATATACCTGGTCCAGAAAGAAAAGCACTACCCCTATTGGCTAGGATTTTCCGCCTTTGGATTCTCCGCCTTTTGTCAGCCGGATAATACGGTCACACCCACATAATGCTTGTTGCGCGGGTTAAGGTTTTTTCACATACCTGACCCGTCAGGAGAATCTATCCGCACCGACCCGACCCTCAAAAATATGCGCTGATTAACGAACCGAGAAAAAAACAAAAAAAACAAACAATGTTGTGCCTATAGCCTATAACCACCGCAAGTCATCTGTCAGCCGGCATGGAGGACGCACTGGTTGAGCCGTCATGTGACCGCACTTTAAAGACAGATTTTAATTCCAAGACGCTTGCTGAGTTCTGGATTTCAGTCGAGAGGGATTATCCACAGCTATCCAAGGCCGCGATGAACGTACTGACGCCGTTCTTTGCACTGACATATTAAAAACAAATACAGATCGCGTCTAAATGTGGAGGATGATCTCCGTGTGGCCGTCTCCACAATTAAACCAATAATGGACTTGCTGTGTTCCGCGCATAGCGCGCATCCATCTCATTAGATGAGATTAACGCTGAAACGTAGTTGCCAAAATGTAAATTTGCGCAGCAACAATGTACAGTTTGTGGATATTACCCTGACTGAGATATTCTTCTGTTAAAGCAACACCAAATAATTTTTTGTACATTAAAATATTGTTTCCAAAATCATCAACTCGTAACAGGGTGAACGGCACTTCTGCATTCTCTTCGCGACCCTCTATCGGCTATAACCGCACTATGCAAGTTTGCCAGATCGGGTAGCGGATCTGTAGTTCGATGGAATGAGACATAAGAAACTACAAATTTGACTTGCTTCTGATGTCGCAATACATTATACTTTCATAAAATCATGCAACGTACTCTACCTTGTCTGTAGACATTTTATTTCCAAAGCCAGTGCTGGATAAACAAGCGTGCGTGCGACAGGAAAAGTGCTTTGGTGTTGCTTTAAAATGGAAATTAAAGTAATGTTTCAAAGTTAAGTTTGCACATGACAGCAATAATGTGCACTCATGGATATTATTTTTTGACTAAGGTATTCTGCTTTTATCATATAGTAAAGTTCTATATGTAAAATCATAACAGGCTGCTCTGTTCTTTTGTGTTGTCGTTAAGCCCGTGTTTGGATAAGCCTAGTGCGTATGGCCGGTGCGCACATTTTATTTTATTTTTTGAGTCACATCCAGGGATAGTGGGGGTCGCCAGTCTCTGGCACGGTTATTTTGGGGGTCGCGGGTTGAAAAGTTTGGGAACCCCTGTCCTAGGCTATCCTTTGTAGTTCATATGGTAGAGACAATTAACAGGAGCGTGCGGTCCATATGGGCAGGTGGGGCAGCGAACTACCTGAAGCATCCTCCACAAAAATAGTTCCTCAGTAAATTATTGCTCCAAGTCTACTTTTAATAACATGATTGTCACATTAATTATCTATAGTTTATGTAGGCTTTCCAACTATTTTTGGTCTATTGACATCAACTTTTGGATAACGGCGGCGATTCTCGTTGAGTTTAATGTGCCATGCAATGTTGGGGCAGGGCACCTCGACGATCGCATTCCTCAATATATTCATCGCATAACCCTGGCGGCTTCAATAAGGATTGCAATCCGCGCTAAAAGACGCCTCTATGGTCGTAAAGTAGGCCTAGTCTGCCCCATGGTCATATTCTAGAACTGCTCAAATTATTCCGCCAGTATAGGACTATCGTTTCATTTCAAGATGCAGAAATGGCGAGTATAGTGTTGGACATGTTAACCGTGTTGAGTTTGTTAAAAAAAACAAAAAACAATTTGAGAGGTTGAAGTGTCTTCCTTGGTTTAGCAGCTAGCTTCTAGTGGATTTAATAGCATTAGCAATAGCGCAAAAACGAGAAGGCAACGGTGTTCAAAGGTATGGCATATAGGCTGCTGCATTCAGAATGAACTATATGTGGCAAAGCGGTAAAGGGAGGGGAGTGTAAGTCCCCAAATGATAGTCGACTACGCCACCCCAGAGGATTACTATAAATTACCACCCAGGGACAGTATTACCATCACAGGTATTACCCACACAAGTTCAAATGCACTGACAGTAGACGTGAATTCCTTTAAACACATTTATTGAGAATAAAGGCAGGGGAAAGGGAAAGGGGGAATACCTGTTGAGAGAACAGTCTGACGACTCCACCAGTTAGCAAGAGTACAAGAAAATATGTATTTATGTTTATAATGTACCAAATTAGTCAAGACATTAACAGGTTCCTTAATTAGAATAGACTGAGGAACCACATATGTGGAAGGATGAAAGGTACGGCTAGGTAGGGCTTACCTGAAGGGGGCAGTCCGTCCACCAATGTGGGCCTACCCCAAAACCACACCACTCGTGCACGCACACAGTAAGGGCCCGTCCCATTTCTCCCCCCTTAAAACTTCCACTTGGTTTTGATTGCCCTCAACATTAAAGCCCCCTCGACAAGGGAAATGGAGGTGAAGATCTTTCCCTATGAATTGGGACACCACTAAATGCAAATTAGCGTAGCGAACGTGCTCACCTACGTCACGCGGAGCGCCGACGTGTCTACCGGTAGTAGCCTGCTACTATTTTCATTCAGGAACATGCCCATTCCAGCGGTCGTTGTTGTGTGGGCTGTGCTGGTTTATCTACGTCTAGTTAATCAACAAAGATATTCGTGTTCACGTGAACGCCAGAACACCCACCTTAAATATTGACGAAACTACCCAGATCAGATATATAACGTTATTTGATGGGCAGACTCTCTCAAAGCACTCAGCAGATCATGAACATCGTCAGATAGCTTCGTGAGATATTTAACATTAGTGTTCAAAACTCAACAGTCCATCAGATGTGCATCCAGCTAACATATTCCAACATATTCCGAAATTTTAATATGCTTATTTGCGAAAATATATGAAAAATGTGGCCGGCTCGCTGAGCTCCCACGGTATCCAGGGTAATTTCATCTCCCACTTCGTTTTAAGCCTGCATCGGTCCTGGCTATGTTTTGAGGGTTGATTTTAAGGGGAAAATAGCACTTCCCCTTGCTCCCTAAAGTAATGGGACACCCTAGCCCTACACGTGCACGCGCAAAAACGAGGGTTAGGGCAAAAATCTAGGGGTAGGGGAGGTATTGGGACGGGCCCTTAGTGATCTCTGTGAGGGAGGCACTGCACACACAAACAGAAGCTCACACACACAGATGCACACACACACTCCAAGAGGGGTACAGCCTCTATAATACAGCACACCATGCATGCAATATCTGGACCCGCCACCAGGGGACTTCGGCCTCCCTTTTGGACCACCCACACCTGCCTAGAAACAAGAGCAGAAGAGTGTAAGAGACAGGACAAACACACATATAATAACAGTAAGCCAAACTAAAGCTCATGCGAGCCACGGCACAGCAAACCCGACAAATTGCAGTTACACATTCAATAACCAGACATAAAATAATAGCAACATGCAGGCCATGCAATGCAACGCATGAGCAAAACACAAAAGAAAGAAAACCACAAAAGAAAAGGGCAAAACAAAACAAAAGCGATACCCAGCAGCACTAAGCAAGGCAAGCACACACATGCAACATGCACCAATCACCACTCAGGCGACATGCAACAGGCACCATGTCCATTGACCTCTCCAGAATAAGTCCCGCCTCCGTAACTTCCGTATCCATCCAACTTCCGGGCGTGGATTGTCTATGAGAAATAACATGGCGTTTCGAAATATCATACCGGTAAAACATCTGTAGGTAGCGAAGTTGAAAAAGCTGGTGGGCAGATTGGCCTACACACTTCTGCCATATAGTTTCCACTGGATTTTTTGATTGTCGGTGCCGTTTAAGTAGTATACTATAGACTATACTACTTAAACGGCACCGAAAATCTAAAAATCCAGTGGAATCTAGATGGCAGAAGTGTGTAGGCCAATCTGCCCAGCAGCTTTTTCTACTTTGTCACCTACAGAGTTTGACAGGTACGATCTTTCAAAACGCCATGTTATTTCCCATAGACAATCCACGCCCGGAAGTTGGATGGATACGGAAGTTAGGAGGCGGGATATATTCTGGAGAGGTCTATTAAGCCTCCAGTGGGCCATGTGTGACAGGACCGAGAACTGAGCATCAAAACTATGATTACTTCTTGTAGAGGATTAGGCAGGGCAGGCAGTCTGAAGGACAGGCGGAGGCAGAATTATAAATCCATACAAAGTTTTTATTATTTTAGTTTCTAAATAACTTCAGTTAACCTCAGTTCACAGTAAAATGGTACTTACAGTGGGCCCACTACATTCCCCACAGATCAGGCTACACAAGACAGAGACAACAGGCTGACAAGTTAACTGGATTGAGCTTACCGGATGTATACAAACCAATTGGAGCACAATCCCGTACTTCAAGGGATCAATAAAAGAAAATGACTAAACAAAATAATAGAAATTACAGAAATTATAAGCAAACAAAAACCCACAGCAAACCAAAGAAAAGTATCAGAGACACCACAGCAAACCAAAGCAAATAAAGAAACACCACAGCACAAGCAAAGGGATTTAGCACCAAATGACATACACATTTACCCAAGCGTAGCCACCAGCAAGGCGGAGCCAGCATGCAGACAACACAATAACTAAACAAACACAAGCAGTTAAACACTAACATTGACTAAACAAAACAAAAGCGACAGAACACACACATACACGTACATGCTCGTTCTCACATACAAACATGCACACATGCACAGAGACACACGCACCTGCACCGCAACCAACAAATTGAAACCCAAGCACCCACAGATAGCGGACACCCTTCGGCCGACGATAGTCGGCAACAATCTGTTGCCCGCTGAGGAAACTACAGGGCCTTAGCAGAGGCAAGCTAGGCTAGAACACGCCAAGCAGCAGAACGGAACAGAACAGCAGCAGTCCATGAATAGCCTACGACAAATACAGCGTCAATACAATGTCTTAATTAACATCAAATACTGAAATACTATCTTAATAAACCTACCTTGTAATTATGAGAGAGCGAGGAGAGGCCTATCCAAGTGCTAGGATGAGATGGATGACTGCTGTAAACAATACCCAGAGCTTTAGCCATAGCTACCATGGCCAACATCATACAACGGCAAAACGTTAACAAAGTAAATATCTTTACCTGAAAGGGGGAGCTTAGCGAACCCACAATTACTGAGCAGAGCAGTGGATGAGTGCACGCCGGACAACACAAGCTGTATCAGTGCTAAAAAAAGTAAACAGAACGTTCTGAGTATCCAGAATCCCTTAACGAACAACGTAGTCCGAATTAAATGCAAGCATACCTGTAGCACGATGTCAGCAAGTGCGAAGGACCCTGGGGAGACAATGACCAGACACGGAGCTGGAATTCGCAGCGTCTACGGAGGAGAAGCTTTCCGCCATTAACCACTGCACACTATTTATGGAGCCGTGTTAATTTCCCCATTTACAAAAGGGCGGGGCAGAAATGGGAACCAGACAGCCCCACACCCACTGCTCCGAGTCATACTGTCACACATGCATACAGACCGACAGTTGAGATGAGGCCGTGTCACAATCTAGACAAAACCGCAATGCCTATTGGAATGGACTTCAGTAATTATAGCATATCACCTGAAAGGCAGAATTACGACGGAGTATAGACCTCTCCAGAATATATCCCGCCTCCTAACTTCCGTATCCATCCAACTTCCGGGCGTGGATTGTCTATGGGAAATAACATGGCGTTTTGAAAGATCGTACCTGTCAAACTCTGTAGGTGACAAAGTAGAAAAAGCTGCTGGGCAGATTGGCCTACACACTTCTGCCATCTAGTTTCCACTGGATTTTTTGATTTTCGGTGCCGTTTGAGTAGTAGGCTATAGTCTATAGTATACTACTTAAACGGCACCGACAATCAAAAAATCCAGTGGAAACTATATGGCAGAAGTGTGTAGGCCAATCTGCCCACCAGCTTTTTCAACTTCGCTACCTACAGATGTTTTACCGGTATGATATTTCGAAACGCCATGTTATTCCCCATAGACAATCCACGCCCGGAAATTGACCGATCCCAAGCCCCTCCTCCCATTGTCAGTCCCATAGTTACTGTTGCTAAGTCGGACAAGTTTGCAGGAAAGTGCGAGAAGAACGCGTGTTCAACATGGGGACGCAGCACCCCCATTTAGCCTAGTGCAACAGTGTATGCTGGATTTCTGGGCGTCAAGTAATATTGATATATTAAAAAAACAGAGGTCAGAAAGGCCTTCAGTATGCAGAAGGACACATTCACAATGTCCGCTGTCATCAACGAGGTGGAACACCACAAATTGAGGACAAAAAAATCCGGTGTCGTGGATCTTAATGGGATGCATGTTAACTGGATAAACAATTAGCACGTTATCCCGAGCAGGTAGTTTACCTTATTTGCTGCAGATGTGACTCTGATTCAATAAACAGGTCTGTGCGAACATATGGTGTTGACGTGTCCATAACAAAATCTAACCATATTTCGAGGATTAGTAAGACGGGACCAAGTGCTGCAGATCCAAGTTCACGCAACTTGGGAGAGTGACTAGCCTGTTAAGCAGCTCATGTTGGGGAGGTGGAGAGAAGCTTCTCTTCGGTAGGCCGAGAGTCTACTTATTTTTTTGAATGGCTGCTTTAGAAGGAAGAGTTCAAATAAACATGATACAAGTGTATTGAAAAGAACCCACTCCGAGCACCCATACCACGCATGACATAGGCTATCTGCAGTTTGCAGACGCGGTTTGTCTTGCACTAGACTTCATCATTATGCTATAATTAATTTAAACGTGGGCAATGTAGTAGGCTAGGTCTAATATTGGCAATTTCGAGACTGCATAGCCTATAGCAAGGCATAGTTTTGAATCAGCACATGATTCGATCTTTAGAAGACATTGTCTATAGTAGGCTAGTATTGCGTTTGTTGAAAAAATGATCATTAGCCTATTTCTGTCAACAGTCTTCTATCCCAAGTTAAACATGGCAATGTAGCAAAGCTGAAAGTATGTTCTTGATGTGTGTAAGGCGATACGTGATTGAAGGTGTAGCCTTTTGCGCGTCTTCCAATCGTATGAATGTGCGAGTTCAGTTCCTGCAAGGTAGGTATATTTTTTTGCGTAGGCTTATGTTGTCGTTTCATCAGTGGAAACCAGATTTAGTTCTGTTTTTGTGTGTAGTTATGAACACAAATAAAGGGAACATTTTCGTACACACTCAGATTTCTTTACTGAAAAGTAGCAGCCTATCCAAAGTTATGCAAAGTTAGGCCTATGTGTGTTAACGTTTTACACGGTCAGGATATCGGATGTCACTTCTACAAGTATCTCAGGCTTATCTTTGAACCTTTTTGAGCTCTTTAGTTATTTAGTTTCTTAGGCTACTCGCAAAAGAAGCATTATAGCCTTCGCATAACTGGCGTATTGTCATACAGAACGGACACTAGAAAATTCAAAATTGACCGAGGTTGACCGAGGTCCTCCGAAGTCCTCATTGTGACATAGTAAAAGGGGGCGGGGCTTGGGATCGGTCAATTGGATGGATACGGAAGTTACGGAGGCGGGACTTATTCTGGAGAGGTCTATTAGGGCCACACATGAAGGAAAAAATATTTTTGCCATGACGAGATTAAACTCGCCATGTCGAAATTAAACTCGACATTTCGAGAATAAATTTGAAATGTAATGTCGACTTTAATGTCAATGTATCGACTTTAAAGTCGCCATGTCGACATTAAACTCGACATTTCGAGAATAAAGTTGAAATATCATGTCGACTTTAATCTCGACGTGTCGACATTAAACTCAACATTTTGAGAATAAAGTTAGTTTGGAGAGAGAACGACCGCTCGGGACGATTGAAAGGGAGGACGAATTAAACATTCCAGTTTTGTTCGACTGCAACAATGATTAGACATAGGCCTATATCATGTGAATAAAACATTAACCTCCGTTGCTCAGCCAAATACTTTCCTGTAGGCAGGGGCGTCAGTTTGTTTTTAATAGTGGTGGGGACAATAACCATAAGCTTGAGTGTGGTTTGAAAAGTGCGGGGTACCCTTATGTAAGCTATTCATCCATTCAATGGTGCATTAGGCTACAATATTAGTGTTGCGCCGGTTAAGGTTTTTTAACATCCGCACCCACCCGACCCGTCAGGAGAGTCAATCTTCACCCACTAGACCCTCAATATGCACTGATTAACTACCCGAACCTGACCCGACCCGACAAAAAAAACAAAACAATGAGACATCTTTTTGCCGCAACGTGTGTCTGAAAACGAGGTGAAACCGACTGCACTTTGGTTAGCTTGCATTTGCTTTGCTGTTTAGAATGTTAGATTATTGCGATAGATGTCTTCAGACAATAAAAAGTAATTTGGAAGAGAAATTGAAGAGAAGAGTTGGCCGTGATTCCCCTTTGAAAATCAGAGGTTCACAGGCTACTGTGGCCTTGGTCAGTGGCGCCGCAAGCCGCAATCCTGTAGCCTATGTGCGTACAATTCATTCATGAAATCATTCAATACAACAATAAAAATAGCTTGTGTACTGTCTTAATTGAAACATGCTTCACGCACAAATGATAGCCTAGGGCAAAGAGAATGGACATCTCAACATAAGGATACATTAGAAGATGATGATTGGTGTAAACTTTGTCACACGACGTGATAAGCAGTTCGGGCGCTTAAAAACGCAACGTTCCATTCAGTCATAAATCATTCAAACGTAGGCCTAGTGCTCGTCATGAAAAGAAAACAGCAGCTTAATATTTTTCAGGTGTTTAACAGTAGGCCTAGGCGCACTGTAGGCTATCAGTTATGCCGTAGGCAGTGAGATTATTAGGCATTGCATCCTGTCACTCTGTTTGGAACATCGCAGTTCGGGTTGATAAGATTCAGTTAATGCGAGTATGGGTCGTCTCAAAGTTTGGGACAACCAAACAGCAGAGTAGGGAAAGCAAATACTTGTTAGGTTACCAATAGCTGTCTTTTCTCTTGGCCTAGGCCTATCGGAAATCGTGACATAAGCTCGTTGGTTTCTTTTTTCTTTTCTTTCTTGTTCGCGTGTTGGGTAAAGCGATAATGCATTTAAATCAATGTACATCAGAGCCGATATGGCCAGCCCTGATCTGCTGCTCTGTAAAGGTATTTCTGTCCCACACAAATTTGCTGAACTACTTGCGAAGTAGCCTATTCCTCACAGACATCACATGTATCACACGAAAGAGCTTTTTCTCAGCTTTTAAACGATGTTGGTGGTTAGTTGTTGTGGTAAACGGTTCGCGAGAAAAGTTTCTTTAATCATAGGCCATTTGTTGCGCCCGTCTCCCTACCCATTCATCTTGGCTTCGCGAACTTTCCCTCAACACATGACAAACCATATATCAGAATAAACAGCAGACCTTACCGAACACAAAGGTGTAATTAAAGTTTAAAGTTTTCATTAAAGTTTAAAGCACTCCCCTGTACAGTTAGCCATTCCAGAGTAATCCGGTTTTAAATTTGCAGCAATGTCTATATGCATGTCTCCAACTTGTTCACAATGTGTTTAAATTGTTCAATAGGCCTACATGATTTTATAACAGGCCAAATACAAAATAAATGTCGCCTAGATAGCCTATCTGTAAGCATTACAATATACATATAGGGCAGAGCAACGCTCGAGTTCATGCTTTGTTTTATCGCTGGATTTTAGGATAGCCTACTATGGCAACCGATTGCATTCCGAGCTACAGTCAACTCAAGCAGGCATTAAATGACTGGAGGGTCGGGTGGGTGCGGATGTTAAAAAACCTTAACCACGCAACACTCGATCCACACATATCCAGGCAGGTGTGCATGCTGTGAGGATGTCATTGTGCGCGCCTATCGCATGGTTTAGACTCGATGATTTCAGTATGTGGGGATTTTTTCGGTCGCAATTGGTTTGCACTTTTTTAGAAGTGGTTGGGACAAAATTCAAATCATAAATATAGCTGCAAGCAGCAATGAGGGGGCCAAGCAGTATAGGACAGAGTAGCCATGGTGACAAGATTAAACTCAGCAGATACCCGCCATCAACACTTTCAACAAGTGTCACATCAAAATATAACTGACTTTGTAGGGCTGAAACAGAGTATTGCCGCTGCCGCCTCCGCCAGCCAGCCCCCCCCACCTAATCACCCCTGCCCGTCCCACCCCGTCCCGCCCCGCCCCGCTGTTGCACGGACACATTAGAATGAACTGGATGGAACATGTTGTCATCAGTTTCACATCAAAAAATAAAAGATTGATAAAACACATCAGCAACTACTGATCAAAAGGCAATTGCTAATTGCAGCACCCCCTACAGGTCAAAGGTCACCATATTTCTTGGGCGTCCCCCTGATTGGGTCCTGAGTCCATGCACCAAGTTTGGCTTTGATACATGCAATGGTTGCTGAGATATGAGCTCACTTCCTGTTTGGCGGCTTCGCCACCAATTTCGATTGGCTGTTACGGGCGAATGCTTTTGTCAATTTTTCCAAAAAGCAATGCACTGATAAGGCATGGTCTGAAGATGGTCTCTGCCAATTTTGGTGAGGATCCGCTAAAATTTGTGACCTGCGAGAACTTGTACGTGTTTTTGATTAAATCCAATATGGCGGCCGAATCAATTATGATGACATCACAAGTTGGCTTGGGTCGGCCTAAGGACCTCCAACAGTATTACCAGACACCACTAGTGCATTTTAATTCTAAGCACAACAGCAGCTACAGGCCAAAAGGCATGTTTCTAAATTACAGCGCCCCCTAGAGGTCAAAGGTCACCAAATTTATTGAGCGTTCCCCTGATTGGGTCCTGAGTCCATGTACAAAGTTTGGTTATGATAGATTAATGGGTTGCTGAGATATGAGCTCACTTCCTGTTTGGCGGCTTCGCCGCAAATTTTGATTGGCTGTTACGGGCAAACGGTTTTAGTTCCGAAGACGAAAAGGAGTATCTTTTGTGAGGCTTGGTCTGAAGAGCATGTGTGTCAGGTTTGGTGTCGATTGGACAAAATTTGTGACCTGTGAAAACCTTTTAGTGTTTTTGATTAAATCCAAAATGGCGGAAAATCCATCATGGCGGAAAATGACGTCATAGGGTGCGTTGAACTCGGCTTGGTCCAAGGATTCCAACGATACCTCATTTTTGACAATCGGCCATACGGGTCAAAAGTTACGTGTGTGAACGCAAGTCCAACTTTGGCCTATTGGTGGCGCTAGAGCGGTTGAGGTGCCATCATGAAACTTGGTGACATTAATCATGGGAATGTCCCTAATCAGTGTGCCAAATTTCACAACTTTTCACCAGACGGTTCTATGGGCTGCCATTGACTTCCATGGCGGAATAATAATAATAAATATAGCTGCAAGCAGCAATGAGGGGGCCAAGCAGAATAGGCTGGAGTAGCCATGGCGACAAGATAGAACTCAGCAGACATCCGCGATCAACAGTTTCAACTAGTGTCACATCAAAACATAACTGATTTTGTAGGGCTGAAACAGGGCTGAGAATTGCCAACGCCTCCGCCAGCCAGCCCCCCATCTAATCACCCCTGCCCATCCCCGCCCTTGCACGCACGCATTAGAATGAACTGGATGGAACATGTTGTCATCAGTTTCACATCAAAAAATAAAGAATCGATGAAACACATCAGCAACTACAGATCAAAATGCAAAATTGCAAATTGCAGCAACCTCTACAGGTCAAAGGTCACCAAATGTTTTGTGCGTCCTCCTAATGGGGTCATGAATCTATGTAGTAAGTTTGGTTATGATACATGGCAGGGTTGCTGAGATATGAGCTCACTTCCTGTTTGGCGGCTTCGCCATCATTTTTGATTGGCTGTTACGGAAGAATGCTTTTGTCAATTGTTCCAGAAAGCAATATATTGATAGGTTATGGTCTGAAGATAGTCTGTGCCAATTTTGGTGAAGATCAGATGAAATTTGTGACCTGTGAAAACTTTTTGATGTTTTTGATTAAATCCAATATGGCGGCCGAATCAATTATGATGACATCACAAGTTGGCCTGGGTTGGCCTAAGGACGTCCAAAAGTATTACCTGAAACCACTAGTGCATTTTAATTCTAAGCACAACAGCAGCTACAGGCCAAAAGGCATGTTTCTTAATTACAGCGCCCCCTAGAGGTCAAAGGTCACCAGATTTCTTGAGTGTCCCCCTGATTGGGTCTTGAGTCCATGCACCCAGTTTGGCTTTGATACATGCAAGGGTTGCTGAGATATGATCTCACTTCCTGTTTGGCGGCTTCGCCGCAAATTTCGATTGGCTGTTACAGCCGAATGCTTCTGTCAATTGTTCCAGAAAGCAACGCACTGATAAGGCATGGTCTGAAGATGGTCTCTGCCAATTTTGGTGAGGATCCGCTGAAATTTGTGACCTGCAAAAACTTGTACGTGTTTTTGATTAAATCCAATATGGTGGCCGAATCAAGTACGATGACATCACAAGTTGGCTTGGGTCGGCCTAAGGACCTCCAACAGTATTACCAGACACCACTAGTGCATTTTAATTCTAACCACAACTGCAGCTACAGGCCAAAAGGCATGTTTCTAAATTACAGCGCCCCCTAGAGGTCAAAGGTCACCAGATTTCTTGAGCGTCCCTCTGATTGGGTCTTGAGTCCATGTACAAAGTTTGGTTATGATAGATAAATGGGTTGCTGAGATATGAGCTCACTTCCTGTTTGGCGGCTTCGCCGCAAATTTTGATTGGCTGTTACGGGCGAACGGTTTTAGTTCCGAAGACGAAAAGGAGTATCTTTTGTGAGGCTTGGTCTGAAGATCATGTGTGTCAGGTTTGGTGTCGATCGGACAAAATTTGTGACCTGTGAAAACTTTTTAGTGTTTTTGATTAAATCCAAAATGGCGGAAAATCCATCATGGCGGAAAATGACGTCATAGGATGCGTTGAACTCGGCTTGGTCCAAGGATTCTAAAAATACATCATTTTTGACAATCGGGTCATCTAGTCAAAAGTTACGCGCATGAACGCACGTCCAACTTTGGCCTATTGGTGGCGCTAGAGCGCTCATGGTGCCGGTATGAAACATGGTGAAATTAATCATGAGACTGTCCCCAATCAGTGTGCCAAATTTCACAACTTTTCACCAGACGGTTCTATGGGCTGCCATAGACTCCAATGGCGGAGGAAAGATGTTAAATAATAATAATAAGAAATCATAGAAACACAATGGGTGCCTTCGCAGCTTCGCTGCTTGGCCCCCAAATATAGCTGCAAGCAGCAATGAGGGGGCCAAGCAGTATAGGCCAGAGTAGCCATGGTGACAAGATTAAACTCAGCAGATACCCGCCATCAACACTTTCAACAAGTGTCACATCAAAATATAACTGACTTTGTAGGGCTGAAACAGAGTATTTCCGCTGCCGCCTCCGCCAGCCAGCCCCCCCACCTAATCACCCCTGCCCGTCCCACCCCGTCCCGCCCCGCCCCGCTGTTGCACGGACACATTAGAATGAACTGGATGGAACATGTTGTCATCAGTTTCACATCAAAAAATAAAAGATTGATAAAACACATCAGCAACTACTGATCAAAAGGCAATTGCTAATTGCAGCACCCCCTACAGGTCAAAGGTCACCAGATTTCTTGGGCGTCCCCCTGATTGGGTCCTGAGTCCATGCACCAAGTTTGGCTTTGATACATGCAAGGGTTGCTGAGATATGAGCTCACTTCCTGTTTGGCGGCTTCGCCACCAATTTCGATAGGCTGTTACGGGCGAATGCTTTTGTCAATTTTTCCAAAAAGCAATGCACTGATAAGGCATGGTCTGAAGATGGTCTCTGCCAATTTTGGTGAGGATCTGCTAAAATTTGTGACCTGCGAGAACTTGTACGTGTTTTTGATTAAATCCAATATGGCGGCCGAATCAATTATGATGACATCACAAGTTGGCTTGGGTCGGCCTAAGGACCTCCAACAGTATTACCAGACACCACTAGTGCGTTTTAATTCTAAGCACAACAGCAGCTACAGGCCAAAAGGCATGTTTCTAAATTACAGCGCCCCCTAGAGGTCAAAGGTCACCAGATTTCTTGAGCGTCCCCCTGATTGGGTCCTGAGTTCATGTACAAAGTTTGGTTATGATAGATTAAAGGGTTGCTGAGATATGAGCTCACTTCCTGTTTGGCGGCTTCGCCGCAAATTTTGATTGGCTGTTACGGGCAAACGGTTTTAGTTCCGAAGACGAAAAGGAGTATCTTTTGTGAGGCTTGGTCTGAAGAGCATGTGTGTCAGGTTTGGTGTCGATTGGACAAAATTTGTGACCTGTGAAAACCTTTTAGTGTTTTTGATTAAATCCAAAATGGCGGAAAATCCATCATGGCGGAAAATGACGTCATAGGGTGCGTTGAACTCGGCTTGGTCCAAGGATTCCAACGATACCTCATTTTTGACATTCGGCCATACGGGTCAAAAGTTACGTGTGTGAACGCAAGTCCAACTTTGGCCTGTTGGTGGCGCTAGAGTGCTTGAGGTGCCATCATGAAACTTGCTGACATTAATCATTGGACTGTCCCTAATCAGTGTGCCAAATTTCACAACTTTTCACCAGACGGTTCTATGGGCTGCCATTGACTTCAATGGCGGAATAATAATAATAATAATAAGAACAAATAGAAACACAATGGGTGCCTTCGCAGCTTCGCTGCTTGGCCCCCAAATATAGCTGCAAGCAGCAATGCGGGGGCCAAGCAGTGCGCTATAGCAGGAATGACGTTGCCATGGCAGGAGCAAGCACTCACAGCAAGTTTGATTGCAATTGGATAAAGAACGGCTGAGAAATAAGCTCATTTACTTTGTTAGAGCGCCCCTAGATGCCAAATTACACCAATGTCCTTGTGTGTTCTCACAATCAGCTACCATGTCCCTCTACCAAGTTTGGACTTCATACACCAAAGTGTTGCTGAGATGTGAGCTCACATTCTTTATTACAGCACCCCTAGAGGTCAAATGAGACCACTTTCCTTACATGTCCTCACAATCAGCTAATATGTCCATGTATCAAGTTTGGACTTCATACAACGAAGCGTTGCTGAGATTTGAGCCCACTTCCTGTATTACAGCGCCCCCTATAGAGGCCAAATGATGCCAATTTCCTACTGTGTCCTCACAATCAGATACCAAGTCCCTGTACCAAGTGTGGACTTCATACATCAAAGAATTGCTGAGATACAAGCTCACATCCTGTATTGCAGCGCCCCCTGTAGAGGCCAAATGACGCCAGTTTCCTAGTGCATCCCCACAATCAGGTACCAAGTCTCTATACCAAGTTTGGACTTCGTACATCAAAGCGTTGCTGAGATACAAGCTCACTTCCTGTATTGCAGCGCCCCCTATAGAGGCCAAATGATGCCAATTTCCTAGGGCGTCCTCACAATCAGATACCAAGTCCCTGTACTAAGTTTGGACTTCATACATTAAAGCGTAGCCGAGATGTTAGCCCACTTCCTGTTTGGCGGCATCGTCGCCATGTGTGATTGACTGTCACGGGCAAATAAACTTGAAATTAAAAAATCTGACAAGTATTGTTTGTGTGGCTCGGTCTGAAGATCATCTCCGCCAAGTTCTGTGAAAATCGGATGAAATTTGTAACCGCTGAAACTTTTCATAGAGTTTGGACTAAATCCAATATGGCGGAGGTCCAATATGGCGGAAAGTGACGGGATAGGGGTCGATGAACTCAAGATTGTTCAAGGATTCAGACGCTACCTCAATTGTGAAAATTAGACAAAAGAGTCAAGGATCACGAGCATGAACGCATGTCCAGCTTTGAACTGGTGGTGGCGCTAGAGTGTTCAATGTATATGCATGAAAATTGGTGCGAGTGATTGGGACAGTGTCCTGACTAATGGTATCAAGTCTTGTTATGTTAACTCAAAGCGTCACCTAGATGTTTTACCACTTCCTGTTTGGTGGCTTCATTGCCATATTGGATTGGCTGTCACGAGCAAACAAAAATGAAATTAAAAAATCTGACCAGTATCGTTTGTGCGGCTCGGTCTGAAGATCATCCCCTCCAAGTTCTGTGAAAATCGGATGAAATTTGTAACCGCTGAAACTTTTCGTAGAGTTTGGACTAAATCCAATATGGCGGAGGTCCAATATGGCGGAAAGTGATGGGATAGGGGTCATTGAAATTAGGTCGGTCCAGGGATTCCAACGGTGCCTGATATGTGAAAATCGGACGCACCATTCAATGGTCACATGCATGAATGCAATCCAGGTTCGACCCATTGGTGGCGCTAGAGTGTTGGGCATAGAGTTCTGGAAATTGGTGAGAGTGATCATGGGACAGTGCTGAATCAGTGTGCCTAATTTCATAACTTTAGACCCAGCGGTTCAATTTTCGGCCAGATTTTGACCTGTTGGTGGCGCTAGATGGCTGGGTTTAGAGGTCCGTAAATGAGTGTGAATGGTCAGTGGAGTGTCCCGAAACTTTCTGCCAAAAAATCTGAACTTTTTAGCCAGGCGTTCTATGGGCTGCCATAGACTCCAATGGCAGAAGTTTTATAATAATAATAATAATAGGAAAAACTACTAACTCAATGGGTGCCTTCGCAGCTTCGCTGCTTGGCCCCCAAATATAGCTGCAAGCAGCAATGAGGGGGCCAAGCAGAATCGGCCGGAGTAGCTACGGCGACAAGATAGAACTCAGCAGGCATCCGCGATTAACACTTTCAACAACTTTCACATCAAAACATAACTGACTTTGTAGGGCTGAAACAGGGAGTTTTGCCACCGCCTCCGCCAGCCAGCCCCCCCCACCTAATCACCCCAGCCCGTCCCACCCCGTCCTGCCCTGCCCTGCTCTTGCACGCACGCTTTAGAATTAACTGGATGGAACATGTTGTCATCAGTTTCACATCAAAAAATAAAAGATTGATAAAACATAACTACACATCAAAATGCAATATTGCTAATTGCAGCACCCCCTACAGGTCAAAGGTCACCAATTTTTTTGAGCATCCTCCTATTGGGGTCATGAATATATGTAGTAAGTTTGGTTATGATACATGAAAGGGTTGCTGAGATATGAGCTCACTTCCTGTTTGGCGGCTTCGCCACAATTTCGATTGGCTGTTACGGGCGAATGCTTTTGTCAATTGTTCCAAAAAGCAAGGCACTGATAAGGCATGGTCTGAAGATGGTCTCCGCCAATTTTGGTGAGAATCCGCTGAAATTTGTGACCTGCAAAAACTTTTTGATGTTTTTGATTAAATCCAATATGGCGGCCGAATAAATTACGATGACATCACAAGTTGGCTTGTGTCGGCCTAAGGACCTATAACAGTATTATCAGACACCACTAGTGCGTTTTAATTCTAAGCACAACAGCAGCTACAGGCCAAAAGGCATGTTTCTTAATTAAAGCGCCCCCTAGAGGTCAAAGGTCACCAAATTTCTTGAGCTTCCCCCTGATGGGGTCCTGAGTCCATGGACTACGTTTGGTTATGATAGATGAATGGGTTGCTGAGATATGAGCTCACTTCCTGTTTGGCGGCTTCGCCGCAAATTTCGATTGGATATTACGGGTGAACGTTTATAGTTCCGAAGACAAAACACCACAACTTTTGTTAGGCTTGGTCTGAAGATCATGTATGTCAAGTTTGGTGACGATCGGACAAAATTTGTGACCTGTGAAGTTTTAGTTTCACTTTCACTAAAATCCAATATGGCGGAAAATCCATCATGGCGGAAAATGACGTCATAGGGTGCGTTGAACTCGGCTTGGTCCAAGGATTCCAACGATACCTCATTTTTGACAATTGGGTCAACGGGTCAGAAGTTACGTGCGTGAACGCAAGTCCAACTTTGGCCTGTTGGTGGCGCTAGAGCGCTGGAGGTGCCGACATGAAACTTGAGGAAATGAATCATTGGACTGTCTCCAATCAGTGTGCCAAATTTCACAACTTTTCACCAGACGGTTCTATGGGCTGCCATAGACTCCAATGGCGGAAGAAAGATGTTAAATAATAATAATAAATATAGCTGCAAGCAGCAATGTGGGGGCCAAGCAGTAGTTCAGCAGGCCAGATTTGCCATGTAAGTCAATGCCGTTGCATCAGACAAATAGCCTTAAGCAGTCACAGCAAGTTCCATGCCATACAACCCAAGATTGGCTGAGTTACAAGGTCAAGTTTCACATCAAAACATAACTGATTTTGTGGAGCTGAACCAGGGCTGAGTGTCGCCACCCCCTCCCCCAGCCAGCCCACCGCCGCAACCGCCCCTGCCCATCCCACCCCGCCCTTGCACACACGCTTTAGAATGAACTGGATGGAACTTGCTGTCATCAGTTTCACATCAAAAATAAAAGATTGACTGAGATATGATCACACTTGCTGTGATTTAAACAGAGAGGTCAAAAATTGACGTCATAGGGTGTGTTGAACTCAGCTTGGCCCAAGGATTCCAATGATACCTCATTTTGCCATTCGGGTCAACAGGTCAAAAGTTACGTCCGTGAACACAAATCCAACTTTGGCCTGTTGGTGGCGCTAGAGCGCTTGAGGTGCCGGCATGAAACTTGGTTAAATGAATTATTGGACATAGTGTGCAAAATTTTATAACTTTTTACCAGACGGTTCTATGGGCTGCCATTGACTTCCATTGCAAAATAATGCGCATCAGCAACTACTGGCCAAAATGCATTTTTGTCAATTACGTAGCCCCCTAGAGGTCAAATGTCACCAAATTTCTTGAGCGTCCTTCCGATGGGGTCGGAGGTACATGTACTAAGTTTGGTTTTGATGCATGAAAGCGTTGCTGAGATATGAAATCACTTCCTGTTTGGCGGCTTCGCCACGAATTTCGATTGGCTGGTACAGGCCAATGCTTCTTTCAATTGTTCCAGAAATCAATGCACTTATCAGGCATGGTCTGAAGATGGCCTCTGCCAATTTTGGTCAGGATCCGCTGAAATTTGTGACCTGCGAAAACTTGTACGTGTTTTTGATTAAATCCAATATGGCGGCTAAATCAATTACGATGACATCACAAGTTGGCTTGGGTCGGCCTAAGGAACTCCAACAGTATTACCAGACATCACTAGTGCGTTTTAATTCTAAGCACAACAGCAGCTACAGGCTAAAAGGCATGTTCCTAAATTACAGCGCCCCCTAGAGGTCAAAGGTCACCAGATTTTTTGAGCGTCCCCTTGATTGGGTCCTAAGTCTATGTACTTAGTTTGGTTATGATAGATGAATGGGTTGCTGAGATATGAGCTCACTTCCTGTTTGGCGGCTTCGCCGCAAATTTCGATTGGATATTACGGGTGAACGGTTATAGTTCCGAAGACAAAACACCACAACTTTTGTGAGGCTTGGTCTGAAGATCATGTGAGTCAAGTTTGGTGACGATCGGACAAAATTTGTGACCTGTGAAGTTTTAGTTTCACTTTCACTAAAATCCAATATGGCGGAAAATCCATCATGGCGGAAATTGACGTCATAGAGTGCGTTGAACTCGGCTTGGTCCACGGAATCCAACGATACCTCATTTTTGACAATCGGGTCAACAGGTCAGAAATTACGTGCGTGAACGCAAGTCCAACTTTGGCCTGTTGGTGGCGCTAGAGCGCGGGAGGTGCCGACATGAAACTTGGTGTCATGAATCATTGGACTGTCTCCAATCAGTGTGCCAAATTTCAGAACTTTTTGCCAGACGGTTCTATGGGCTGCCATTGACTTCCATGGCGGAAGAAGGTATAATAATAATAAGAAAAGATAGAAACACAATGGGTGCCTTCGCAGCTTCGCTGCTTGGCCCCCAAATATAGCTGCAAGCAGCAATGTGGGGGCCAAGCAGGCAGTTCAGCAGGCCAGATTTGCCATGTAAGTCAATGCCGTTGCATCAGGCATATAGCCTTAAGCAGTCACAGCAAGTTCCATGCCATACAACCCAAGATTGGCTGAGTTACAAGGTCAAGTTTCACATCAAAACATAACTGATTTTGTGGAGCTGAACCAGGGCTGAGTGTCGCCACCCCCTCCCCCAGCCAGCCCACCGCCGCAACCGCCCCTGCCCGTCCCACCCTGCCCCACTCTTGCACGCACACTTTAGAATTAACTGGATGGAACTCGCTGTCATCAGTTTGACATCAAAAATAAAAGATTGATTGATTGATGTGATTTCAATGCCCCCATAGAGGTCAAAGGTCACCAAATTATTTGTGCATCATCAGGATGAACCAGACGGTTCTATGGGCTACCATTGACCTCCATTGCAGAATAATGCAGCAACTACAGGCCAAAATACATTTTTGCAAATTCCAGAGCCCCCTAGAGGTCAAAGGTCACCAAATTTCTTGAGCGTCCTCCTGGTGGGTCCTGGGGACCATGTACTAAGTTTGGTTTTGATACATGAAAGCATTGCTGAGATATGAGCTCACATCCTGTTTGGCGGCTTCGCCGCAAAATTCGTTTGGCTGTTACAGGCGAACGCTTCTGTCAATTGTTCCACAAAAAAATACAGTGATAAGGCATGGTCTGAAGATGGTCTCTGCCAATTTTTGTGAGGATCAGCTGAAATTTGTGACATGCGAATACTTATTCATGTTTGTGATTAAATCCGATATGGCGGCCGAATCAATTATGATGACATCACAAGTTGGCTTCAGTCGGCCTAAGGACTTCCAACAGTATTACCAGACACCACTAGTGTGTTTTAATTCTAAGCACAACAGCAGCTACAGGCCAAAAGGCATGTTTCTTAATTACAGCGCCCCCTACAGGTCAAAGGTCACCAGATTTCTTGAGCGTCCCTTTGATTGGGTCCTAAGTCCAGGTATTTAGTTTGGTTATGATAGATGAATGGGTTGCTGAGATATGAGCTCACTTCCTGTTTGGCGGCTTCGCCGCAAATTTCGATTGGATATTATGGATGAACGGTTTTAGTTCCGGAGACAAAACACCACAACTTTTGTGAGGCTTAGTCTGAAGATCATGTATGTCAAGTTTGGTGTCGATCAGACAAAATTTGTGACCTGTGAAGTTTTAGTTTCACTTTCACTAAAATCCAATATGGCGGAAAATCCATCATGGCGGAAAATGACGTCATAGGGTGCGTTGAACTCGGCTTGGTCCAAGGATTCCAACGATACCTCATTTTTGACAATTGGCCTTACGGGTCAAAAGTTACGTACGTGAATGCACGTCCAACTTTGGCCTGTTGGTGGCGCTAGAGTGCTCGAGGTGCCGGCATAAAACTTGGTGAAATTAATTTTTGGACTGTCCCCAATCAGTGTGCCAAATTTCACAACTTTTCACCAGACGGTTCTATGGGCTGCCATAGACTCCAATGGCGGAAGAAAGATGTTAAATAATAATAATAATAAGAAATCATAGAAACACAATGGTTGCCTCGCAGCTTCGCTGCTTGGCCCCCAAATATAGCTGCAAGCAGCAATGAGGGGGCCAAGCAGGCAGTTCAGCAGTCCAGAAGTCCAGATTTGCCATGCAACTCAATGCCGTGGCATCAGGCATATAGCATTAAGCAGTCACAACAAGTTCCATGTCAAACAACCCAAGATTGGCTGAGTTATAAGGTCAAGTTTCACATCAAAACATAACTGATTTTGTGTGGCTGAACCAGGCCTGAGTGTCGCCGCCCCCTCAACCAGCCAACCCACCGCTGCAATCGCCCCTGCCCGCCCCTGCCCGTCCCACCCCGCCCCACCCTTGCACGCACGCATTAGAATTAACTGGATGGAACTCGATGTCAACAGTTTCACATCAAAAATAAAAGTTCGATTGAGATATGATCATGCTTGCTGTGATTTCAATGCCCCGATAGAGGTCAAAGGTTACCAAATTATTTGTGCATCATCAGGATGAACCAGATGGTTCTATGGGCTGCCATTGACTAAGAATAATGCAGCAACTACAGGCCAAAATACATTTTTGCCAATTACAGAGCCCCCTAGAGGTCAAAGGTCACCAAATTTCTTGAGCGTCCTCCTGGTGGGTCCAGAGGACCATGTACTAAGTTTGGTTTTGATACATGAAAGCGTTGCTGAGATATGAGCTCACTTCCTGTTTGGCGGCTTCGCCGCAAATTTCGATTGGCTGTTACAGGCGAACGCTTCTGTCAATTGTTCCAGAAAAAAATACACTGATAAGGCATGGTCTGAAGATGGTCTCTGCCAATTTTGGTGTGGATCAGCTGAAATTTGTGACTTGCGAATAATTATTCATGTTTTTGATTAAATCCAATATGGCGGCCGAATCAATTACGATGACATCACAAGTTGGCTTGGGTCGGCCTAAGGACCTTCAACAGTATTACCAGACACCACTAGTGTGTTTTAATTCTAACCACAACTGCAGCTACAGGCCAAAAGGCATGTTTCTTAATTACAGCGCCCCCTAGAGGTCAAAGGTCACCAGATTTCTTGAGCGTCCCCCTGATTGGGTCCTGAATCTATGTACTTAGTTTGGTTATGATAGATGAATGGGTTGCTGAGATATGAGCTCACTTCCTGTTTGGCGGCTTCGCCGCAAATTTCGATTGGATATTACGGGTGAACGGTTATAGTTCCGAAGACAAAACACCACAACTTTTGTGAGGCTTGGTCTGAAGATCATGTGAGTCAAGTTTGGTGACGATCGGACAAAATTTGTGACCTGTGAAGTTTTAGTTTCACTTTCACTGAAATCCAATATAGCGGAAAATCCATCATGGCGGAAAATGACGTCATAGGGTGCGTTGAACTCGGCTTGGTCCAAGGATTCCAACGATACCTCATTTGTGACAATCGGACATACGGGTCAAAAGTTACGTGCGTGAACGCACGTCCAACTTTGGCCTGTTGGTGGCGCTAGAGCGGTCAAGGTGCCAACATGAAACTTGGTGAAATTAATCATGGCACTGTCCCCAATCAGTGTGCCAAATTTCACAACTTTTTACCAGACGGTTCTATAGGCTGCCATAGACTCCAATGGCAGAGGAAAGATGTTAAATAATAATAATAATAAATATAGCTGCAAGCAGCAATGTGGGGGCCAAGCAGTCAGTTCAGCAGGCCAGATTTGCCATGTAAGTCAATGCCGTTGCATCAGACATATAGCCTTAAGCAGTCACAGCAAGTTCCATGCCATACAACCCAAGATTGGCTGAGTTACTAGGTCAAGTTTCACATCAAAACATAACTGATTTTGTGGAGCTGAACCAGGGCTGAGTGTCGCCACCCCCTCCCCCAGCCAGCCCACCGCCGCAACCGCCCCTGCCCATCCCACCCCGCCCCACCCTTGCACGCACGCTTTAGAATGAACTGGATGGAACTTGCTGTCATCAGTTTCACATCAAAAATAAAAGATTGACTGAGATATGATCACACTTGCTGTGATTTAAACAGAGGTCAAAAATTGACGTCATAGGGTGTGTTGAACTCGGCTTGGCCCAAGGATTCCAATGATACCTCATTTTGCCATTCGGGTCAACAGGTCAAAAGTTACGTCCGTGAACACAAATCCAACTTTGGCCTGTCGGTGGCGCTAGAGCGCTTGAGGTGCCGGCATGAAACTTGGTGAAATGAATTATTGGACTGTCCCCAATTAGTGTGCAAAATTGTATAACTTTTTACCAGACGGTTCTATGGGCTGCCATTGACTTCCATTGCAAAATAATGCGCATCAGCAACTACTGGCCAAAATGCATTTTTGTCAATTACGGAGCCCCCTAGAGGTCAAATGTCACCAAATGTATTGAGCGTCCTCCCGATGGGGTTGGAGGTACATGTACTAAGTTTGGTTTTGATACATGAAAGCGTTGCTGAGATATGAAATCACTTCCTGTTTGGCGGCTTCGCCGCAAATTTCGATTGGCTGGTACAGGCCAATGCTTCTTTCAATTGTTCCAGAAATCAATGCACTCATCAGGGATTGTCTGAAGATGGCCTCTGCCAATTTTGGTCAGGATCCGCTGAAATTTGTGACCTGCGAAAACTTGTACGTGTTTTTGATTAAATCCAATATGGCGGCTGAATCAATTACGATGACATCACAAGTTGGCTTGGGTCGGCCTAAGGAACTCCAACAGTATTACCAGACATCACTAGTGCGTTTTAATTCTAAGCACAACAGCAGCTACAGGCTAAAAGGCATGTTCCTAAATTACAGCGCCCCCTAGAGGTCAAAGGTCACCAGATTTTTTGAGCGTCCCCTTGATTGGGTCCTGAGTCTATGTACTTAGTTTGGTTATGATAGATGAATGGGTTGCTGAGATATGAGCTCACTTCCTGTTCGGCGGCTTCGCCGCAAATTTCGATTGGATATTACGGGTGAACGGTTATAGTTCCGAAGACAAAACACCACAACTTTTGTGAGGCTTGGTCTGAAGATCATGTGAGTCAAGTTTGGTGACGATCGGACAAAATTTGTGACCTGTGAAGTTTTAGTTTCACTTTCACTAAAATCCAATATGGCGGAAAATCCATCATGGCGGAAAATGACGTCATAGGGTGCGTTGAACTCGGCTTGGTCCAAGGATTCCAACGATACCTCATTTGTGACAATCGGACATACGGGTCAAAAGTTACGTGCGTGAACGCACGTCCAACTTTGGCCTGTTGGTGGCGCTAGAGCGGTCAAGGTGCCAACATGAAACTTGGTGAAATTAATCATGGCACTGTCCCCAATCAGTGTGCCAAATTTCACAACTTTTTACCAGACGGTTCTATAGGCTGCCATAGACTCCAATGGCAGAGGAAAGATGTTAAATAATAATAATAAGAAATCATAGAAACACAATGGGTGCCTTCGCAGCTTCGCTGCTTGGCCCCCAATAATAAGAAATCATAGAAACACAATGGGGCTTCGCAGCTTCGCTGCTTGGCCCCCAAATATAGCTGCAAGCAGCAATGAGGGGGCCAAGCAGAATAGGCCGAAGTAGCCACGGCGACAAGATAGAACTCAGCAGACACCCGGGATCAACAGGGCTGAGTATTGCCACCGCCTCCGCCAGCCAGCCCCCCCCCCCCACCTAATCACCCCAGCCCGTCCCACCCCGTCCTGCCCTGCCCTGCCTTTGCACGCACGCATTAGAATTAACTGGATGGAACATGTTGTCATCAGTTTCACATCAAAAAATAAAAGATTGATAAAACACATCAGCAACTACACATCATAATGCAATATTGCTAATGGCAGCACCCCCTACAGGTCAAATGTCACCAAATGTTTTGAGCGTCCTCCTAATGGGGTCATGAATATATGTAGTAACTTTGGTTGATACATGGCAGGGTTGCTGAGATATGAGCTCACTTCCTGTTTGGCGGCTTCGCCACCAATTTCGATTGGCTGTTATGGGCGAATGCTTTTGTCAATTGTTATAGAGAGCAATATATTGATAGGTTATGGTCTGAAGATGGTTTGTGCCAATTTTGGTGAGGATCCGCTGAAATTTGTAACCTGCGAAAACTTGTACGTGTTTTTGATTAAATCCAATATGGCGGCCGAATCAATTACGATGACATCACAAGTTAACTTGGGTCGGCCTAAGGACCTCCAACAGTATTACCAGACACCACTAGTGTGTTTTAATTCTAAGCACAACTGCAGCTACAGGCCAAAAGGCATGTTTCTTAATTACAACGCCCCCTAGAGGTCAAAGGTCACCAGATTTCTTGAGCGTCCCCCTGATTGGGTTCTGAGTCCATATACTAAGTTTGGTTATGATAGATTAATGGGTTGCTGAGATATGAGCTCACTTCCTGTTTGGTGGCTTCGCCGCAAAATTCGATTGGCTGTTTATGCGCGAATGGTTATAGTTCCGAAGACAAAAAGCAATGCATTAATGAGGCATGGTCTGTAGATGATATCTGTGAAGTTTGGTATCAATTGGACAAAATGTGTGACCTGTGAAGACATTTAAGTTTTTCTGATGAAATCCAATATGGCGGAAAATCCATCATAGCGGAAATTGACGTCATAGGGTGTGTTGAACTCGGCTTGGTCCAAGGATTCCAACGATACATCATTTTTGACAATCGGCCATACGGGTCAAAAGTTACGTGCGTGAACGCACATCCAACTTTGGCCTGTTGGTGGCGCTAGAGCGCTTGAGGTGCCGGCATGAAACTTGGTGAAATGAATTACTGGACTTTCCCCAATTAGTGTGCAAAATTTTATAACTTTTTACCAGACGGTTCTATGGGCTGCCATTGACTTCCATTGCAAAATAATGCGCATCATCAACTACTGGCCAAAATGCATTTTTGTCAATTACGGTGCCCCCTAGAGGTCAAATGTCACCAAATTTCTTGAGCGTCCTCCCGATGGGGTCTGAGGTACATGTACTAAATTTGGTTTTGATACATGAAAGCGTTGCTGAGATATAAAATCACTTCCTGTTTGGCGGCTTCGCCGCAAATTTCGATTGGCTGGTACAGGTCAATGCTTCTGTCAATTGTTCCAGAAAGCATTGCACTCATCAGGCATGGTCTGAAGATGGTCTCTGCCAATTTTGGTGAAGAACAGATGAAATTTGTGACCTGCGAAAATTTGTACGTGTTTTTGATTAAATCCAATATGGCGGCCGAATCAATTACGATGACATCACAAGTTGGCTTGGGTCGGCCTAAGGACTTTCAACAATATTACCAGACACCACTAGTGCGTTCTAATTCTAACCACAACTGCAGCTACAGGCCAAAAGGCATGTTTCTTAATTACAGCGCCCCCTAGAGGTCAAAGGTCACCAGATTTCTTGAGCGTCCCCCTGATTGGGTCCTGAGTCCATGGACTAAGATTGGTTATGATAGGTGAATGCGTTGCTGAGATATGAGCTCACTTCCTGTTTGGCGGCTTCGCCACAAATTTCGATTGGCTGTTACGCGCGAACGGTTTTAGTTCCGGAGACAAAAAGCAATGCATTAATGAGGCATGGTCTGTAGATGATATCTATGAAGTTTGGTGTCGATTGGACAAAATATGTGACCCCTGATACATTTTAAGTGATTTTGATGAAATCCAAAATGGCGGAAAATCCATCATGGCGGAAAATGACGTCATAGGGTGCGTTGAACTCGGCTTGGTCCAAGGATTCCAACGATACCTCATTTGTGACAATCGGGCATACGGGTCAAAAGTTACGTGCGTGAACGCAAGTCCAACTTTGACCTGTTGGTGGCGCTAGAGTGGTCAAGGTGCCAACATGAAACTTGGTGAAATTAATCATGGGACTGTCCCCAATCAGTGTGCCAAATTTCACAACTTTTTACCAGACGGTTCTATGGGCTGCCATAGACTCCAATGGCAGAGGAAAGATGTTTAATAATAATAATAATAATAATAAGAAATCATAGAAACACAATGGGTGCCTTCGCAGCTTCGCTGCTTGGCCCCCAAATATAGCTGCAAGCAGCAATGAGGGGGCCAAGCAGGCAGTTCAGCAGGCCAGATTTGCCATGTAACTCAATGCCGTTGCATCAGACATGTAGGCTTAAGCAGTCACAGCAAGTTCCATGCCATACAACCCAAGATTGGCTGAGTTACAAGGTCAAGTTTCACATCAAAACATAGCTGATTTTGTGGGGCTGAACCAGGGCTGAGTGTCGGCGCCCTCTCCCCCAGCCAGTCCACCGCCGCAACCGCCCCTGCCCATCCCACCCCGTCCCACCCTTGCACGCACACATTAGAATGAACTGGATGGAACTTGCTGTCATCAGTTTCACATCAAAAATAAAAGATTGACTGACATATGATCACACTTGCTGTGATTTAAACAGAGAGGTCAAAAATTGACGTCATAGGGTGTGTTGAACTCGGCTTGGCCCAAGGATTCCAATGATACCTCATTTTGCCATTCGGGTCAACAGGTCAAAAGTTACGTCCGTGAACACAAATCCAACTTTGGCCTGTTGGTGGCGCTAGAGCGCTTGAGGTGCCGTCATGAAACTTGGTGAAATGAATTATTGGACTGTCCCCAATTAGTGTGCAAAATTGTATAACTTTTTACCAGACGGTTCTATGGGCGGCCATTGACTTCCATTGCAAAATAATGCGCATCAGCAACTACTGGCCAAAATGCATTTTTGTCAATTACGGAGCCCCCTAGAGGTCAAATGTCACCAAATTTCTTGAGCGTCCTCCCGATGGGGTCGGAGGTACATGTACTAAGTTTGGTTTTGATACATGAAAGCGTTGCTGAGATATGAAATCACTTCCTGTTTGGCGGCTTCGCCGCAAATTTCAATTGGCTGGTACAGGCCAATACTTCTTTCAATTGTTCCAGAAATCAATGCACTCATCAGGCATGGTCTGAAGATGGTCTCTGCCAATTTTGGTCAGGATCCGCTGAAATTTGTGACCTGCGAAAACTTGTACGTGTTTTTGATTAAATCCAATATGGCGGCCGAATCAATTACGATGACATCACAAGTTGGCTTGGGTCGAACTAAGGAACTCCAACAGTATTACCAGACATCATTAGTGCAATTTAATTCTAAACACAACAGCAACTACAGGCCAAAAGGCATGTTTCTTAATTACAGCGCCCCCTAGAGGTCAAAGGTCACCAAATTTTTTGAGCTTCCCTCTGATTGGGTCCTGAGTCTATCCACCAAGTTTGGCATTGATACATGCAAGGGTTGCTGAGATATGAGCTCACTTCCTGTTTGGCGGCTTCGCCGCAAATTTCAATTGTATATTATGGATGAACGGTTATAGTTCCGGAGACAAAATACCACAACTTTTGTGAGGCTTGGTCTGAAGATCATGTATGTCAAGTTTGGTGTCGATCGGACAAAATTTGTGACCTGTGAAAAATTAGTTTCACTTTCACTAAAATCCAATATGGCGGAAAATCCATCATGGCGGAAAACGACGCCATAGGGTGCGTTGAACTCGGCCTGGTCCAAGGATTCCAATGGTACCTCAATTTTCAAAATCGGGCCAACGGGTCAGAAGATACATGCGTGAACGCATGTCCAACTTTGGCCTGTTGGTGGCGCTAGAGCGCTCGTGGTGCGGACTTGAAACTTGGTGAAATTAATCATGGGACTCTGCCTAATTACAGTGCCAAATTTCACAACTTTTCACCAGACGGTTCTATGGGCTGCCATAGACTTCAATGGCAGAGGAAAGATGTGTAATAATAATAATAATAGTAGGAAAAGATAGAAACACAATGGGTGCCTTCGCAGCTTTGCTGCTTGGCCCCCAAATATAGCTGCAAGCAGCAATGAGGGGGCCAAGCAGAATAGGCCGGAGTAGCCACGGCGACAAGATAGAACTCAGCAGACATCGTGATCAACACTTTCAACAAGTGTCACATCAAACATAACTGACTTTGTAGGGTTGAAACAGGGCTGAGTATTGCCACAGCCTCCGCCAGCCAGCCCCCCCACCTAATCACCCCTGCCCGTCCCACCCCGTCCCGCCCCGCCCTACCACACACGCATTAGAATGAACTGGATGGAACATGTTGTCATCAGTTTCACATCCAAAAATAAAAGATCGATCGATAAAACACATCGCAACTACAGATCAAAATGCAATATTGCTAATTGCAGCACCCCCTACAGGTCAAAGGTCAACACATTTTTTGAGCGTCCTCCTAATGGGGTCCTGAACCTATGTAGTAAGTTTGGTTATGATACATGGTAGGGTTGCTGAGATATGAGCTCACTTCCTGTTTGGCGGCTTCGCCGCAAGTTTCGATTGGCTGTTACAGCCGAATGCTACTGTCAATCGTTCCGAAAAGCGATGCACTGATAAGGCATGGTCTGAAGATGGTCTCTGCCAATTTTGGTGAGGATCCGTTGAAATTTGTGGCCTGCGAAAATTTGTACGTGTTTTTGATTAAATCCAATATGGCGGCCGAATCAATTATGATGACATCACAAGTTGGCTTGGGTCGGCCTAAGGACCTCCAACAGTATTACCAGACACCACTAGTGCATTTTAATTCTAAGCACAACTGCAGCTACAGGCCAAAAGGCATGTTCCTAAATTACAGCGCCCCCTAGAGGTCAAAGGTCACCAGATTTTTTGAACGTCCCCTTGATTGGGTCCTGAGTCTATGTACTTAGTTTGGTTATGATAGATGAATGGGTTGCTGAGATATGAGCTCACTTCCTGTTTGGCGGCTTCGCCGCAAATTTCGATTGGATATTACGGGTGAACGGTTATAGTTCCGAAGACAAAACACCACAACTTTTGTGAGGCTTCGTCTGAAGATCATGTGAGTCAAGTTTGGTGACGATCGGACAAAATTTGTGACCTGTGAAGTTTTAGTTTCACTTTCACTAAAATCCAATATGGCGGAAAATCCATCATGGCGGAAAATGACGTCATAGGGTGCGTTGAACTCGGCTTGGTCCAAGGATTCCAACGATACCTCATTTGTGACAATCGGACATACGGGTCAAAAGTTACGTGCGTGAACGCACGTCCAACTTTGGCCTGTTGGTGGCGCTAGAGCGGTCAAGGTGCCAACATGAAACTTGGTGAAATTAATCATGGCACTGTCCCCAATCAGTGTGCCAAATTTCACAACTTTTTACCAGACGGTTCTATAGGCTGCCATAGACTCCAATGGCAGAGGAAAGATGTTAAATAATAAATATAGCTGCAAGCAGCAATGAGGGGGCCAAGCAGAATAGGCCGGAGTAGCCACGGTGACAAGATAGAACTCAGCAGACACCCAGCAGACACCCGGGATGAACAGGGCTGAAACAGGGCTGAGTATTGCCACCGCCTCCACCAGCCAGCCCCCCCCACCTAATCACCCCAGCCCGTCCCACCCCGTCCTGCCCTGCCCTGCCCCTGCACGCACGCATTAGAATTAACTGGATGGAACATGTTGTCATCAGTTTCACATCAAAAAATAAAAGATTGATAAAACACATCAACAACTACACATCAAAATGCAATATTGCTAATTGCAGCACCCCCTACAGGTCAAATGTCACCACATTTTTTGAGCGTCCTCCTAATGGGGTCATGAATATATGTAGTAAGTTTGGTTATGATACATTATAGGGTTGCTGAGATATGAGCTCACTTCCTGTTTGGCGGCTTCGCCACCAATGTCGATTGGCTGGTAGGGGCGAATGCTTTTGTCAATTGTTCCAGAGAGCAACATATTGATAGGTTATGATCTGAAGATGGTCTGTGCCAATGTTGGTGAAAATCATATGAAATTTGCGACCTGTGAAAACTTTTTGATGTTTTTGATTAAGTCTAACATGGCGGCCGAATCAATTACGATGACATCACAAGTTGGCCTGGGTCGGCATAAGGACCTCCAACAGTATTACCAGACACCACTAGTACATTTTAATTCCAAATACAACAGCAGCTACAGGCCAAAAGGCATGTTTTTTTAATTACAGCGCCCCCTAGAGGTCAAAGGTCACCAGATTTATTGAGTGTCCCCCTGATTGGGTCCTGAGTCCATGCACCTAGTTTGGCTTTGATACATGCAAGGGTTGCTGAGATATGAGCTCACTTCCTGTTTGGCGGCTTCGCCGCAAATTTCGATTGGCTGTTACAGCCGAATGCTTCTGTCAATTGCTCCAGAAAGCAATGCACTGATAAGGCATGGTCTGAAGATGGTCTCTGCCAATTTTGTTGAGGATCCGCTGAAATTTGTGACCTGCGAAAACTTGTACGTGTTTTTGATTAAATCCAATATGGCGGCCGAATCAATTACGATGATATCACAAGATGGCTTGGGTCGGCCTAAGGACCGCCAACAGTATTACCAGACACCACTAGTGTGTTTTAATTCTAAGCACAACATCAGCTACAGGCCAAAAGGCATATTTCTAAATTACAGCGCCCCCTAGAGGTCAAAGGTCACCAGATTTCTTGAGCTTCCCCCTGATTGGGTCCTGAGTCCATGTACAAAGTTTGGTTATGATAGATTAATGGGTTGCTGAGATATGAGCTCACTTCCTGTTTGGCGGCTTCGCCGTTATTTTTGATTGGCTGTTATGGGCAAACGGTTTTAGTTCCGAAGACGAAAAGGAGTATCTTTTGTGAGGCTTGGTCTGAAGATCATGTGTGTCAGGTTTGGTGTCGATTGGACAAAATTTGTGACCTGTGAAAACTTTTTAGTGTTTTTGATTAAATCCAAAATGGCGGAAAATCCATCATGGCGGAAAATGACGTCATAGGGTGCGTTGAACTCTGCTTGGTCCAAGGATTCTAACAGTACCTCATTTTTGACAATCGGGTCAATGGGTCAGAAGTTACGTGCATGAACGCAAGTCCAACTTTGGCCTGTTGGTGGCGCTAGAGCGCTAGAGGTGCCGACATGAAACTTGGTGAAATTAATCATTGGACTGTCTCCAATCACTGTGCCAAATTTCAGAACTTTTCACCAGACGGTTCTATGGGCTGCCATTGACTTCAATGGCAGAGGAATAATAATAATAATAAATATAGCTGCAAGCAGCAATGAGGGGGCCAAGCAGTATAGGCCGGAGTAGCCACGGTGACAATATAGAACTCAGCAGACATCCGCGATCAACACTTTCAACTAGTGTCACATCAAAACATAACTGATTTTGTAGGGCTGAAACAGGGCTGAGAATTGCCACCGCCTCCGCCAGCCAGCCCCCCATCTAATCACCCCTGCCCATCCCACCCCGTCCTGCCCCTCCCCGCCCTTGCACGCACGCATTAGAATGAACTGGATGGAACATGTTGTCATCAGTTTCACATCAAAGAATAAAGGATCGATGAAACACATCAGCAACTACAGATCAAAATGCAAAATTGCAAATTGCAGCAACCTCTACAGGTCAAAGGTCACCAAATGTTTTGTGCGTCCTCCTAATGGGGTCATGAATCTATGTAGTAAGTTTGGTTATGATACATGGCAGGGTTGCTGAGATATGAGCTCACTTCCTGTTTGGCGGCTTCGCCATCATTTTTGATTGGCTGTTACGGAAGAATGCTTTTGTCAATTGTTCCAGAAAGCAACATATTGATAGGTTATGGTCTGAAGATAGTCTGTGCCAATTTTGGTGAAGATCAGATGAAATTTGTGACCTGTGAAAACGTTTTGATGTTTTTGATTAAATCCAATATGGCGGCCGAATCAATTATGATGACATCACAAGTTGGCCTGGGTTGGCCTAAGGACGTCTAACAGTATTACCTGAAACCACTAGTGCATTTTAATTCTAAGCACAACAGCAGCTACAGGCCAAAAGGCATGTTTCTTAATTACAGCGCCCCCTAGAGGTCAAAGGTCACCAGATTTCTTGAGTGTCCCCCTGATTGGGTCTTGAGTCCATGCACCCAGTTTGGCTTTGATACATGCAAGGGTTGCTGAGAATTGAGCTCACTTCCTGTTTGGCGCCTTCGCCGCAAATTTCGATTGGCTGTTACAGCCGAATGCTTCTGTCAATTGTTCCAGAAAGCAACGCACTGATAAGGCATGGTCTGAAGATGGTCTCTGCCAATTTTGGTGAGGATCCGCTGAAATTTGTGACTTCCAAAAACTTGTACGTGTTTTTGATTAAATCCAATATGGCGGCCGAATCAAGTACGATGACATCACAAGTTGGCTTGGGTCGGCCTAAGGACCTCCAACAGTATTACCAGACACCACTAGTGCATTTTAATTCTAACCACAACTGCAGCTACAGGCCAAAAGGCATGTTTCTAAATTACAGCGCCCCCTAGAGGTCAAAGGTCACCAGATTTCTTGAGCGTCCCTCTGATTGGGTCTTGAGTCCATGTACAAAGTTTGGTTATGATAGATAAATGGGTTGCTGAGATATGAGCTCACTTCCTGTTTGGCGGATTCGCCGCAAATTTTGATTGGCTGTTACGGGCGAACGGTTTTAGTTCCGAAGACGAAAAGGAGTATCTTTTGTGAGGCTTGGTCTGAAGATCATGTGTGTCAGGTTTGGTGTTGATTGGACAAAATTTGTGACCTGTGAAAACTTTTTAGTGTTTTTGATGAAATCCAAAATGGCGGAAAAACCATCATGGCGGAAAATGACGTCATAGGGTGCGTTGAACTCGGCTTGGTCCAAGGATTCCAACGATACCTCGTTTTTGACAATCGGCCATACGGGTCAAAAGTTACGTGCGTGAACGCACGTCCAACTTTGGCCCGTTGGTGGCGCTAGAGCGCTTGAGGTGCCATCATGAAACCTGGTGACATTAATCATGGGACTGTCCCTAATCAGTGTGCCAAATTTCACAACTTTTCACCAGACGGTTCTATGGGCTGCCATTGACTTCCATGGCGGAATAATAATAATAATAAGAACAAATAGAAACACAATGGGTGCCTTCGCAGCTTCGCTGCTTGGCCCCCAAATATAACCGCAAGCGGTGATTTACGGGGTCCGAGCAAAACGAACATGATGGCATAGCTTTTTAGTTTTACATATGCTTTGATTGTTTGGGCACAATTGTTCAAAAGAAACGTGATCGGATTTCGGTTATCGGATTTCAGTTACCGGATTTCAGCTATCGGATTGGATCAAATCTTGAAAATGGGTTGTTCAAAGGGAAACAAGGATCCTGAAATTGGATTAGATCACATAATCTATTCTTGGTTTTGATCTGGATAAAACCTTCACTATGTGTCGTTTAAAACTTTTGAGTTGGATTGGAATAAATTTGATGAATAAAATTAGGATTACCCTGTGCTGTAACATTATAGTGTGCTAACCTCCACAACCCAACAGTATTCTAACAATACTTGATTCTACAGGACTATTTATTTGTTGTGGATAAGATGAAGGGTTTGATAATGGAAGGCAGTGTTTCCCACAGAATTGAATTGTATTTGTGGTGGTGGGTTCTGTGTCGGAGTCAATAAGATAAACAGCGTATAATTATACAGTTATACTTGCCTTGCACTACAAGTCCATATTGACAAGTAGCTGTAATGCTGTAATGTTATAGTGTGCTAACCTCCACAACCCAACAGCATTCTATTCTAGTATGCTAACCTCCACAACCCAACAGTATTTTAACACTAATGATTCAGGTGGGATTTGAACACTCAACATAAGGATGACCAGTACAAGGCATTATCCCACTAAGCCACTGTCAATCCTACATCTTTGCCAGTCACATTCACATGGTGAAAATGTGTATTGGTAAACACACAAGAAAAACTCCAAGTATACATTTGACAATAAAATGAAGGGCTTTCCTGAAAGAGAACACCTGAAAACGTTTGGAAATTCTGGGACAATTAGACATTTGTAGAGAAGAACAGTAATGGATGAAATATAAATATGATAGACTTAATGATGAAGGAAAAATAGTAAACAAAGAAGTTCCCCTATATGTCAGAGTGTGTCGGCATTCTGATTCTTGGCAACTAATGAGTGTGAATGTTGATTGCCTGATGTCATTCAGGTGCTGTTCAATGGTGTGACTCTTCAATAACCAATAGCATGTGCATCTTGAGCCTAAAGCTCTAGCAGGATTCGAACTCTCAACCTAACAAACACCAGCACTAGGCATTATCCCTCTGAGCCACTAACAATCCAACATATTAGGCAGTCACATTCACATGGTGAAAATGTGTGTTGGTAAACACACAAGAAAAACTCCAAGTATACATTTGACAATAAAATGAAGGGCTTTCCTGAAAGAGTACACCTGAAAACTTTTGGATATTCTGGGGCAATTAGACATTTATAGAGAAGAACAGTAATGGATGAAATATAAATATGATAGACTTAATGATGAAGGAAAAATAGTAAACAAAGAAGTTCCCCTATATGTCATAGAGTGTGTCGGCATTCTGATTCTTGGCAACTAATGAGTGTGAATGTTAATTGCCTGATGTCATTCAGGTGCTGTTCAATGGTGTCAATCTTCAATAACCAATAGCATGTGCATCTTGAGCTTCAAGCTCTAGCAGGATTCGAACTCTCAACCTAACAAACACCAGCAGTGTGTAATGAGTGAATGTTAATTGCCTGATGTCATTCAGGTGCTGTTCAATGGTGTGACTCAGAAGGCTCAATGGTATGGAGTGATGACATGGAGATGGCAGGTTTCGGTGCAGCACAAGTTAACTTTATTTGAGTTTCAATTCATCTGTTCTTTTGTTCTTTACTTGTATGTGTGCTGCATCAAAGAGGAAACAAACAGAAAATGGAGTAATCAGTGAAATGGGGTAAATCAGTACAGATCCCAACTCACAAACAAACCAATTGACATTTGAACAATAAACTGAAATCATATGGCTATATAAGGTACAACTAAACAATACTTGACATCCCAAGTCAACCAACATCACCTAATCATCTCACATGGGACTCCAACACACCAAACCAACAAACAAAGACCTTAACTTTACACATGATGGCAGAGCTACTCTACAAACTGATAAACATCACAAAAGTCATAGTGAGGGTGATTAAAGTGATGACTTACGTTAACTCAAAGACGCACACAGAGCAGGACACACTGGAGTGCTGGGTTGAGATGAACAAAAGAGTGAACTGAGGGCGAGCAAACAATTTATCCTGGTCTGAGCCCCTGCTCCGGAGCTACAGGGTTTCCCAGCGGGTAAACTTTGGAAAGATTTGCAAAGATTTGGAAAAGATTTTTGAAAGACTACAGTCTCAGACCCTCTCACATCTAAAGACAAGTAGTAGAGTTTTAAGTCACAGACTATGATTTTGCAATGACTAGGGATCTTGCAGGGTCACTATTTACAAGACTGCAACATGATTCCTTCAAATTATTACCCATTGTGCAATAGATAAACAGGAACTGAAAATTATAGCCTACTAAACTCAAAGTCGTATTTTCATGTTTCTGCAGCATTGTTTCATGCGTGACATCCTTAACCGATATAGAGTTGTTCTGTCAAGTGGAAGAGCCGACTAAATATGTATAAGAAATGACAAATATTATAAGAATAACAAATAATTATAGGCTACAGCTTATAATTATACAGTAATACTTGCCTTGCACTACAAGTCCATATTGACAAGTAGCTGTAATGTTATAGTGTGTTATTCTCCACAACCCAACAGCATTCTATTGTAGTATGCTAACATCCACAACCCACTAATGCTTCAAGTGGGATTTGAACTCTCAACCTAAGGATCACCAGTACAAGGCATTATCCCACTGAGCCACTGTCAATCCTACATGTTGGCCAGTCACATTCACATGGTGAAAATGTGTATTGGTAAACACACAAGAAAAACTCCAAGCATGGAGGGGCGATTAGACATTTGTAGAGATGAACACTAATAGATTAAATATAAATATGATAGACTTAATGATGAAGGAAAAATAGTAAACAAAGAAGTTCCCCTGAATGTCATAGAGTGTCTCGGCATTCTGATTCTTGGCAACTGATGAGTGTGAATGTTGATTGCCTGATGTCATTCAGGTGCTGTTCAATGGTGTGAATCTTCAATAACCAATAGTATTCGAGCTAGAGCCTAAAGCACTACCGGGGATTCGAACCCTCAACCTAACAAACACCAGCACTAGGCATTATCCCACTGAGCCACTGACAATCCTACATATTGGGTAGTCACATTCACATGGTGAAAATGTGTGTTGGTAAACATACAAGAAAAACTCCAAGTATATATTTGACAATAAAATGAAGGGCTTTCCTGAAAAAATACACCTGAAAACTTTTGGATATTCTGGGGCAATTAGACATTTATAGAGAAGAACAGTAATGGATGAAATATAAATATGATAGACTTAATGATGAAGGAAAAATAGTAAACAAAGAAGTTCCCCTATATGTCATAGAGTATGTCGGCATTCTGATTCTTGGCAACTAATGAGTGTGAATGTTAATTGTCTGATGTCATTCAGGTGCTGTTCAATAGTGTGAATCTTCAATAACCAATAGCATGTGCATCTTGAGCCTAAAGCTCTAGCAGGATTCGAACTCTCAACCTAACAAACTCCGGCACTAGGCATTATCCCACTCTGCCACTGACAATCATACACATTCAGCAGTCACATTCAAATGGTGAAAATGTGTGTTGGTAAACACACAAGAAAAACTCCAAGTATACATTTGACAATAAAATGAAGGGCTTTCCTGAAAGAGTACACCTGAAAACTTTTGGATATTCTGGGGCAATTATACATTTATAGAGAAGAACAGTAATGGATGAAATATAAATATGATAGACTTAATGATGAAGGAAAAATAGTAAACAAAGAAGTTCCCCTATATGTCATAGAGTGTGTCGGCATTCTGATTCTTGGCAACTAATGAGTGTGAATGTTGATTGCCTGATGTCATTCAGGTGCTGTTCAATGGTGTGAATCTTCTATAACCAATAGTATTCGAGCTAGAGCTTAAAGCACTACCGGGGATTCGAACCCTCAACCTAACAAACACCAGCACTAGGCATTATCCCACTGAGCCACTGACAATCCTACATATTGGGTAGTCACATTCACATGGTGAAAATGTGTGTTGGTAAACACACAAGAAAAACTCCAAGTATACATTTGACAATAAAATGAAGGGCTTTCCTGAAAGAGTACACCTGAAAACTTTTGGATATTCTGGGGCAATTAGACATTTATAGAGAACAGTAGTAATGGATGAAATATAAATATGATAGACTTAATGATGAAGGAAAAATAGTAAACAAAGAAGTTCCCCTATATGTCATAGAGTGTGTCGGCATTCTGATTCTTGGCAACTAATGAGTGTGAATGTTAATTGTCTGATGTCATTCAGGTGCTGTTCAATAGTGTGAATCTTCAATAACCAATAGCATGTGCATCTTGAGCCTAAAGCTCTAGCAGGATTCAAACTCTCAACCTAACAAACACCAGCACTAGGCATTATCCCACTCAGCCACTGACAATCATATACATTGAGCAGTCACATTCAAATGGTGAAAATGTGTGTTGGCAAACACACAACATCAAGAAAATTCCTAGCATACATTTGACAATAGAATTAAGGGCTTTATAAAAAAGAGTACATATCTGAAAATGTGCACTGTTAATGGTATCCACCTAATGATGGTTGTATGGTTGTTATCCAAGAAAAAAAAATTACTCATATAGGAATATAGGTGATATAGGAGAAATGGGCTGAGTGGTCGAACTTTATTGGCCTATATCTCTGAAATGGAACAACGTATCCAAATTCTTTTGATAACTTTTGTGAGGCTTTGTCTAAACATTGTCTGTGAGAATTTTGGTGAAGATTTGATAATTTTTGAAGCCTGTGAAACTTTTTATGATGTTTGGCTTTTCTCTGAAATTGTGGCAAAAGTAAACATTTTTAGAGCATAAGACCAGGGTGAAAAAGATGCATCTGAATGTAGAGATTAATATGATGAAAGAATTTTGAGTCTAGGTGAATCTGGTAAGGAGAAATAAGCGTTTTTGACAAGAGCGCCACCTTTGGGTGCAGTACCCCAAATTTGGGTTATGGGTAGTGGGGGGTACTGGTAACAATACTTGAAAATGTCAAGTTTCTAGGACTTACGGTTTATAGGAATATAGGTGATCTAGGAAAAAAGGCCTAAGTGGTCTAACTTTATTGGCCTATATCTCTGAAATGGAACAAAATATCAAAATTCTGAGCGATAACTTTTGTGAGGCTTGGTCTAAACATTGTCTGTGAGAATTTTGGTGAAGATTCGATTATTTTTGAAGAGTGTGAAACTTTTTATAATGTTTGGCTTTTCCATGAAATTGTGGAAAAAGTAAACATTTGTAGACCATAAGACCAGGGCCAAAAAGATGCATCTGAGTTTAGAGATTAATATTCTGAAAGAATTTTGAGTCTAGGTGAATCTGGTAAGGAGAAATAAGCATAATTAACTTTTTTTTTCAATAGCGCCACCTTTGGGTGCAGTACCCCAAATTTTGGGTTATGGGTAGAGGGGGGTACTGGTAACCATACCTGAAAATTTCAAGAGTTTTGGAGTTACGGTTTAGGCTGCAGTATGATTTTTACAGAATTTTGGCCAAAAAATGAACGGTACAGAAACAATAGGGTTCCTGCAGCTACGCTGCTCGGACCCCTAAATATAGCTGCAAGCAGCAATGCGGGGGCCAAGCAGTGCGCTATAGCAGGAATGGCGTTGCCATGGCATGAGCAAGCACTCACAGCAAGTTTGATGGCAATTGGATAAAGAACGGCTGAGAAATAAGCTCATTTACTTTGTTACAGCGCCCCTAGAGGCCAAATTACACCAATGTCCTTGTGCGTTCTTACAATCAGCTCCCATGTCCGTCTACCAAGTTTGGACTTCATACACCAAAGTGTTGCTTTGATGTGAGCTCACATTCTTTATTACAGCACCCCTAGAGGTCAAATGAGACCACTTTCCTTGCATGTCCTCACAATCAGCTAATATGTCCATGTATCAAGTTTGGACTTCATACAACGAAGCGTTGCTGAGATTTGAGCCCACTTCCTGTATTACAGCGCCCCCTATAGAGGCCAAATGATGCCAATTTCCTACTGTGTCCTCACAATCAGATACCAAGTCCCTGTACCAAGTTTGGACTTCATACATCAAAGCGTTGCTGAGATACAAGCTCACTTCCTGTATTGCAGCGCCCCCTGTAGAGGCCAAATGACACCAATTTCCTAGTGCATCCCCACAATCAGGTACCAAGTCTCTATACCAAGTTTGGACTTCGTACATCAAAGCGTTGCTGAGATACAAGCTCACTTCCTGTATTGCAGCGCCCCCTATAGAGGCCAAATGATGCCAATTTCCTAGTGCGTCCTCACAATCAGATACCAAGTCCCTGTACCAAGTTTGGACTTCATACATGAAAGCGTAGCCGAGATGTTTGCCCACTTCCTGTTAGGCGGCATCGTCGCCATATTTGATTGGCTGTCACGGGCAAACAAAAATGAAATAAAAAAATCTGACTAGTATCGTTTGTGCGGCTCGGTCTGAAGATCATCTCCGCCAAGTTCCCTGAAAATCAAATGAAGTTTGTGACCGCTGAAACTTTCCGTAGAGTTTGGACCAAATCCAATATGGCGGAGATCCAATATGGCAGAAAGTGACGGGATAGGGGTCGATGAACTCGGGATGGTACAAGGATTCAGACACTACCTCAATTGTGAATATTAGACAAAAGAGGATCACGCGCATAAACGCATGTCCAGCATTAAACTGGTGGTGGCGCTAGTGTGTTCAATGTATATGCATGAAAATTGGTGTGAGTGATTGGGACAGTGTCCTGACTAATGGTCTCGAGTTTTGTTATGTTAACTCAAAGCGTCACCTAGATGTTTGTCCACTTCCTGTTTGGCGGCTTCGTCACCATATTTGATTGGCTGTCACGGGCAAACAAACTTGAAATTGAAAAATCTGCCAAGTATCTTTTGTGCGGCTCGGTCTGATGATCATCTCAGCCAAGTGTCATGAAAATCGGAGGAAATTTACGAACGCTGAACATTTTCGTAGAGTTTGGACTAAATCCAATATGGCGGAGGTCCAGTATGGCGGAAAGTGACGTAGTAGGGGTCATTCAACTCAAGTCACTCCAGTGATTCCAACGGTGCTTGATTTGTGAAAATCGAACACACCGTTCAATTGTTACATGCGTGAATGTTAGTCCAGATTCGACCCATTGGTGGCGCTAGAGTGTTCGGCATAGAGTTCTGTAAATTGGTGAGAGTGATCATGGGACATTCCTGAATCAGGGCGCTAAATTTCATAATAATAATGACTTGCAAATACCTTTCAACCCAGCTTTTAAACTTTCGGCCAAACTTTGACCTGTTGGTGGCGCTAGACGGTTGGGTTTAGAGGTCCGTAAATGAGTGTGAGTGGTCAGTGGAGTGTCCCGAAACTTTCTGCCAAAAATCTGCACTTTTTAGCCAGGCGTTCTATGGGCTGCCATAGACTCCAATGGCAGATGTGTAATAATAAATATAACCACAAGCGGTGATTTACGGGGTCCGAGCAAAACGAACATGATGGCATAGCTTTTTAGTTTTACATATGCTTTGATTGTTTGGGCACAATTGTTCAAAAGAAACGTGATCGGATTTCGGTTATCGGATTTCAGTTACCGGATTTCAGCTATCGGATTGGATCAAATCTTGAAAATGGGTTGTTCAAAGGGAAACAAGGATCCTGAAATTGGATTAGATCACATAATCTATTCTTGGTTTTGATCTGGATAAAACCTTCACTTTGTGTCGTTCAAAACTTTTGAGTTGGATTGGAATAAATTTGATGCATAAAATTAGGATTACCCTGTGCTGTAACATTATAGTGTGCTAACCTCCACAACCCAACAGTATTCTAACAATACTTGATTCTACAGGACTATTTATTTGTTGTGGATAAGATGAAGGGTTTGATAATGGAAGGCAGTGTTTCCCACAGAATTGAATTGTTTTTGGGGTGGTGGGTTCTGTGTCGGAGTCAATAAGATAAACAGCGTATAATTATACAGTTATACTTGCCTTGCACTACAAGTCCATATTGACAAGTAGCTGTAATGCTGTAATGTTATAGTGTGCTAACCTCCACAACCCAACAGTATTTTAACACTAATGCTTCAGGTGGGATTTGAACACTCAACATAAGGATGACAAGTACAAGGCATTATCCCACTAAGCCACTGTCAATCCTACATCTTTGCCAGTCACATTCACATGGTGAAAATGTGTATTGGTAAACACACAAGAAAAACTCCAAGTATACATTTGACAATAAAATGAAGGGCTTTCCTGAAAGAGAACACCTGAAAACGTTTGGAAATTCTGGGACAATTAGACATTTGTAGAGAAGAACAGTAATGGATGAAATATATATATGATAGACTTAATGATGAAGGAAAAATAGTAAACAAAGAAGTTCCCCTATATGTCTTCGAGTGTGTCGGCATTCTGATTCTTGGCAACTAATGAGTGTGAATGTTAATTGTCTGATGTCATTCAGGTGCTGTTCAATAGTGTGAATCTTCAATAACCAATAGCATGTGCATCTTGAGCCTAAAGCTCTAGCAGGATTCAAACTCTCAACCTAACAAACACCAGCACTAGACATTATCCCACTCTGCCACTGACAATCATACACATTCAGCAGTCACATTCAAATGGTGAAAATGTGTGTTGGTAAACACACAAGAAAAACTCCAAGTATACATTTGACAATAAAATGAAGGGCTTTCCTGAAAGAGTACACCTGAAAACTTTTGGATATTCTGGGGCAATTAGACATTTATAGAGAAGAACAGTAATGGATGAAATATAAATATGATAGACTTAATGATGAAGGAAAAATAGTAAACAAAGTTCCCCTATATGTCATAGAGTGTGTCGGCATTCTGATTCTTGGCAACTAATGAGTGTGAATGTTAATTGTCTGATGTCATTCAGGTGCTGTTCAATAGTGTGAATCTTCAATAACCAATAGCATGTGCATCTTGAGCCTAAAGCTCTAGCAGGATTCGAACTCTCAACCTAACAAACACCAGCACTAGGCATTATCCCACTCTGCCACTGACAATCATACACATTCAGCAGTCACATTCAAATGGTGAAAATGTGTGTTGGTAAACACACAAGAAAAACTCCAAGTATACATTTGACAATAAAATGAAGGGCTTTCCTGAAAGAGTACACCTGAAAACTTTTGGATATTCTGGGGCAATTAGACATTTATAGAGAAGAACAGTAATGGATGAAATATAAATATGATAGACTTAATGATGAAGGAAAAATAGTAAACAAAGTTCCCCTATATGTCATAGAGTGTGTCGGCATTCTGATTCTTGGCAACTAATGAGTGTGAATGTTAATTGCCTGATGTCATTCAGGTGCTGTTCAATGGTGTCAATCTTCAATAACCAATAGCATGTGCATCTTGAGCTTCAAGCTCTAGCAGGATTCGAACTCTCAACCTAACAAACACCAGCAGTGTGTAATGAGTGTGAATGTTAATTGCCTGATGTCATTCAGGTGCTGTTCAATGGTGTGACTCAGAAGGCTCAATGGTATGGAGTGATGACACGAAGATGGCAGGTTTCGGTGCAACACAAGTTAACTTTATTTGAGTTTCAATTCATCTGTTCTTTTGTTCTTTACTTGTATGTGTGCTGCATCAAAGAGGAAACAAACAGAAAATGGAGTAATCAGTGAAATGGGGTAAATCAGTACAGATCCCAACTCACAAACAAACCAATTGACATTTGAACAATAAACTGAAATCATAAGGCTATATAAGGTACAACTAAACAATACTTGACATCCCAAGTCAACCAACATCACCTAATCATCTCTCACATGGGACTCCAACACACCAAACCAACAAACAAAGACCTTAACTTTACACATGATGGCAGAGCTACTCTACAAACTGATAAACATCAAAAAAGTCATAGTGAGGGTGATTAAAGTGATGACTTACGTTAACTCAAAGACGCACACAGAGCAGGACACACTGGAGTGCTGGGTTGAGATGAACAAAAGAGCGAACTGAGGGCGAGCAAACAATTTATCCTGGTCTGAGCCCCTGCTCCGGAGCTACAGGGTTTCCCAGCGGGTAAACTTTGGAAAGATTTGCAAAGATTTGGAAAAGATTTTTGAAAGACTACAGTCTCAGACCCTCTCACATCTAAAGACAAGTAGTAGAGTTTTAAGTCACAGACTATGATTTTGCAATGACTAGGGATCTTGCAGGGTCACTATTTACAAGACTGCAACATGATTCCTTTAAATTATTACCCATTGTGCAATAGATAAACAGGAACTGAAAATTATAGCCTACTAAACTCAAAGTCGTATTTTCATGTTTCTGCAGCATTGTTTCATGCGTGACATCCTTAACCGATATAGAGTTGTTCTGTCAAGTGGAAGAGCCGACTAAATAAGTATAAGAAATGACAAATATTATAAGAATAACAAATAATTATAGGCTACAGCTTATAATTATACAGTAATACTTGCCTTGCACTACAAGTCCATATTGACAAGTAGCTGTAATGTTATAGTGTGTTATCCTCCACAACCCAACAGCATTCTATTGTAGTATGCTAACATCCACAACCCACTAATGCTTCAAGTGGGATTTGAACTCTCAACCTAAGGATCACCAGTACAAGGCATTATCCCACTGAGCCACTGTCAATCCTACATGTTGGCCAGTCACATTCACATGGTGAAAATGTGTATTGGTAAACACACAAGAAAAACTCCAAGCATGGAGGGGCGATTAGACATTTGTAGAGAAGAACAGTAATGGATGAAATATAAATATGATAGACTTAATGATGAAGGAAAAATAGTAAACAAAGAAGTTCCCCTATATGTCATAGAGTGTGTCGGCATTCTGATTCTTGGCAACTAATGAGTGTGAATGTTAATTGTCTGATGTCATTCAGGTGCTGTTCAATAGTGTGAATCTTCAATAACCAATAGCATGTGCATCTTGAGCCTAAAGCTCTAGCAGGATTCGAACTCTCAACCTAACAAACACCAGCACTAGGCATTATCCCACTCTGCCACTGACAATCATACATATTCAGCAGTCACATTCAAATGGTGAAAATGTGTGTTGGTAAACACACAAGAAAAACTCCAAGTACACATTTGACAATAAAATGAAGGGCTTTCCTGAAAAAATACACCTGAAAACTTTTGGATATTCTGGGGCAATTAGACATTTATAGAGAAGAACAGTAATGGATGAAATATAAATATGATAGACTTAATGATGAAGGACAAATAGTAAACAAAGAAGTTCCCCTATATGTCATAGAGTGTGTCGGCATTCTGATTCTTGGCAACTAATGAGTGTGAATGTTAATTGTCTGATGTCATTCAGGTGCTGTTCAATAGTGTGAATCTTCAATAACCAATAGCATGTGCATCTTGAGCCTAAAGCTCTAGCAGGATTCGAACTCTCAACCTAACAAACACCAGCACTAGGCATTATCCCACTCTGCCACTGACAATCATACACATTCAGCAGTCACATTCAAATGGTGAAAATGTGTGTTGGTAAACACACAAGAAAAACTCCAAGTATACATTTGACAATAAAATGAAGGGCTTTCCTGAAAGAGTACACCTGAAAACTTTTGGATATTCTGGGGCAATTAGACATTTATAGAGAAGAACAGTAATGGATGAAATATAAATATGATAGACTTAATGATGAAGGAAAAATAGTAAACAAAGAAGTTCCCCTATATGTCATAGAGTGTGTCGGCATTCTGATTCTTGGCAACTAATGAGTGTGAATGTTAATTGTCTGATGTCATTCAGGTGCTGTTCAATAGTGTGAATCTTCAATAACCAATAGCATGTGCATCTTGAGCCTAAAGCTCTAGCAGGATTCGAACTCTCAACCTAACAAACACCAGCACTAGGCATTATCCCACTCAGCCACTGACAATCATACACATTGAGCAGTCACATTCAAATGGTGAAAATGTGTGTTGGCAAACACACAACATCAAGAAAATTCCTAGCATACATTTGACAATAGAATTAAGGGCTTTATAAAAAAGAGTACATATCTGAAAATGTGCACTGTTAATGGTATCCACCTAATGATGGTTGTATGGTTGTTATCCAAGAAAAAAAAAATACTCATATAGGAATATAGGTGATATAGGAGAAATGGGCTGAGTGGTCGAACTTTATTGGCCTATATCTCTGAAATGGAACAACGTATCCAAATTCTTTTGATAACTTTTGTGGGGCTTTGTCTATACATTGTCTGTGAGAATTTTGGTGAAGATTTGATAATTTTTGAAGCCTGTGAAACTTTTGATGATGTTTGGCTTTTCTCTGAAATTGTGGCAAAAGTAAACATTTTTAGAGCATAAGACCAGGGTGAAAAAGATGCATCTGAATGTAGAGATTAATATGATGAAAGAATTTTGAGTCTAGGTGAATCTGGTAAGGAGAAATAAGCGTTTTTGACAAGAGCGCCACCTTTGGGTGCAGTACCCCAAATTTGGGTTATGGGTAGTGGGGGGTACTGGTAACAATACTTGAAAATGTCAAGTTTCTAGGACTTACGGTTTATAGGAATATAGGTGATCTAGGAAAAAAGGCCTAAGTGGTCTAACTTTATTGGCCTATATCTCTGAAATGGAACAAAATATCAAAATTCTGAGCGATAACTTTTGTGAGGCTTGGTCTAAACATTGTCTGTGAGAATTTTGGTGAAGATTCGATTATTTTTGAAGAGTGTGAAACTTTTTATAATGTTTGGCTTTTCCATGAAATTGTGGAAAAAGTAAACATTTGTAGACCATAAGACCAGGGCCAAAAAGATGCATCTGAGTTTAGAGATTAATATTCTGAAAGAATTTTGAGTCTAGGTGAATCTGGTAAGGAGAAATAAGCATAATTAACTTTTTTTTTCAATAGCGCCACCTTTGGGTGCAGTACCCCAAATTTTGGGTTATGGGTAGAGGGGGGTACTGGTAACCATACCTGAACATTTCAAGAGTTTTGGAGTTACGGTTTAGGCTGCAGTATGACTTTTACAGAATTTTGGCCAAAAAATGAACGGTACAGAAACAATAGGGTTCCTGCAGCTACGCTGCTCGGACCCCTAATAATAATAATAATAGGAAAAACTACTAACTCAATGGGTGCCTTCGCAGCTTCGCTGCTAGGCCCCCAAATATAGCTGCAAGCAGCAATGCGGGGGCCTAGCAGAGCGCTATAGCAGGAATGGCGTTGCCATGGCATGAGCAAGCACTTACAGCAAGAGGCCAAATTACACCAATGTCTGTGCGTTCTCACAATCAGCTACCATGTCCCTCTACCAAGTTTGGACTTCATACACCAAAGTGTTGCTGAGATGTGAGCTCACTTTCTTTATTACAGCACCCCTAGAGGCCAAATGAGACAACTTTCCTTCATGTCCTCACAATCAGCTAATATGTCCCTATACCAAGTTTGGACTTCATACACCGAAGTGTTGCTGAGATACGATCTCACTTCCTGTAATACAGCGCCCCCTATAGAGGCCAAATGATGCCAATTTTCTTGCTGTGTCCTCACGATCAGATACGAAGTCCCTGTACCAAGTTTGGACTTCATACACCGAACTGTTGCTGAGATACACTTCCTGTATTACAGCGCCCCCTATAGAGGCCAAATGATGTGAATTTCTTACCGTGTCCTCACAATCAGATACAAAGTCCCTGTACCAAGTTTGGACTTCATACATTAAAGCATAGCCGAGATGTTAGCCCACTTCCTGTTTGGTGGCTTCATCGCCATATTTGATTGTCTGTCACGGGCAAACAAAAATGAAATTAAAAAATCTGACAAGTATCGTTTGTGCGGCTCGGTCTGAAGATCATCTCTGCCAAGTTCTGTGAAAATCAAATGAAATTTGGGACCGCTGAAACTTTTCGTAGAGTTTAGACCAATTCCAATATGGCGGAGGTCCAATATGGCGGAAAGTGATGGGATAGGAGTCGATGAACTCGGGATGGTCCAAGGATTCAGACGCTACCTCAATTGTGAAAATCAGACAAAAGAGTCAAGGATCACGCGCATGAACGCATGTCCAGCATTAAACTGGTGGTGGCGCTAGTGTGTCCAATGTATATGCATGAAAATTGGTGTGAGTGATTGGGACAGTGTCCTGACTAATGGTCTCGAGTTTTGTTATGTTAACTCAAAGCGTCACCTAGATGTTTGTCCACTTCCTGTTTGGCGGCTTCGTCACCATATTTGATTGGCTGTCACGGGAAAACAAACTTGAAATTGACAAATCTGCCAAGTATCTTTTGTGCGGCTCGGTCTGATGATCATCTCAGCCAAGTGTCATGAAAATCGGAAGAAATGTATAAACGCTGAACATTTTCGTAGAGTTTGGACTAAATCCAATATGGCGGAGGTCCAGTATGGCGGAAAGTGACGTAGTAGGGGTCATTCAACTCAAGTCAGTCCAGGGATTCCAACGGTGCTTGATTTGTGAAAATCGAACACACCGTTCAATTGTTACATGCGTGAATGTGAGTCCAGATTCGACCCATTGGTGGCGCTAGAGTGTTCGGCATAGAGTTCTGTAAATTGGTGAGAGTGATCATGGGACATTCCTGAATCAGGGCGCTAAATTTCATAATAATAATGACTTGCAAATACCTTTCAACCCAGCTTTTCAACTTTCGGCCAAACTTTGACCTGTTGGTGGCGCTAGACGGCTGGGTTTAGAGGTCCGTAAATAAGTGTGAGTGGTCAGTGGAGTGTCCCGAAACTTTCGACGGAAAAATCTGAACTTTTTAGCCAGGCGTTCTATGGGCTGCCATAGACTCCAATGGCAGAAGTGTAATAATAATAAATATAGCTGCAAGCAGCAATGCGGGGGCCTAGCAGAGCGCTATAGCAGAAATGGCATTGCCACGGCATGAGCAAGCACTTACAGCAAGAGGCCAAATTACACCAATGTCTTTGTGCGGTCTCACAATCAGCTACCATGTCCCTCTACCAAGTTTGGACTTCATACACCAAAGTGTTGCTGAGATGTGAACTCACTTTCATTATTACAGCACCCCTAGAGGCCAAATGAGAACACTTTCCTTCATGTCTTCACAATCAGCTAATATGTCCCTGTACCAAGTTTGGACTTCATACACCGAAGTGTTGCTGAGATACGAGCTCACTTCCTGTATTACAGCGCCCCCTATAGAGGCCAAATGATTCCAATTTCCTAGTGCATCATCATAATCAGGTAACAGGTCCTTATACTAAGTTTGGAGTTTGTACACCAAAGCGTTGCTGAGATACAAGCTCACTTCCTGTATTACAGCGCCCCCTATAGAGGCCAAATGATGCCAATTTCTTACCGTGTCCTCACAATCAGATACAAAGTCCCTGTACCAAGTTTGGACTTCATACATTAAAGCATAGCCGAGATGTTAGCCCACTTCCTGTTTGGTGGCTTCATCGCCATATTTGATTGTCTGTCACGGGCAAACAAAAATGAAATTAAAAAATCTGACAAGTATCGTTTGTGCGGCTCGGTCTGAAGATCATCTCTGCCAAGTTCTGTGAAAATCAAATGAAATTTGGGACCGCTGAAACTTTTCGTAGAGTTTAGACCAATTCCAATATGGCGGAGGTCCAATATGGCGGAAAGTGATGGGATAGGAGTCGATGAACTCGGGATGGTCCAAGGATTCAGATGCTACCTCAATTGTGAAAATCAGACAAAAGATTCAAGGATCACGCGCATGAACGCATGTGCAGCATTAAACTGGTGGTGGCGCTAGTGTGTTCAATGTATATGCATGAAAATTGGTGTGAGTGATTGGGACAGTGTCCTGACTAATGTTCTCGAGTTTTGTTATGTTAACTCAAAGCGTCACCTAGATGTTTGTCCACTTCCTGTTTGGTGTCCTCGTCACCATATTTGATTGGCTGTCACGGGCAAACAAAAATGAAATTGAAAAATCTGACCAGTATCTTTTGTGCGGCTTGGTCTGATGATCATCTCAGCCAAGTGTCATGAAAATCGGAAGAAATGTATAAACGCTGAACATTTTCGTAGAGTTTGGACTAAATCCAATATGGCGGAGGTCCAGTATGGCGGAAAGTGACTTAGTAGGGGTCATTCAACTCAAGTCAGTCCAGGGATTCCAACGGTGCTTGATTTGTGAAAATCGAACACACCGTTCAATTGTTACATGCGTGAATGTGAGTCCAGATTCGACCCATTGGTGGCGCTAGAGTGTTCGGCATAGAGTTCTGTAAATTGGTGAGAGTGATCATGGGACATTCCTGAATCAGGGCGCTAAATTTCATAATAATAATGACTTGCAAATACCTTTCAACCCAGCTTTTCAACTTTCGGCCAAACTTTGACCTGTTGGTGGCGCTAGACGGCTGGGTTTAGAGGTCCGTAAATAAGTGTGAGTGGTCAGTGGAGTGTCCCGAAACTTTCGACGGAAAAATCTGAACTTTTTAGCCAGGCGTTCTATGGGCTGCCATAGACTCCAATGGCAGAAGTGTAATAATAATAATAATAATAATAATAAATATAGCTGCAAGCAGCAATGCGGGGGCCAAGCAGTGCGCAATAGCAGGAATGGCATTGTCATGCTATGAGCAAGCACTCACAGCAATTGATTGCAATTGGATAAAGAATGGCTGAGAAATAAGCTCATTTACTTTGTTACAGCGCCCCTAGAGGCCAAATTTCACCAATGTCCTTGTGCGTTCTCACAATCAGCTACCATGTCCCTCTACCAAGTTTGGACTTCATACACCAAAGTGTTGCTGAGATGTGAGCTCACTTTCTTTATTACAGCACCCCTAGAGGTCAAATGAGACCACTTTCCTTGCATGTCCTCACAATCAGCTAATATGTCCATGTATCAAGTTTGGACTTCATACAACGAAGCGTTGCTGAGATATGAGCCCACTTCTTGTATTATAGCGCCCCCTATAGAGGCCAAATGATGCCAATTTCCTACTGTGTCCTCACAATGAGGTACCAAGTCCCTGTACCAAGTTTGGACTTCATACATCAAAGCGTTGCTAAGATAGGAGCTCACTTCCTGTATTGCAGCGCCCCCTATAGAGGCCAAATTATTCCAATTTCCTAGTGCGTCATCATAATCAGGTAACAGGTCCTTATACCAAGTTTGGACTTTTTACACCGAAGCGTTGCTGAGATACAAGCTCACTTCCTGTATTACAGCGCCCCCTATAGAGGCCACATGATACCAATTTCGTAGTGTGTCCTCACAATCAGATAGCAAGTCCCCATACCAAGTTTGGACTTCATACATTAAAGCATAGCCGAGATGTTAGCCCACTTCCTGTTTGGCGGCTTCGTCACCGTATTTGATTGGCTGTCACGGGCAAACAAAATTGAAATTGAAAAATCTGGCAAGTATCTTTTGTGCGGCTCGGGCAGAAGATCATCTCCGCCAAGTTCCGTGAAAATCAGATGAAATTTGTAACCGCTGAAATTTTTCGTAGAGTTTGGACTAAATCCAATATGGCGGAGGTCCAATATGGCGGAAAGTGACTGGATAGGAGTCGATGAACTCGGGATGGTCCAAGGATTCAGACGCTACCTCTATTGTAAAAATCAGACAAAAGAGTCAAGGATCACGCGCATGAACGCATGTCCAGCATTGAACTGGTGGTGGCGCTAGAGTGTTCAATGTATATGCATAAAAATTGCTGTGAGTGATTGGGACAGTGTCCTGACTAATGGTATCGAGTTTTGTTATGTTAACTCAAAGAACCACGGAGATGTTAGTCCACTTCCTGTTTGGCGGCTTCATCGCCATATTTGATTAGCTGTCACGGGCAAACAAAAATGAAATTGAAAAATCTGACTAGTATCTTTTGTGCGGCTCGGGCAGAAGATCATCTCCGCCAAGTTTCGTGAAAATCGGATGAAATTTCTGACCGCTGAAACTTTTCGTAGAGTTTGGACTAAATCCAATATGGCGGAGGTCCAATATGGCAGAAAGTGACGTAATAGGGGTCATTGAACTTAGGTCGGTCCAGGGATTCCAACGGTGCCTGATATGTGAAAATCGGACGCACCGTTCAATTGTCACATGCGTGAATGCAATCCAGGTTCGACCCATTGGTGGCGCTAGAGTGTTGGGCATAGAGTTCTGTAAATTGGTGAGAGTGATCATGGGACAATGCTGAATCAGTGTACCAAATTTCATAACTTTAGACCCAGCGGTTCAATTTTCGGCCAAATTTTGACCTGTTGGTGGCGCTAGACGGCTGGGTTTAGAGATCCGTAAATGAGTGTGAGTGGTCAGTGGAGTGTCCCGAAACTTTCTGCCAAATTTCAGCACTTTTTAGCCAGGCGTTCTATGGGCTGCCATAGATTCCAATGGCAGAAGTATAATAGGAAAAGCTAGTAACTCAATGGGTGCCTTCGCAGCTTCGCTGCTTGGCCCCCAATAATAATAGGAAAAACTACTAACTCAATGGGTGCCTTCGCAGCTTCGCTGCTAGGCCCCCAAATATAGCTGCAAGCAGCAATGCGGGGGCCTAGCAGAGTGCTATAGCAGAAATGGCGTTGCCACGGCATGAGCAAGCACTTACAGCAAGAGGCCAAATTACACCAATGTCTTTGTGCGGTCTCACAATCAGCTACCATGTCCCTCTACCAAGTTTGGACTTCATACACCAAAGTGTTGCTGAGATACGAGCTCACTTCCTGTATTACAGCGCCCCCTGTAGAGGCCAAATGATTCCAATTTCCTAGTGCATCATCATAATCAGGTAACAGGTCCTTATACTAAGTTTGGAGTTTGTACACCAAAGCGTTGCTGAGATACAAGCTCACTTCCTGTATTACAGCACCCCCTATAGAGGCCAAATGATGCCAATTTCCTGCTGTGTCCTCACAATCAGATACAAAGTCCCTGTACCCAGTTTGGACTTCATACATTAAAGCATCTCCGAGATGTTAGCCCACTTCCTGTTTTGCGGCTTCATGGCCATATTTGATTGGCTGCCATAGGCCAATAAAGTGGAATCTGAAAAATCTGACAAGTATCGTTTGTGCGGCTCGGTCTGAAGATCATCTCTGCCAAGTTCTGTGAAAATCAAATGAAATTTGTGACCGCTGAAACTTTTCGTAGAGTTTAGACCAATTCCAATATGACGATGGTCCAATATGGCAGAAAGTGACGGGATAGGAGTCGATGAACTCGGGATGGTCCAAGGATTCAGACGCTACCTCAATTGTGAAAATCAGACAAAAGAGTCAAGGATCACGCGCATAAACGCATGTGCAGCATTAAACTGGTGGTGGCGCTAGTGTGTTCAATGTATATGCATGAAATTTGGTGTGAGTGATTGGGACAGTGTCCTGACTAATGGTCTCGAGTTTTGTTATGTTAACTCAAAGCGTCACCTAGATGTTTGTCCACTTCCTGTTTGGCGTCCTCGTCACCATATTTGATTGGCTGTCACGGGCAAACAAAAATGAAATTGAAAAATCTGACCAGTATCGTTTGTGCGGCTCGGGCAGAAGATCATCTCCAACAAGTTTCGTGAAAATCTGAGGAAATTTGTAACCGCTGAAACTTTTCGTAGAGTTTGGACTAAATCCAATATGGCGGAGGTCCAGTATGGCCAAAAGTGACGTAATAGGGGTCAATCAACTCAAGTCAGTCCAGGGATTCCAATGGTGCTTAATTTGTGAAAATCGAACACACCGTTCAATTGTTACATGCGTAAATGTGAGTCCAGATTCGACCTATTGGTGGCGCTAGAGTGTTCGGCATAGAGCTTTGTAAATTCGTGAGAGTGATCATGGGACGGTCCTGAATCAGGGCGCTAAATTTCATAATAATAATGACTTGCAAATACCTTTCAACCCAGCTTTTCAACTTTCAGCCAAACTTTGACCTGTTGGTGGCGCTAGACGGCTGGGTTTAGAGGTCCGTAAATGAGTGTGAGTGGTCAGTGGAGTGTCCCGAAACTTTCAGGCAAAAAATCTGCACTTTTTAGCCAGGCGTTCTATGGGCTGCCATAGACTCCAATGGCAGAAGTGTAATAATAATAATAAATATAGCTGCAAGCAGCAATGCGGGGGCCTAGCAGAGCGCTATAGAGCAGAGCGCAGAGCAAGCACTCAGCAGCAAGAGGACAAATTACACCAACGTCTTTGTGCGTTCTCACAATCAGCTACCATGTCCCTCTACCAAGTTTGGACTTCATACACCAAAGTGTTGCTGAGATGTGAGCTCACTTTCTTTATTACAGCCCCCCTAGAGGCCAAATAAGACCACTTTCCTTCATGTCCTCACAATCAGCTAATATGTCCCTGTACCAAATTTGGACTTCATACACCGAAGTGTTGCTGAGATACGAGCTCATTTCCTGTATTACAGCGCCCCCTATAGAGGCCAAATGATGCCAATTTCCTAGTGTGTCATCATAATCAGGTAACAGGTCCTTATACCAAGTTTGGACTTTGTACACCAAAGCGTTGCTGAGATACAAGCTCACTTCCTGTATTACAGCGCCCCCTACAGAGGGCACATGATGCCAATTTCCTAGTGCGTCCTCACTATCAGATACCAAGTCCCTGTACCAAGTTTGGACTTCATACATTAAAGCATAGCCGAGATGTTAGCCCACTTCCTGTTTGGTGGCTTCATCGCCATATTTGATTGGCTGTCACGGGCAAACAAAAATGAAATTAAAAAATCTGACAAGTATCGTTTGTGCGGCTCGGTCTGAAGATCATCTCTGACAAGTTCTGTGAAATTCGGATGAAATTTGTAACCGCTGAAACTTTTAATAGAGCTTGGACTAAATCCAATATGGCGGAGGTCCAATATGGCGGAAAGTGATAGGTTAGGGGTCGATGAACTCTGTATGGTCCAAGGATTCAGACACTACCTCAATTGTGAAAATCAGACAAAAGAGTCAAGGATCACGCGCATGAACGCATGTCCAGCATTGAACTGGTGGTGGCGCTAGTGTGTTCAATGTATATGCACGAAAATTGGTGTGAGTGATTGGGACAGTGTCCTGACTAATGGTCTCGAGTTTTGTTATATTAACTCAAAGCGTCACCTAGATGTTTGTCCACTTCCTGTTTGGCGGCTTCGTCACAATATTTGATTGGCTGTCACGGGCAAATAAAAATGAAATTGAAAAATCTGACCACTATCGTTTGTGCGGCCCGGGCAGAAGATCATCTCTAACAAGTTTCGTGAAAATTGGAGGAAATTTGAAACCGTTGAAACTTTTCGTAGACTTTGGACTAAATCCAATATGGCGGAGGTCCAGTATGGCCGAAAGTGACGTAATAGGGGTCAATCAACTCAAGTCAGTCCAGGGATTCCAACGGTGCTTAATTTGTGAAAATCGAACACACCGTTCAATTGTTACATGCGTAAATGTGAGTCCAGATTCGACCTATTGGTGGCGCTAGAGTGTTCGGCATAGAGCTTTGTAAATTCGTGAGAGTGATCAATCAGGGCGCTAAATTTCATAATAATAATGACTTGCGAATACCTTTCAATCCAGCTTTTCAACTTTCAGCCAAACTTTGACCTGTTGGTGGCGCTAGACGGCTGGGTTTAGAGGTCCGTAAATGAGTGTGAGTGGTCAGTGGAGTGTCCCGAAACTTTCTGCCAAAAAATCTGCACTTTTTAGCCAGGCGTTCTATGGGCTGCCATAGACTCCAATGGCAGAAGTGTAATAATAATAATAATAATAATAGGAAAAACTACTAAAACAATGGGTGCCTTCGCAGCTTCGCTGCTAGGCCCCCAAATATAGCTGCAAGCAGCAATGCGGGGGCCAAGCAGTGCGCTATAGCAGGAATGGCGTTGCCATGGGATGAGCAAGCACTCACAGCAAGTTTGATGGCAATTGGATAAAGAACGGCTGAGAAATAAGCTAATTTACTTTGTTAAAGCACAACTAGAGGCCAAATTACACCAATGTCCTTGTGCGTTCTTACAATCAGCTCCCATATCCGTCTACCAAGTTTGGACTTCATACACCAAAGTGTTGCTGAGATGTGAGCTCACTTTCTTTATTGCAACACCCCTAGAGGCCAAATGAGACCACTTTCCTTGCATATCCTCACAATCAGCTAATATGTCCATGTATCAAGTTTGGACTTCATACAACGAAGCGTTGCTGAGATATGAGCCCACTTCCTGTATTACAGCGCCCCCTATAGAGGCCAAATGATGCCAATTTCCTACTGTGTCCTCACAATCAGATACCAAGTCCCTGTACCAAGTTTGGACTTCATACATCAAAGCGTTGCTGAGATACAAGCTCACTTCCTGTATTGCAGCACCCCCCGGTAGAGGCCAAATGACGCCAATTTCCTAGTGCATCCCCACAATCAGGTACCAAGTCTCTATACCAAGTTTGGACTTCGTACATCAAAGCATTGCTGAGATACAAGCTCACTTCCTGTATTGCAGCGCCCCCTATAGAGGCCAAATGATGCCAATTTCCTAGTGCGTCCTCACAATCAGATACCAAGTCCCTGTACCAAGTTTGGACTTCATACATTAAAGCGTAGCCGAGATGTTAGCCCACTTCCTGTTAGGCGGCATCGTCGCCATGTGTGATTTGCTGTCACGGGCAAATAAACTTAAAATTAAAAAATCTGACAAGTATCGTTTGTGCGGCTCGGTCTGAAGATCATCTCCGCCAAGTTCTGAGAAAATCGGAAGAAATTTGTAACCGCTGAAACTTTTCGTAGAGTTTGGACTAAATCCAACATGGCGGAGGTCCAATATGGCGGAAAGTGACGGGATAGGGGTCGATGAACTTGGGATGTTCCAAGGATTAAGACGCTACCTCAATTGTGAAAATCAGACAAAAGAGTCAAGGATCACGCGCATGAACGCATGTCCAGCATTGAACTGGTGGTGGCGCTAGAGTGTTCAATGTATATGCATAAAAATTGCTGTGAGTGATTGGGACAGTGTCCTGACTAATGGTATCGAGTTTTGTTATGTTAACTCAAAGCGTCACGGAGATGTTAGTCCACTTCCTGTTTGGCGGCTTCATCACCATATTTGATTGGCTGTTACAGGCAAACAAAAATGAAATTGAAAAATCTGACAAGTATCGTTTTTGCGGCTCGGGCAGAAGATCATCTCCGCCAAGTTCTGTGAAAATCGGATGAAATTTGTAACCGCTGAAACTTTTCGTAGAGTTTGGACTAAATCCAATATGTCGGAGGTCCAATATTGCAGAAAGTGACGGGATAGGAGTCGATGAACTCGGGATGGTCCAGGGATTCAGACGCTACCTCAATTGTGAAAATCAGACAAAAGAGTCAAGGAATACGCGCATGAACGCATGTCCAGCATTAAACTGGTGGTGGCGCTAGAGTATTCAATGTATGCATAAAAATTGCTGTGAGAGATTGGGACAGTGTCCTGACTAATGGTACCGAGTTTTGTTATGTTAGCTCAAAATGCCACAGAGATGTTAGTCCACTTCCTGTTTGGCAGCTTCATCGCCATATTTGATTGGCTGTCACGGGCAAACAAAAATGAAATTGAAAAATCTGACAAGTATCTTTTGTGCGGCTCGGGAAGAAGATCATCTCCGCCAAGTTCCATGAAAATCGGATGAAATTTCTGACCGCTGAAACTTTTTGTAGAGTTTGGACTAAATCCAATATGACGGAGGTCCAATATGGCGGAAAGTGACGTAATAGGGTTCATTGAAATTAGGTCGGTCCAGGGATTCCAACGGTGCCTGATATGTGAAAATCGGACGCACCGTTCAATGGTCACATGCGTGAATGCAATCCAGGTTCGACCCATTGGTGGCGCTAGAGTGTTGGGCATAGAGTTCTGTAAATTGGTGAGAGTCATCATGGGACAGTGCTGAATCAGTGTGCCAAATGTCATAACTTTAGACCCAGCGGTTCAATTTTCGGCCAGATTTTGACCTGTTGGTGGCGCTAGATGGCTGGGTTTAGAGGTCCGTAAATGAGTGTGAGTGGTCAGTGGAGTGTCCCGAAACTTTCTGCCAAAAAATCTGAACTTTTTAGCCAGGCGTTCTATGGGCTGCCATAGACTCCAATGGCAGAAGTGTAATAATAGGAAAAGCTAGTAACTCAATGGGTGCCTTCGCAGCTTCGCTGCTTGGCCCCCAAATATAGCTGCAAGCAGCAATGCGGGGGCCTAGCAGAGCGCTATAGAGCAGAGTGCAGAGCAAGCACTCAGCAGCAAGAGGACAAATTACACCAACGTCTTTGTGCGTTCTCACAATCAGCTACCATGTCCCTCTACCAAGTTTGGACTTCATACACCAAAGTGTTGCTGAGATGTGAGCTCACTTTCTTTATTACAGCCCCCCTAGAGGCCAAATAAGACCACTTTCCTTCATGTCCTCACAATCAGCTAATATGTCCCTGTACCAAATTTGGACTTCATACACCGAAGTGTTGCTGAGATACGAGCTCATTTCCTGTATTACAGCGCCCCCTATAGAGGCTAAATGATGCCAATTTCCTAGTGTGTCATCATAATCAGGTAACAGGTCCTTATACCAAGTTTGGACTTTGTACACCAAAGCGTTGCTGAGATACAAGCTCACTTCCTGTATTACAGCGCCCCCTATAGAGGGCACATGATGCCAATTTCCTAGTGCGTCCTCACTATCAGATACCAAGTCCCTGTACCAAGTTTGGACTTCATACATTAAAGCATGGCCGAGATGTTAGCCCACTTCCTGTTTGGTGGCTTCATCGCCATATTTGATTGGCTGTCACGGGCAAACAAAAATGAAATTAAAAAATCTGACAAGTATCGTTTGTGCGGCTCGGTCTGAAGATCATCTCCGACAAGTTCTGTGAAAATCGGATGAAATTTGTAACCGCTGAAACTTTTCGTAGAGTTTGGACTAAATCCAATATGGCGGAGGTCCAGTATGGCCGAAAGTGGCGTAGTAGGGGTCAATCAACTCAAGTCAGTCCAGGGATTCCAACGGTGCTTAATTTGTGAAAATCGAACACACCGTTCAATTGTTACATGCGTAAATGTGAGTCCAGATTCGACCTATTGGTGGCGCTAGAGTGTTTGGCATAGAGTTCTGTAAATTGGTGAGAGTGATCATGGGACGGTCCTGAATCAGGGCGCTAAATTTCATAATAATAATGACTTGTGAATACCTTTCAACCCAGCATTTCAACTTTCGGCCAAACTTTGACCTGTTGGTGGCGCTAGATGGCTGGGTTTAGAGATCTGTAAATTAGCGTTATTGGTCAGTGGAGTGTCCCGAAACTTTCTGGCAAAAAATCTGAACTTTTTAGCCAGGCGTTCTATGGGCTGCCATAGACTCCAATGGCAGAAGTTTTATAATAATAATAATAAATATAGCTGCAAGCAGCAATGAGGGGGCCAAGCAGAATAGGCCTGAGTAGCCACGGCGACAAGATAGAACTCAGCAGACATCCACGATCAACACTTTCAACTAGTGTAACATCAAAACATAACTGACTTTGTAGGGCTGAAACAGGGATGAATATTGCTGCTGCCTCCGTCAGCCAGCCCCCCACCTAATCACCCCTGCCCGTCCCACCCCGTCCTGCCCCGCCCCGCCCCGCCCTTGTACGCACGCATTAGAATGAACTGGATGGAACATGTTGTCATCAGTTTCACATCAAAAAATAAAAGATCGATAAAACACATCAGCAACTACAGATCAAAATGCAATATTGCTAATTGCAGCACCCCCTAGAGGTCAAAGGTCACCAAAGTTTTTGAGCGTACTCCTAATGGGGTCATGAATCCATGTAGTAAGTTTGGTTATGATACATGGTAGGGTTGCTGAGATATGAGCTCACTTCCTGTTTGGCAGCTTCGCCACCAATTTCGATTGGCTGTTACGGGCGTATGCTTTTGTCAATTGTTCCAGAAAGCTATATAATAATAGGTTATGGTCTGAAGATGGTCTCTGCCAAATTTGGTGAGAATCCGCTGAAATTTGTGTTCTGCGAAAACTTGTACGTGTTTTTGATTTAATCCAATATGGCGGCCGAATCAATAACGATGACATCACAAGTTGGCTTGGGTCGGCCTAAGGACCTCCAACAGTATTACCAGACACGACTAGTGTGTTTTAATTCTAAGCACAACAGCAGCTATAGGCCAAAAGGCATGTTTCTAAATTACAGCGCCCCCTAGAGGTCAAAGGTCACCAGATTTCTTAAGCGTCCCCCTGATTGGATCCTGAGTCCATGTACAAAGTTTGGTTATGATAGATCAATGGGTTGCTGAGATATGAGCTCACTTCCTGTTTGGCGGCTTCGCCGCAAATTTTGATTGGCTGTTACGGGCGAACGGTTTTAGTTCCGAAGACGAAAAGGAGTATCTTTTGTGAGGCTTGGTCTGAAGATCATGTGTGTCAGGTTTGGTGTCGGTTGGACAAAATTTGTGACCTGTGAAAACTTTTTAGTGTTTTTGATTAAATCCAAAATGGCGGAAAATCCATCATGGCGGAAAATGACATCATAGGATGCGTTGAACTCGTCTTGGTCCAAGGATTCTAACGATACATCATTTTTGACAATCGGGTCATCTAGTCAAAAGTTACGCGCATGAACGCACGTCCAACTTTGGCCTATTGGTGGCGCTAGAGCGCTCAAGGTGCCGGTATGAAACATGGTGAAATTAATCATGAGACTGTCCCCAATCAGTGTGCCAAATTTCACAACTTTTCACCAGACGGTTCTATGGGCTGCCATAGACTCCAATGGCGGAGGAAAGATGTTAAATAATAATAATAAGAAATCATAGAAACACAATGGGTGCCTTCGCAGCTTCGCTGCTTGGCCCCCAAATATAGCTGCAAGCAGCAATGCGGGGGCCTAGCAGAGCGCTATAGCAGAAATGGCGTTGCCACGGCATGAGCAAGCACTTACAGCAAGAGGCCAAATTACACCAATGTCTTTGTGCGGTCTCACAATCAGCTACCATGTCCCTCTACCAAGTTTGGACTTCATACACCAAAGTGTTGCTGAGATGTGAGCTCACTTTCATTATTACAGCACCCCTAGAGGCCAAATGAAAACACTTTCCTTCATGTCCTCACAATCAGCTAATATGTCCCTGTACCAAGTTTGGACTTTGTACACCAAAGCGTTGCTGAGATACAAGCTCACTTCCTGTATTACAGCGCCCCCTGTAGAGGCCAAATGACGCCAGTTTCCTAGTGCATCCCCACAATCAGGTACCAAGTCTCTATACCAAGTTTGGACTTCGTACATCAAAGCGTTGCTGAGATACAAGCTCACTTCCTGTATTGCAGCGCCCCCTATAGAGGCCAAATGATGCCAATTTCCTAGGGCGTCCTCACAATCAGATACCAAGTCCCTGTACTAAGTTTGGACTTCATACATTAAAGCGTAGCCGAGATGTTAGCCCACTTCCTGTTTGGCGGCATCGTCGCCATGTGTGATTGACTGTCACGGGCAAATAAACTTGAAATTAAAAAATCTGACAAGTATTGTTTGTGTGGCTCGGTCTGAAGATCATCTCCGCCAAGTTCTGTGAAAATCGGATGAAATTTGTAACCGCTGAAACTTTTCATAGAGTTTGGACTAAATCCAATATGGCGGAGGTCCAATATGGCGGAAAGTGACGGGATAGGGGTCGATGAACTCAAGATTGTTCAAGGATTCAGACGCTACCTCAATTGTGAAAATTAGACAAAAGAGTCAAGGATCACGAGCATGAACGCATGTCCAGCTTTGAACTGGTGGTGGCGCTAGAGTGTTCAATGTATATGCATGAAAATTGGTGCGAGTGATTGGGACAGTGTCCTGACTAATGGTATCAAGTCTTGTTATGTTAACTCAAAGCGTCACCTAGATGTTTTACCACTTCCTGTTTGGTGGCTTCATTGCCATATTGGATTGGCTGTCACGAGCAAACAAAAATGAAATTAAAAAATCTGACCAGTATCGTTTGTGCGGCTCGGTCTGAAGATCATCCCCTCCAAGTTCTGTGAAAATCGGATGAAATTTGTAACCGCTGAAACTTTTCGTAGAGTTTGGACTAAATCCAATATGGCGGAGGTCCAATATGGCGGAAAGTGATGGGATAGGGGTCATTGAAATTAGGTCGGTCCAGGGATTCCAACGGTGCCTGATATGTGAAAATCGGACGCACCATTCAATGGTCACATGCATGAATGCAATCCAGGTTCGACCCATTGGTGGCGCTAGAGTGTTGGGCATAGAGTTCTGGAAATTGGTGAGAGTGATCATGGGACAGTGCTGAATCAGTGTGCCTAATTTCATAACTTTAGACCCAGCGGTTCAATTTTCGGCCAGATTTTGACCTGTTGGTGGCGCTAGATGGCTGGGTTTAGAGATCTGTAAATTAGCGTTAGTGGTCAGTGGAGTGTCCCGAAACTTTCTGCCAAAAAATCTGAACTTTTTAGCCAGGCGTTCTATGGGCTGCCATAGACTCCAATGGCAGAAGTTTTATAATAATAATAATAATAGGAAAAACTACTAACTCAATGGGTGCCTTCGCAGCTTCGCTGCTTGGCCCCCAAATATAGCTGCAAGCAGCAATGTGGGGGCCAAGCAATGCGCTATAGCAGGAATGGCGTTGCCATGGCATGAGCAAGCACTCACAGCAAGAAGCCAAATTACACCAATGTCCTTGTGCATTCTCACAATCAGCTACAATGTCCCTCTACCAAGTTTGGACTTCATACACCAAAGTGCTGCTGAGATGTGAGCTCACTTTCTTTATTACAGCACCCCTAGAGGCCAAATGAGACCACTTTCCTTGCATGTCCTCACAATCAGCTAATATGTCCATGTATCAAGTTTGGACTTCATACAATGAAGCGTTGCTGAGATATGAACCCACTTCCTATATTACAGCGCCCCCTATAGAGGCCAAATGATGCCAATTTCCTACTGTGTCCTCACAATCAGGTTCCAAGTCCCTGTACCAAGTTTGGACTTCATACACCAAAGCATTGCTGAGATACAAGCTCACTTCCTGTATTACAGCGCCCCCTATAGAGGCCACATGATGCCAATTTCCTAGTGCGTCCTCACAATCAGATACCAAGTCCCTGTACCAAGTTTGGACTTCATACGTTAAAGCATAGCCGAGATGTTAGCCCACTTCCTGTTTGGTGGCTTCATCGCCATATTTGATTGGCTGTCACGGGCAAACAAAAATGAAATTAAAAGATCTGACAAGTATCGTTTTTGCGGCTCGGTCTGAAGATCATCTCCGACAAGTTCTGTGAAAATCGGATGGAATTTGTAACCGCTGAAACTTTTCGTAGAGTTTGGACTAAATCCAATATGGCGGAGGTCCAATATGGCGGAAAGTGATAGGATAGGGGTCGATGAACTCTGTATGGTCCAAGGATTCAGACGCTACCTCAATTGTGAAAATCAGACAAAAAAGTCAAGGATCACGCGCATGAACGCATGTCCAGCATTGAACTGGTGGTGGCGCTAGAGTGTTCAATGTATATGCATATAAATTGCTGTGAGTGATTGGGACAGTGTCCTGACTAATGGTATCGAGTTTTGTTATGTTAACTCAAAGTGCCACAGAGATGTTAGTCCACTTCCTGTTTGGCGCTTCATCGCCATATTTGATTGGCTGTCACGGGCAAACAAAAATGAAATTGAAAAATCTGACAAGTATCGTTTGTGCGGCTCGAGCAGAAGATCATCTCCGCCAAGTTCTGTGAAAATCGGATGAAATTTGTGAACGCTGAAACTTTTCGTGGAGTTTGGACTAAATCCAATATGGCGGAGGTCCAATATGGCGGAAAGTGGTGTAATAGAAGTCATTGAACTTAGGTCGGTCCAGGGATTCCAACAGTGCCTGATTTGTGAAAATCGGATGCACCGTTCAATCTTCACATGCGTTAATGCAATCCAGTTTTGACCCATTGGTGGCGCTAGAGTGTTGGGCATAGAGTTCTGTAAATTGGTGAGAGTGATCATGGGACAGTGCTGAATCAGTGTACCAAATTTCATAACTTTAGACCCAGCGGTTCAATTATCGGCTAGATTTTGACCTGTTGGTGGCGCTAGATGGCTGGGTTCAGAGGTCCGTAAATAAGTGTGAGTGGTCAGTGGAGTGTCCCGAAACTTTCTGCCAAAAAATCTGAACTTTTTAGCCAGGCGTTCTATGGGCTGCCATAGACTCCAATGGCAGAAGTGTAATAATAATAGGAAAAGCTAGTAACTCAATGGGTGCCTTCGCAGCTTCGCTGCTTGGCCCCCAATAATAGGAAAAACTACTAACTCAATGGGTGCCTTCGCAGCTTCGCTGCTAGGCCCCCAAATATAGCTGCAAGCAGCAATGCGGGGGCCTAGCAGAGCGCTATAGCAGAAATGCCGTTGCCATGGCATGAGCAAGCACTTACAGCAAGAGGCCAAATTACACCAATGTCTTTGTGCGTTCTCACAATCAGCTACCATGTCCCTCTACCAAGTTTGGACTTCATACACCAAAGTGTTGCTGAGATGTGAGCTCACTTTCTTTATTACAGCACCCCTAGAGGCCAAATGAGAACACTTTCCTTCATGTCCTCACAATCAGCTAATATGTCCCTGTACCAAGTTTTGACTTCATACACCGAAGTGTTGCTGAGATACGAGCTCACTTCCTGTATTACAGCGCCCCCTATAGAGGCCAAATGATGCCAATTTCCTGCTGTGTCCTCACAATCAGATACAAAGTCCCTGTACCCAGTTTGGACTTCATATATTAAAGCGTCTCCGAAATGTTAGCCCACTTCCTGTTTTGCGGCTTCATCGCCATATTTGATTGGCTGTCATGGGCCAATAAAGTGGAATTTTAAAAATCTGACAAGTATCGTTTGTGCGGCTCGGTCTGAAGATCATCTCCGCCAAGTTCTGTGAAAATCGGATGAAATTTGTAACCGCTGAAACTTCACGTAGTGTTTGGACCAAATCCAATATGGCAGAAGTCCAATATGGCGGAAAGTGACGGGGTAGGGGTCGATGAACTCGAGATTGTTCAAGGATTCAGACGCTACCTCAATTGTGAAAATCAGACAAAAGAGTCAAGGATCACGCGCATGAATGCATGTCCAGCTTTGAACTGGTGGTGGCGCTAGAGTGTTCAATGTATATGCATAAAAATTGCTGTGAGTGATTGGGACAGTGTCCTGACTAATGGTATGAAGTTTTGTTATGTTAACTCAAAGTACCACGGAGATGTTAGTCCACTTCCTGTTTGGTGGCTTCATCACCATATTTGATTGGCTGTCACGGGCAAACAAAAATGAAATTGAAAAATCTGACAAGTATCGTTTGTGCAGCTCGGGCAGAAGATCATCTCCGCCAAGTCCTGTGAAAATCGGATGAAATTTGTGAACGCTGAAACTTTTCGTAGAGTTTGGACTAAATCCAATATGGCGGTGGTCCAATATGGCGGAAAGTGACGTAATAGGAGTCATTGAACTCAGGTCGGTCCAGGGATTACAACAGTGCCTGATTTGTGAAAATCGGACCCACCGTTCAATGGTCACATGCGTGAATGCAATCCAGGTTCGACCCATTGGTGGCGCTAGAGTGTTGGGCATAGAGTTCTATAAATTGGTGAGAGTGATCATGGGACGGTTCTGAATCAGTGCGCCGAATTTCATAACTTTAGACCCAGCGGTTCTATTTTCGGCCAAATTTTGACCCGTTGGTGGCGCTAGACGGCTGGGTTTAGAGATCCGTAAATGAGCGTGAGTGGTCAGTGGAGTGTCCCGAAACTTTCTGCCAAAAAATCTGAACTTTTTAGCCAGGCGTTCTATGGGCTGCCATAGACTCCAATGGCAGACTAATAATAATAGGAAAAGCTAGTAACTCAATGGGTGCCTTCGCAGCTTCGCTGCTTGGCCCCCAATAATAATAATAAATATAGCTGCAAGCAGCAATGCGGGGGCCTAGCAGAGCGCTATAGAGCAGAGTGCAGAGCAAGCACTCAGCAGCAAGAGGACAAATTACACCAACGTCTTTGTGCGTTCTCACAATCAGCTACCATGTCCCTCTACCAAGTTTGGACTTCATACACCAAAGTGTTGCTGAGATGTGAGCTCACTTTCTTTATTACAGCCCCCCTAGAGGCCAAATGAGACCACTTTCCTTCATGTCCTCACAATCAGCTAATATGTCCCTGTACCATGTTTGGACTTCATACACCGAAGTGTTGCTGAGATACCAGCTCACTTCCTGTATTACAGCGCCCCCTATAGAGGCCAAATGATTCCAATTTCCTAGTGCATCATCATAATCAGGTAACAGGTCCTTATACTAAGTTTGGAGTTTGTACACCAAAGCGTTGCTGAGATACAAGCTCACTTCCTGTATTACAGCGCCCCCTATAGAGGGCACATGATGCCAATTTCCTAGTGCGTCCTCACTATCAGATACCAAGTCCCTGTACCAAGTTTGGACTTCATACATTAAAGCATAGCCGAGATGTTAGCCCACTTCCTGTTTGGTGGCTTCATCGCCATATTTGATTGGCTGTCACGGGCAAACAAAAATGAAATTAAAAAATCTGACAAGTATCGTTTGTGCGGCTCGGTCTGAAGATCATCTCCGACAAGTTCTGTGAAAATCGGATGAAATTTGTAACCGCTGAAACTTTTCGTAGAGTTTGGACTAAATCCAATATGGCGGAGGTCCAATATTGCGGAAAGTGATAGGTTAGGGGTCGATGAACTCTGTATGGTCCACGGATTCAGACACTACCTCAATTGTGAAAATCAGACAAAAGAGTCAAGGATCACGCGCATGAACGCATGTCCAGCATTGAACTGGTGGTGGCGCTAGTGTGTTCAATGTATATGCACGAAAATTGGTGTGAGTGATTGGGACAGTGTCCTGACTAATGGTCTCGAGTTTTGTTATATTAACTCAAAGCGTCACCTAGATGTTTGTCCACTTCCTGTTTGGCGGCTTCGTCACAATATTTGATTGGCTGTCACGGGCAAATAAAAATGAAATTGAAAAATCTGACCAGTATCGTTTGTGCGGCCCGGGCAGAAGATCATCTCTAACAAGTTTCGTGAAAATCGGAGGAAATTTGTAACCGCTGAAACTTTTCGTAGAGTTTGGACTAAATCCAATATGGCGGAGGTCCAGTATGGCCGAAAGTGACGTAGTAGGGGTCATTCAACTCAAGTCAGTCCAGGGATTCCATCGGTGCATGATTTGTGAAAATCGAACGCACCGTTCAATTGTTACATACGTGAATGTGAGTCCAGATTCGACCCATTGGTGGCGCTAGAGTGTTCGGCATAGAGTTCTGTAAATTGGTGAGAGTGATCATGGGACGGTCCTGAATCAGGGCGCTAAATTTCATAATAATAATGACTTGCAAATACCTTTCAACCCAGCTTTTCAACTTTCGGCCAAACTTTGACCTGTTGGTGGCGCTAGATGGCTGGGTTTAGAGATCTGTAAATTAGCGTTAGTGGTCAGTGGAGTGTCCCGAAACTTTCTGGCAAAAAATCTGAACTTTTTAGCCAGGCGTTCTATGGGCTGCCATAGACTCCAATGGCAGAAGTGTAATAATAATAATAATAATAAATATAGCTGCAAGCAGCAATGCGGGGGCCTAGCAGAGCGCTATAGCAGGAATGGCGTTGCCATGGCATGAGCAAGCACTCATAGCAAGAGGCCAAATTACACCTATGTCCTTGTGCGTTCTCACAATCAGCTACCATGTCCCTCTACCAAGTTTGGACTTCATACACCAAAGTGTTGCTGAGATGTGAGCTCAATTTCTTTATTACAGCACCCCTAGAGGCCAAATGAGACCACTTTCCTTGCATGTCCTCACAATCAGCTAATATGTCCCTGTACCAAGTTTGGACTTTGTACACCAAAGCGTTGCTGAGATACAAGCTCACTTCCTGTATTACAGCGCCCCCTATAGAGGCCACATGATGCCAATTTCCTAGTGCGTCCTCACAATCAGATACCAAGTCCCTGTACCAAGTTTGGACTTCATACATTAAAGCATAGCCGAGATGTTAGCCCACTTCCTGTTTGGTGGCTTCATCGCCATATTTGATTGGCTGTCACGGGCAAACAAAAATGAAATTAAAAGATCTGACAAGTATCGTTTGTGCGGCTCGGTCTGAAGATCATCTCCGACAAGTTCTGTGAAAATCAGATGAAATTTGTAACCGCTGAAACTTTTCGTAGAGTTTGGACTAAATCCATAATGGCGGAGGTCCAATATGGCGGAAAGTGATAGGATAGGGGTCGATGAACTCTGTATGGTCAAAGGATTCAGACACTACCTCAATTGTGAAAATCAGACAAAAGAGTCAAGGATCACGCGCATGAACACATGTCCAGCATTGAACTGGTGGTGGCGCTAGAGTGTTCAATGTATATGCATATAAATTGCTGTGAGTGATTGAGACAGTGTCCTGACTAATGGTATCGAGTTTTGTTATGTTAACTCAAAGTGCCACAGAGATGTTAGTCCACTTCCTGTTTGGCGCTTCATCACCATATTTGATTGGCTGTCACGGGCAAACAAAAATGAAATTGAAAAATCTGACAAGTATTGTTTGTGCGGCTCGAGCAGAAGATCATCTCCGCAAAGTTCCATGAAAATCGGATTAGATTTCTGACCGCTGAAACTTTTCGTAGAGTTTGGACTAAATCAAATATGGCGGAGGTCCAATATGGCGGAAAGTGACGTAATAGGGGTCATTGAACTTAGGTCGGTCCAGGGATTCCAACGGTGCCTGATATGTGAAAATCGGACGCACCGTTCAATGGTCACATACGTGAATGCAATCCAGGTTCGACCCATTGGTGGCGCTAGAGTGTTGGGCATAGAGTTCTGTAAATTGGTGAGAGTGATCATGGGACAGTGCTGAATCAGTGTGCCAAATTTTATAACTTTAGACCCAGCGGTTCAATTTTCGGCCAGATTTTGACCTGTTGGTGGCGCTAGATGGCTGGGTTTAGAGGTCCGTAAATGAGTGTGAGTGGTCAGTGGAGTGTCCTGAAACTTTCTGCCAAAAAATCTGAACTTTTTAGCCAGGCGTTCTATGGGCTGCCATAGACTCCAATGGCAGAAGTGTAATAATAGGAAAAGCTAGTAACTCAATGGGTGCCTTCGCAGCTTCGCTGCTTGGCCCCCAATAATAGGAAAAACTACTAAAACAATGGGTGCCTTCGCAGCTTCGCTGCTAGGCCCCCAAATATAACCGCAAGCGGTGATTTACGGGGTCCGAGCAAAACGAACATGATGGCATAGCTTTTTAGTTTTACATATGCTTTGATTGTTTGGGCACAATTGTTCAAAAGAAACGTGATCGGATTTCGGTTATCGGATTTCAGTTACCGGATTTCAGCTATCGGATTGGATCAAATCTTGAAAATGGGTTGTTCAAAGGGAAACAAGGATCCTGAAATTGGATTAGATCACATAATCTATTGATGGTTTTGATCTGGATAAAACCTTCACTTTGTGTCGTTCCAAACTTTTGAGTTGGATTAGAATAAATTTGATGCATAAAATTAGGATTACCCTGTGCTGTAACATTATAGTGTGCTTACCTCCACAACCCAACAGTATTCTAACAATACTTGATTCTACAGGACTATTTATTTGTTGTGGATAAGATGAAGGGTTTGATAATGGAAGGCAGTGTTTCCCACAGAATTGAATTGTATTTGTGGCGGTGGGTTCTGTGTCGGAGTCAATAAGATAAACAGCGTATAATTATACAGTTATACTTGCCTTGCACTACAAGTCCATATTGACAAGTAGCTGTAATGCTGTAATGTTATAGTGTGCTAACCTCCACAACCCAACAGCATTCTATTCTAGTATGCTAACCTCCACAACCCAACAGTATTTTAACACTAATGCTTCAGGTGGGATTTGAACACTCAACATAAGGATGACCAGTACAAGGCATTATCCCACTAAGCCACTGTCAATCCTACATCTTTGCCAGTCACATTCACATGGTGAAAATGTGTATTGGTAAACACACAAGAAAAACTCCAAGTATACATTTGACAATAAAATGAAGGGCTTTCCTGAAAGAGAACACCTGAAAACGTTTGGAAATTCTGGGACAATTAGACATTTGTAGAGAAGAACAGTAATGGATGAAATATAAATATGATAGACTTAATGATGAAGGAAAAATAGTAAACAAAGAAGTTCCCCTATATGTCTTCGAGTGTGTCGGCATTCTGATTCTTGGCAACTAATGAGTGTGAATGTTGATTGCCTGATGTCATTCAGGTGCTGTTCAATGGTGTGACTCTTCAATAACCAATAGCATGTGCATCTTGAGCCTAAAGCTCTAGCAGGATTCGAACTCTCAACCTAACAAACACCAGCACTAGGCATTATCCCTCTGAGCCACTAACAATCCGACATATTAGGCAGTCACATTCACATGGTGAAAATGTGTTGGTAAACACACAAGAAAAACTCCAAGTATACATTTGACAATAAAATGAAGGGCTTTCCTGAAAGAGTACACCTGAAAACTTTTGGATATTCTGGGGCAATTAGACATTTATAGAGAAGAACAGTAATGGATGAAATATAAATATGATAGACTTAATGATGAAGGAAAAATAGTAAACAAAGAAGTTCCCCTATATGTCATAGAGTGTGTCGGCATTCTGATTCTTGGCAACTAATGAGTGTGAATGTTAATTGCCTGATGTCATTCAGGTGCTGTTCAATGGTGTCAATCTTCAATAACCAATAGCATGTGCATCTTGAGCTTCAAGCTCTAGCAGGATTCGAACTCTCAACCTAACAAACACCAGCAGTGTGTAATGAGTGTGAATGTTAATTGCCTAATGTCATTCAGGTGCTGTTCAATGGTGTGACTCAGAAGGCTCAATGGTATGGAGTGATGACACGGAGATGGCAGGTTTCGGTGCAACACAAGTTAACTTTATTTGAGTTTCAATTCATCTGTTCTTTTGTTCTTTACTTGTATGTGTGCTGCATCAAAGAGGAAACAAACAGAAAATGGAGTAATCAGTGAAATGGGGTAAATCAGTACAGATCCCAACTCACAAACAAACCAATTGACATTTGAACAATAAACTGAAATCATATGGCTATATAAGGTACAACTAAACAATACTTGACATCCCAAGTCAACCAACATCACCTAATCATCTCTCACATGGGACTCCAACACACCAAACCAACAAACAAAGACCTTAACTTTACACATGATGGCAGAGCTACTCTACAAACTGATAAACATCACAAAAGTCATAGTGAGGGTGATTAAAGTGATGACTTACGTTAACTCAAAGACGCACACAGAGCAGGACACACTGGAGTGCTGGGTTGAGATGAACAAAAGAGCGAACTGAGGGCGAGCAAACAATTTATCCTGGTCTGAGCCCCTGCTCCGGAGCTACAGGGTTTCCCAGCGGGTAAACTTTGGAAAGATTTGCAAAGATTTGGAAAAGATTTTTGAAAGACTACAGTCTCAGACCCTCTCACATCTAAAGACAAGTAGTAGAGTTTTAAGGGCCTGTTTACACGTATCTAGATATTTGAATAAACGCATACTTTTGTATGCGTTTGGCCCTTTCGTTTACACGTAATCGGAGATTTATCTCCCTCAAACGCATACTTTTACATACGCACTCCAAAGTGAAGATTTCTTAAAACGATGATGCGTTCAATTGTGTCGTGGGTCAATTCGATTTCATATGTGCAGCAAAGATTCTAGAGCGGAGCTTTTGACGTGCACAAACTAGCCTACACACCACACGTGATATGCGATTATTTTTAATATTTCGCATACTATTTCGTGCTCACCTCACACAGGTTCACACAGCAACTGTCTGTTGACTTCTGAGTTAATTAGAGTTGTTTAGTTGTTTACTTCATGTAGCTAAGTAAGTCTCGTCTTGTGACGCTAACATAGCCTAGGCTAGGCTAGGCCTACTCAATTGATTATAACATGTTGGATTAAGTAATCTTCATTTCCAAACCTAGAGGATGTACATGTATGTAGAAGATAAGGTAGGCTATGTTTGTTATTCTGGCCCGCTGTGGCATGATTAATTGCCGTATCTGAGAAGTTATGCTATGGTGAGTTTTAAATGGGTTTGCTATTCTGGTTAGTTTTGGCATGACATGCGAGTTTTTGCGTTATTAGCACATTGAAACGTGTTGTGATGTTGGCTCTGCATGCTTCCAACACTGTCATTAAAACAGCCTCATTCCCCCGACCTTCTCAGTTAAAATGTGTGCGTGCAGACTAGCCTAGCAACTCATGGATACTCAATATCCTACCACACTTACATCACGGCAGTGTTATTACATGTCTTTATTAAAATGCAGATATATTCTCATGAATTAGCCTAGGCCTATTATTGGATGTATTAAGATCGCAGGATGTGTGGGCGTACTGTATACACGCACGGCATTCTAAATAGCCTGTTTACGTTGTGGATAGCTAAATAAATGTAGCCTAATGTTTTTAACCAGTCATGGGTGTCTTTTGGGTGTAAAACCAATGAGAGTGGCATTCGTCATTCCAGCAAGCAGTGCAACATAACAGCTCATCAGTGTTTTCATTACTGATTTGGTGTAAGTGGCGTTGATATAAAGCAGGCATCGCCAACCTATTTTCATCCAAGAGCTGCTTTGACAAAATGAACATGGGCGAGAGCTAATGTTTATAGGCTATTAGTAGGCTAGCATGTAATCCGTGCCCTCTTGAACTTTCCTCACTTTATACTGTACTAAGAGAAAGTAGCCTAGTTCTACCTCGTCGGTCCACATGTAGGCTATGAGTTGCTTTATGAGTCACTTTTTGCCATAATTTCCCTTCGGTTTAATCAGCCTAAAACGCGTAGCCTTCTGTAGTTTATTCTCGGATATGCAATTGAACTTTGACTGGGATAGTGCAATCTGTTGGCCTGGCGTGTTACAGACGCCGAGTTGTGTAAAGTGAACAGTGAGATGTTGGTAGGCTTTTGCACATTTTAATCGTTCCTTGCCACGATATAACATAACTGACAACTCATCTCCATCTCATATTGTGTATTGTTGGCCTATCATAGCCTACTGTGTTGTGCATGTAATTTCTGCCAAACTGATAAACTAGCACTGGTAAACCAAAGCGTCTTTCCTCTCCTGCTATTAGGCTAATTGAGGGGAGTAGGGAGGGCAACGCAGACAAGTAGATGACCTAGACGACACTTTAGGTTCTACATAAACATTCGCCTTTGGAATCATTTTGCGTTCTAGTGTGTATGGATATATTTTCTAATCGAATGTCGTGTAAACGCGATTAAAAAAACAAACGCATACAAAAATATCCGTTTTTAAAAAAAATCTAGATACGTGTAAACAGGCCCTAAGTCAAAGACTATGATTTTGCAATGACTAGGGATCTTGCAGGGTCACTATTTACAAGACTGCAACATGATTCCTTTAAATTATTACCCATTGTGCAATAGATAAACAGGAACTGAAAATTATAGCCTACTAAACTCAAAGTCGTATTTTCATGTTTCTGCAGCATTGTTTCATGCGTGACATCCTTAACCGATATAGAGTTGTTCTGTCAAGTGGAAGAGCCGACTAAATATGTATAAGAAATGACAAATATTATAAGAATAACAAATAATTATAGGCTACAGCTTATAATTATACAGTAATACTTGCCTTGCACTACTAGTCCATATTGACATGTAGCTGTAATGTTATAGTGTGTTATCCTCCACAACCCAACAGCATTCTATTGTAGTATGCTAACATTCACAACCCACTAATGCTTCAAGTGGGATTTGAACTCTCAACCTAAGGATCACCAGTACAAGGCATTATCCCACTGAGCCACTGTCAATCCTACATGTTGGCCAGTCACATTCACATGGTGAAAATGTGTATTGGTAAACACACAAGAAAAACTCCAAGCATGGAGGGGCGATTAGACATTTGTAGAGATGAACACTAATAGATTAAATATAAATATGATAGACTTAATGATGAAGGAAAAATAGTAAACAAAGAAGTTCCCCTGAATGTCATAGAGTGTCTCAGCATTCTGATTCTTGGCAACTGATGAGTGTGAATGTTGATTGCCTGATGTCATTCAGGTGCTGTTCAATGGTGTGAATCTTCAATAACCAATAGTATTCGAGCTAGAGCCTAAAGCACTACCGGGGATTCGAACCCTCAACCTAACAAACACCAGCACTAGGCATTATCCCTCTGAGCCACTAACAATCCAACATATTAGGCAGTCACATTCACATGGTGAAAATGTGTTGGTAAACACACAAGAAAAACTCCAAGTATACATTTGACAATAAAATGAAGGGCTTTCCTGAAAGAGTACACCTGAAAACTTTTGGATATTCTGGGGCAATTAGACATTTATAGAGAAGAACAGTAATGGATGAAATATAAATATGATAGACTTAATGATGAAGGAAAAATAGTAAACAAAGAAGTTCCCCTATATGTCATAGAGTGTGTCGGCATTCTGATTCTTGGCAACTAATGAGTGTGAATGTTAATTGCCTGATGTCATTCAGGTGCTGTTCAATGGTGTCAATCTTCAATAACCAATAGCATGTGCATCTTGAGCTTCAAGCTCTAGCAGGAATCAAACTCTCAACCTAACAAACACCAGCAGTGTGTAATGAGTGTGAATGTTAATTGCCTGATGTCATTCAGGTGCTGTTCAATGGTGTGACTCAGAAGGCTCAATGGTATGGAGTGATGACACGGAGATGGCAGGTTTCGGTGCAACACAAGTTAACTTTATTTGAGTTTCAATTCATCTGTTCTTTTGTTCTTTACTTGTATGTGTGCTGCATCAAAGAGGAAACAAACAGAAAATGGAGTAATCAGTGAAATGGGGTAAATCAGTACAGATCCCAACTCACAAACAAACCAATTGACATTTGAACAATAAACTGAAATCATATGGCTATATAAGGTACAACTAAACAATACTTGACATCCCAAGTCAACCAACATCACCTAATCATCTCTCACATGGGACTCCAACACACCAAACCAACAAACAAAGACCTTAACTTTACACATGATGGCAGAGCTACTCTACAAACTGATAAACATCACAAAAGTCATAGTGAGGGTGATTAAAGTGATGACTTACGTTAACTCAAAGACGCACACAGAGCAGGACACACTGGAGTGCTGGGTTGAGATGAACAAAAGAGCGAACTGAGGGCGAGCAAACAATTTATCCTGGTCTGAGCCCCTGCTCCGGAGCTACAGGGTTTCCCAGCGGGTAAACTTTGGAAAGATTTGCAAAGATTTGGAAAAGATTTTTGAAAGACTACAGTATCAGACCCTCTCACATCTAAAGACAAGTAGTAGAGTTTTAAGTCACAGACTATGATTTTGCAATGACTAGGGATCTTGCAGGGTCACTATTTACAAGACTGCAACATGATTCCTTTAAATTATTACCCATTGTGCAATAGATAAACAGGAACTGAAAATTATAGCCTACTAAACTCAAAGTCGTATTTTCATGTTTCTGCAGCATTGTTTCATGCGTGACATCCTTAACCAATATAGAGTTGTTCTGTCAAGTGGAAGAGCCGACTAAATATGTATAAGAAATGACAAATATTATAAGAATAACAAATAATTATAGGCTACAGCTTATAATTATACAGTAATACTTGCCTTGCACTACAAGTCCATATTGACAAGTAGCTGTAATGTTATAGTGTGTTATCCTCCACAACCCAACAGCATTCTATTGTAGTATGCTAACATCCACAACCCACTAATGCTTCAAGTGGGATTTGAACTCTCAACCTAAGGATCACCAGTACAAGGCATTATCCCACTGAGCCACTGTCAATCCTACATGTTGGCCAGTCACATTCACATGGTGAAAATGTGTATTGGTAAACACACAAGAAAAACTCCAAGCATGGAGGGGCGATTAGACATTTGTAGAGATGAACACTAATAGATTAAATATAAATATGATAGACTTAATGATGAAGGAAAAATAGTAAACAAAGAAGTTCCCCTGAATGTCATAGAGTGTCTCGGCATTCTGATTCTTGGCAACTGATGAGTGTGAATGTTGACTGCCTGATGTCATTCAGGTGCTGTTCAATGGTGTGAATCTTCAATAACCAATAGTATTCGAGCTAGAGCCTAAATCACTACCGGGGATTCGAACCCTCAACCTAACAAACACCAGCACCAGGCATTATCCCACTGAGCCACTGACAATCCTACATATTGGGTAGTCACATTCACATGGTGAAAATGTGTGTTGGTAAACACACAAGAAAAACTCCAAGTATATATTTGACAATAAAATGAAGGGCTTTCCTGAAAAAATACACCTGAAAACTTTTGGATATTCTGGGGCAATTAGACATTTATAGAGAAGAACAGTAATGGATGAAATATAAATATGATAGACTTAATGATGAAGGAAAAATAGTAAACAAAGAAGTTCCCCTATATGTCATAGAGTGTGTCGGCATTCTGATTCTTGGCAACTAATGAGTGTGAATGTTAATTGTCTGATGTCATTCAGGTGCTGTTCAATAGTGTGAATCTTCAATAACCAATAGCATGTGCATCTTGAGCCTAAAGCTCTAGCAGGATTCGAACTCTCAACCTAACAAACACCGGCACTAGGCATTATCCCACTCTGCCACTGACAATCATACACATTCAGCAGTCACATTCAAATGGTGAAAATGTGTGTTGGCAAACACACAACATCAAGAAAATTCCTAGCATACATTTGACAATAGAATTAAGGGCTTTATAAAAAAGAGTACATATCTGAAAATGTGCACTGTTAATGGTATCCACCTAATGATGGTTGTATGGTTGTTATCCAAGAAAAAAAATTACTCATATAGGAATATAGGTGATATAGGAGAAATGGGCTGAGTGGTCGAACTTTATTAGCCTATATCTCTGAAATGGAACAACATATCCAAATTCTTTTGATAACTTTTGTGAGGCTTTGTCTAAACATTGTCTGTGAGAATTTTGGTGAAGATTTGATAATTTTTGAAGCCTGTGAAACTTTTTATGATGTTTGGCTTTTCTCTGAAATTGTGGCAAAAGTAAACATTTTTAGAGCATAAGACCAGGGTGAAAAAGATGCATCTGAATGTAGAGATTAATATGATGAAAGAATTTTGAGTCTAGGTGAATCTGGTAAGGAGAAATAAGCGTTTTTGACAAGAGCGCCACCTTTGGGTGCAGTACCCCAAATTTGGGTTATGGGTAGTGGGGGGTACTGGTAACAATACTTGAAAATGTCAAGTTTCTAGGACTTACGGTTTATAGGAATATAGGTGATCTAGGAAAAAAGGCCTAAGTGGTCTAACTTTATTGGCCTATATCTCTGAAATGGAACAAAATATCAAAATTCTGAGCGATAACTTTTGTGAGGCTTGGTCTAAACATTGTCTGTGAGAATTTTGGTGAAGATTCGATTATTTTTGAAGAGTGTGAAACTTTTTATAATGTTTGGCTTTTCCATGAAATTGTGGAAAAAGTAAACATTTGTAGACCATAAGACCAGGGCCAAAAAGATGCATCTGAGTTTAGAGATTAATATTCTGAAAGAATTTTGAGTCTAGGTGAATCTGGTAAGGAGAAATAAGCATAATTAACTTTTTTTTTCAATAGCGCCACCTTTGGGTGCAGTACCCCAAATTTTGGGTTATGGGTAGAGGGGGGTACTGGTAACCATACCTGAAAATTTCAAGAGTTTTGGAGTTACGGTTTAGGCTGTAGTATGACTTTTACAGAATTTTGGCCAAAAAATGAACGGTACAGAAACAATAGGGTTCCTGCAGCTACGCTGCTCGGACCCCTAATAATAATAGGAAAAACTACTAACTCAATGGGTGCCTTCGCAGCTTCGCTGCTAGGCCCCCAAATATAGCTGCAAGCAGCAATGAGGGGGCCAAGCAGAATAGGCCGGAGTAGCCACGGTGACAAGATAGAACTCAGCAGACACCCGCGATCAACACTTTCAACAAGTGTCATATCAAAACATAGCTGATTTTGTAGGGCTGAAACAGGGCTGAGTATTGCCATTGCCACCGCCAGCCAGCCCCCCCACCTAATCAACCCTGCCCGTCCCACCCCGTCCTGCCCCGTCCCGCCCCTGCACGCATGCACGCATTAGAATGAACTGGATGGAACATCTTGTCATCAGTTTCACATCAAAAAATAAAAGATCAATAAAACACATCAGCAACTACAGATCAAAATGCAATATTGCTAATTGCAGCACCCACTACAGGTCAAAGGTCACCAAAGTTTTTGAGCATCCTCCTAATGGGGTCATGAATCCATCTAGTAAGTTTGGTCATGGTACATTGCAGGGTTGCTGAGATATGAGCTCACTTACTGTTTGGCGGCTTCGCCGCAAATTTTGATTGGCTGTTACAGGCGAACGCTTCTATGAATTGTTTCAGAAAAAAATACACTGATAAGGCATGGTCTGAAGATGGTCTCTGCCAATTTTGGTGAGGATCCGCTGAAATTTGTGACCTGCGAAAACTTGTACGTGTTTTTGATTAAATCCAATATGGCGGCCGAATCAATTACGATGATATCACAAGATGGCTTGGGTCGGCCTAAGGACCGCCAACAGTATTACCAGACACCACTAGTGTGTTTTAATTCTAAGCACAACATCAGCTACAGGCCAAAAGGCATATTTCTAAATTACAGCGCCCCCTAGAGGTCAAAGGTCACCAGATTTCTTGAGCGTCCCCCTGATTGGGTCCTGAGTCCATGTACAAAGTTTGGTTATGATAGATTAATGGGTTGCTGAGATATGAGCTCACTTCCTGTTTGGCGGCTTCGCCGTTATTTTTGATTGGCTGTTATGGGCAAACGGTTTTAGTTCCGAAGACGAAAAGGAGTATCTTTTGTGAGGCTTGGTCTGAAGATCATGTGTGTCAGGTTTGGTGTCGATTGGACAAAATTTGTGACCTGTGAAAACTTTTTAGTGTTTTTGATTAAATCCAAAATGGCGGAAAATCCATCATGGCGGAAAATGACGTCATAGGGTGCGTTGAACTCTGCTTGGTCCAAGGATTCTAACAGTACCTCATTTTTGACAATCGGGTCAATGGGTCAGAAGTTACGTGCATGAACGCAAGTCCAACTTTGGCCTGTTGGTGGCGCTAGAGCGCTAGAGGTGCCGACATGAAACTTGGTGAAATTAATCATTGGACTGTCTCCAATCACTGTGCCAAATTTCAGAACTTTTCACCAGACGGTTCTATGGGCTGCCATTGACTTCAATGGCAGAGGAATAATAATAATAATAAATATAACCGCAAGCGGTGATTTACGGGGTCCGAGCAAAACGAACATGATGGCATAGCTTTTTAGTTTTACATATGCTTTGATTGTTTGGGCACAATTGTTCAAAAGAAACGTGATCGGATTTCGGTTATCGGATTTCAGTTACCGGATTTCAGCTATCGGATTGGATCAAATCTTGAAAATGGGTTGTTCAAAGGGAAACAAGGATCCTGAAATTGGATTAGATCACATAATCTATTCTTGGTTTTGATCTGGATAAAACCTTCACTATGTGTCGTTTAAAACTTTTGAGTTGGATTGGAATAAATTTGATGAATAAAATTAGGATTACCCTGTGCTGTAACATTATAGTGTGCTAACCTCCACAACCCAACAGTATTCTAACAATACTTGATTCTACAGGACTATTTATTTGTTGTGGATAAGATGAAGGGTTTGATAATGGAAGGCAGTGTTTCCCACAGAATTGAATTGTATTTGTGGTGGTGGGTTCTGTGTCGGAGTCAATAAGATAAACAGCGTATAATTATACAGTTATACTTGCCTTGCACTACAAGTCCATATTGACAAGTAGCTGTAATGCTGTAATGTTATAGTGTGCTAACCTCCACAACCCAACAGCATTCTATTCTAGTATGCTAACCTCCACAACCCAACAGTATTTTAACACTAATGATTCAGGTGGGATTTGAACACTCAACATAAGGATGACCAGTACAAGGCATTATCCCACTAAGCCACTGTCAATCCTACATCTTTGCCAGTCACATTCACATGGTGAAAATGTGTATTGGTAAACACACAAGAAAAACTCCAAGTATACATTTGACAATAAAATGAAGGGCTTTCCTGAAAGAGAACACCTGAAAACGTTTGGAAATTCTGGGACAATTAGACATTTGTAGAGAAGAACAGTAATGGATGAAATATAAATATGATAGACTTAATGATGAAGGAAAAATAGTAAACAAAGAAGTTCCCCTATATGTCAGAGTGTGTCGGCATTCTGATTCTTGGCAACTAATGAGTGTGAATGTTGATTGCCTGATGTCATTCAGGTGCTGTTCAATGGTGTGACTCTTCAATAACCAATAGCATGTGCATCTTGAGCCTAAAGCTCTAGCAGGATTCGAACTCTCAACCTAACAAACACCAGCACTAGGCATTATCCCTCTGAGCCACTAACAATCCAACATATTAGGCAGTCACATTCACATGGTGAAAATGTGTGTTGGTAAACACACAAGAAAAACTCCAAGTATACATTTGACAATAAAATGAAGGGCTTTCCTGAAAGAGTACACCTGAAAACTTTTGGATATTCTGGGGCAATTAGACATTTATAGAGAAGAACAGTAATGGATGAAATATAAATATGATAGACTTAATGATGAAGGAAAAATAGTAAACAAAGAAGTTCCCCTATATGTCATAGAGTGTGTCGGCATTCTGATTCTTGGCAACTAATGAGTGTGAATGTTAATTGCCTGATGTCATTCAGGTGCTGTTCAATGGTGTCAATCTTCAATAACCAATAGCATGTGCATCTTGAGCTTCAAGCTCTAGCAGGATTCGAACTCTCAACCTAACAAACACCAGCAGTGTGTAATGAGTGAATGTTAATTGCCTGATGTCATTCAGGTGCTGTTCAATGGTGTGACTCAGAAGGCTCAATGGTATGGAGTGATGACATGGAGATGGCAGGTTTCGGTGCAGCACAAGTTAACTTTATTTGAGTTTCAATTCATCTGTTCTTTTGTTCTTTACTTGTATGTGTGCTGCATCAAAGAGGAAACAAACAGAAAATGGAGTAATCAGTGAAATGGGGTAAATCAGTACAGATCCCAACTCACAAACAAACCAATTGACATTTGAACAATAAACTGAAATCATATGGCTATATAAGGTACAACTAAACAATACTTGACATCCCAAGTCAACCAACATCACCTAATCATCTCACATGGGACTCCAACACACCAAACCAACAAACAAAGACCTTAACTTTACACATGATGGCAGAGCTACTCTACAAACTGATAAACATCACAAAAGTCATAGTGAGGGTGATTAAAGTGATGACTTACGTTAACTCAAAGACGCACACAGAGCAGGACACACTGGAGTGCTGGGTTGAGATGAACAAAAGAGTGAACTGAGGGCGAGCAAACAATTTATCCTGGTCTGAGCCCCTGCTCCGGAGCTACAGGGTTTCCCAGCGGGTAAACTTTGGAAAGATTTGCAAAGATTTGGAAAAGATTTTTGAAAGACTACAGTCTCAGACCCTCTCACATCTAAAGACAAGTAGTAGAGTTTTAAGTCACAGACTATGATTTTGCAATGACTAGGGATCTTGCAGGGTCACTATTTACAAGACTGCAACATGATTCCTTCAAATTATTACCCATTGTGCAATAGATAAACAGGAACTGAAAATTATAGCCTACTAAACTCAAAGTCGTATTTTCATGTTTCTGCAGCATTGTTTCATGCGTGACATCCTTAACCGATATAGAGTTGTTCTGTCAAGTGGAAGAGCCGACTAAATATGTATAAGAAATGACAAATATTATAAGAATAACAAATAATTATAGGCTACAGCTTATAATTATACAGTAATACTTGCCTTGCACTACAAGTCCATATTGACAAGTAGCTGTAATGTTATAGTGTGTTATTCTCCACAACCCAACAGCATTCTATTGTAGTATGCTAACATCCACAACCCACTAATGCTTCAAGTGGGATTTGAACTCTCAACCTAAGGATCACCAGTACAAGGCATTATCCCACTGAGCCACTGTCAATCCTACATGTTGGCCAGTCACATTCACATGGTGAAAATGTGTATTGGTAAACACACAAGAAAAACTCCAAGCATGGAGGGGCGATTAGACATTTGTAGAGATGAACACTAATAGATTAAATATAAATATGATAGACTTAATGATGAAGGAAAAATAGTAAACAAAGAAGTTCCCCTGAATGTCATAGAGTGTCTCGGCATTCTGATTCTTGGCAACTGATGAGTGTGAATGTTGATTGCCTGATGTCATTCAGGTGCTGTTCAATGGTGTGAATCTTCAATAACCAATAGTATTCGAGCTAGAGCCTAAAGCACTACCGGGGATTCGAACCCTCAACCTAACAAACACCAGCACTAGGCATTATCCCACTGAGCCACTGACAATCCTACATATTGGGTAGTCACATTCACATGGTGAAAATGTGTGTTGGTAAACATACAAGAAAAACTCCAAGTATATATTTGACAATAAAATGAAGGGCTTTCCTGAAAAAATACACCTGAAAACTTTTGGATATTCTGGGGCAATTAGACATTTATAGAGAAGAACAGTAATGGATGAAATATAAATATGATAGACTTAATGATGAAGGAAAAATAGTAAACAAAGAAGTTCCCCTATATGTCATAGAGTATGTCGGCATTCTGATTCTTGGCAACTAATGAGTGTGAATGTTAATTGTCTGATGTCATTCAGGTGCTGTTCAATAGTGTGAATCTTCAATAACCAATAGCATGTGCATCTTGAGCCTAAAGCTCTAGCAGGATTCGAACTCTCAACCTAACAAACTCCGGCACTAGGCATTATCCCACTCTGCCACTGACAATCATACACATTCAGCAGTCACATTCAAATGGTGAAAATGTGTGTTGGTAAACACACAAGAAAAACTCCAAGTATACATTTGACAATAAAATGAAGGGCTTTCCTGAAAGAGTACACCTGAAAACTTTTGGATATTCTGGGGCAATTATACATTTATAGAGAAGAACAGTAATGGATGAAATATAAATATGATAGACTTAATGATGAAGGAAAAATAGTAAACAAAGAAGTTCCCCTATATGTCATAGAGTGTGTCGGCATTCTGATTCTTGGCAACTAATGAGTGTGAATGTTAATTGTCTGATGTCATTCAGGTGCTGTTCAATGGTGTGAATCTTCTATAACCAATAGTATTCGAGCTAGAGCTTAAAGCACTACCGGGGATTCGAACCCTCAACCTAACAAACACCAGCACTAGGCATTATCCCACTGAGCCACTGACAATCCTACATATTGGGTAGTCACATTCACATGGTGAAAATGTGTGTTGGTAAACACACAAGAAAAACTCCAAGTATACATTTGACAATAAAATGAAGGGCTTTCCTGAAAGAGTACACCTGAAAACTTTTGGATATTCTGGGGCAATTAGACATTTATAGAGAACAGTAGTAATGGATGAAATATAAATATGATAGACTTAATGATGAAGGAAAAATAGTAAACAAAGAAGTTCCCCTATATGTCATAGAGTGTGTCGGCATTCTGATTCTTGGCAACTAATGAGTGTGAATGTTAATTGTCTGATGTCATTCAGGTGCTGTTCAATAGTGTGAATCTTCAATAACCAATAGCATGTGCATCTTGAGCCTAAAGCTCTAGCAGGATTCAAACTCTCAACCTAACAAACACCAGCACTAGGCATTATCCCACTCAGCCACTGACAATCATATACATTGAGCAGTCACATTCAAATGGTGAAAATGTGTGTTGGCAAACACACAACATCAAGAAAATTCCTAGCATACATTTGACAATAGAATTAAGGGCTTTATAAAAAAGAGTACATATCTGAAAATGTGCACTGTTAATGGTATCCACCTAATGATGGTTGTATGGTTGTTATCCAAGAAAAAAAAATTACTCATATAGGAATATAGGTGATATAGGAGAAATGGGCTGAGTGGTCGAACTTTATTGGCCTATATCTCTGAAATGGAACAACGTATCCAAATTCTTTTGATAACTTTTGTGAGGCTTTGTCTAAACATTGTCTGTGAGAATTTTGGTGAAGATTTGATAATTTTTGAAGCCTGTGAAACTTTTTATGATGTTTGGCTTTTCTCTGAAATTGTGGCAAAAGTAAACATTTTTAGAGCATAAGACCAGGGTGAAAAAGATGCATCTGAATGTAGAGATTAATATGATGAAAGAATTTTGAGTCTAGGTGAATCTGGTAAGGAGAAATAAGCGTTTTTGACAAGAGCGCCACCTTTGGGTGCAGTACCCCAAATTTGGGTTATGGGTAGTGGGGGGTACTGGTAACAATACTTGAAAATGTCAAGTTTCTAGGACTTACGGTTTATAGGAATATAGGTGATCTAGGAAAAAAGGCCTAAGTGGTCTAACTTTATTGGCCTATATCTCTGAAATGGAACAAAATATCAAAATTCTGAGCGATAACTTTTGTGAGGCTTGGTCTAAACATTGTCTGTGAGAATTTTGGTGAAGATTCGATTATTTTTGAAGAGTGTGAAACTTTTTATAATGTTTGGCTTTTCCATGAAATTGTGGAAAAAGTAAACATTTGTAGACCATAAGACCAGGGCCAAAAAGATGCATCTGAGTTTAGAGATTAATATTCTGAAAGAATTTTGAGTCTAGGTGAATCTGGTAAGGAGAAATAAGCATAATTAACTTTTTTTTTCAATAGCGCCACCTTTGGGTGCAGTACCCCAAATTTTGGGTTATGGGTAGAGGGGGGTACTGGTAACCATACCTGAAAATTTCAAGAGTTTTGGAGTTACGGTTTAGGCTGCAGTATGATTTTTACAGAATTTTGGCCAAAAAATGAACGGTACAGAAACAATAGGGTTCCTGCAGCTACGCTGCTCGGACCCCTAAATATAGCTGCAAGCAGCAATGCGGGGGCCAAGCAGTGCGCTATAGCAGGAATGGCGTTGCCATGGCATGAGCAAGCACTCACAGCAAGTTTGATGGCAATTGGATAAAGAACGGCTGAGAAATAAGCTCATTTACTTTGTTACAGCGCCCCTAGAGGCCAAATTACACCAATGTCCTTGTGCGTTCTTACAATCAGCTCCCATGTCCGTCTACCAAGTTTGGACTTCATACACCAAAGTGTTGCTTTGATGTGAGCTCACATTCTTTATTACAGCACCCCTAGAGGTCAAATGAGACCACTTTCCTTGCATGTCCTCACAATCAGCTAATATGTCCATGTATCAAGTTTGGACTTCATACAACGAAGCGTTGCTGAGATTTGAGCCCACTTCCTGTATTACAGCGCCCCCTATAGAGGCCAAATGATGCCAATTTCCTACTGTGTCCTCACAATCAGATACCAAGTCCCTGTACCAAGTTTGGACTTCATACATCAAAGCGTTGCTGAGATACAAGCTCACTTCCTGTATTGCAGCGCCCCCTGTAGAGGCCAAATGACACCAATTTCCTAGTGCATCCCCACAATCAGGTACCAAGTCTCTATACCAAGTTTGGACTTCGTACATCAAAGCGTTGCTGAGATACAAGCTCACTTCCTGTATTGCAGCGCCCCCTATAGAGGCCAAATGATGCCAATTTCCTAGTGCGTCCTCACAATCAGATACCAAGTCCCTGTACCAAGTTTGGACTTCATACATGAAAGCGTAGCCGAGATGTTTGCCCACTTCCTGTTAGGCGGCATCGTCGCCATATTTGATTGGCTGTCACGGGCAAACAAAAATGAAATAAAAAAATCTGACTAGTATCGTTTGTGCGGCTCGGTCTGAAGATCATCTCCGCCAAGTTCCCTGAAAATCAAATGAAGTTTGTGACCGCTGAAACTTTCCGTAGAGTTTGGACCAAATCCAATATGGCGGAGGTCCAATATGGCAGAAAGTGACGGGATAGGGGTCGATGAACTCGGGATGGTACAAGGATTCAGACACTACCTCAATTGTGAATATTAGACAAAAGAGGATCACGCGCATAAACGCATGTCCAGCATTAAACTGGTGGTGGCGCTAGTGTGTTCAATGTATATGCATGAAAATTGGTGTGAGTGATTGGGACAGTGTCCTGACTAATGGTCTCGAGTTTTGTTATGTTAACTCAAAGCGTCACCTAGATGTTTGTCCACTTCCTGTTTGGCGGCTTCGTCACCATATTTGATTGGCTGTCACGGGCAAACAAACTTGAAATTGAAAAATCTGCCAAGTATCTTTTGTGCGGCTCGGTCTGATGATCATCTCAGCCAAGTGTCATGAAAATCGGAGGAAATTTACGAACGCTGAACATTTTCGTAGAGTTTGGACTAAATCCAATATGGCGGAGGTCCAGTATGGCGGAAAGTGACGTAGTAGGGGTCATTCAACTCAAGTCACTCCAGTGATTCCAACGGTGCTTGATTTGTGAAAATCGAACACACCGTTCAATTGTTACATGCGTGAATGTTAGTCCAGATTCGACCCATTGGTGGCGCTAGAGTGTTCGGCATAGAGTTCTGTAAATTGGTGAGAGTGATCATGGGACATTCCTGAATCAGGGCGCTAAATTTCATAATAATAATGACTTGCAAATACCTTTCAACCCAGCTTTTAAACTTTCGGCCAAACTTTGACCTGTTGGTGGCGCTAGACGGTTGGGTTTAGAGGTCCGTAAATGAGTGTGAGTGGTCAGTGGAGTGTCCCGAAACTTTCTGCCAAAAATCTGCACTTTTTAGCCAGGCGTTCTATGGGCTGCCATAGACTCCAATGGCAGATGTGTAATAATAAATATAACCGCAAGCGGTGATTTACGGGGTCCGAGCAAAACGAACATGATGGCATAGCTTTTTAGTTTTACATATGCTTTGATTGTTTGGGCACAATTGTTCAAAAGAAACGTGATCGGATTTCGGTTATCGGATTTCAGTTACCGGATTTCAGCTATCGGATTGGATCAAATCTTGAAAATGGGTTGTTCAAAGGGAAACAAGGATCCTGAAATTGGATTAGATCACATAATCTATTCTTGGTTTTGATCTGGATAAAACCTTCACTTTGTGTCGTTCAAAACTTTTGAGTTGGATTGGAATAAATTTGATGCATAAAATTAGGATTACCCTGTGCTGTAACATTATAGTGTGCTAACCTCCACAACCCAACAGTATTCTAACAATACTTGATTCTACAGGACTATTTATTTGTTGTGGATAAGATGAAGGGTTTGATAATGGAAGGCAGTGTTTCCCACAGAATTGAATTGTTTTTGGGGTGGTGGGTTCTGTGTCGGAGTCAATAAGATAAACAGCGTATAATTATACAGTTATACTTGCCTTGCACTACAAGTCCATATTGACAAGTAGCTGTAATGCTGTAATGTTATAGTGTGCTAACCTCCACAACCCAACAGCATTCTATTCTAGTATGCTAACCTCCACAACCCAACAGTATTTTAACACTAATGCTTCAGGTGGGATTTGAACACTCAACATAAGGATGACAAGTACAAGGCATTATCCCACTAAGCCACTGTCAATCCTACATCTTTGCCAGTCACATTCACATGGTGAAAATGTGTATTGGTAAACACACAAGAAAAACTCCAAGTATACATTTGACAATAAAATGAAGGGCTTTCCTGAAAGAGAACACCTGAAAACGTTTGGAAATTCTGGGACAATTAGACATTTGTAGAGAAGAACAGTAATGGATGAAATATATATATGATAGACTTAATGATGAAGGAAAAATAGTAAACAAAGAAGTTCCCCTATATGTCTTCGAGTGTGTCGGCATTCTGATTCTTGGCAACTAATGAGTGTGAATGTTAATTGTCTGATGTCATTCAGGTGCTGTTCAATAGTGTGAATCTTCAATAACCAATAGCATGTGCATCTTGAGCCTAAAGCTCTAGCAGGATTCAAACTCTCAACCTAACAAACACCAGCACTAGACATTATCCCACTCTGCCACTGACAATCATACACATTCAGCAGTCACATTCAAATGGTGAAAATGTGTGTTGGTAAACACACAAGAAAAACTCCAAGTATACATTTGACAATAAAATGAAGGGCTTTCCTGAAAGAGTACACCTGAAAACTTTTGGATATTCTGGGGCAATTAGACATTTATAGAGAAGAACAGTAATGGATGAAATATAAATATGATAGACTTAATGATGAAGGAAAAATAGTAAACAAAGTTCCCCTATATGTCATAGAGTGTGTCGGCATTCTGATTCTTGGCAACTAATGAGTGTGAATGTTAATTGCCTGATGTCATTCAGGTGCTGTTCAATGGTGTCAATCTTCAATAACCAATAGCATGTGCATCTTGAGCTTCAAGCTCTAGCAGGATTCGAACTCTCAACCTAACAAACACCAGCAGTGTGTAATGAGTGTGAATGTTAATTGCCTGATGTCATTCAGGTGCTGTTCAATGGTGTGACTCAGAAGGCTCAATGGTATGGAGTGATGACACGAAGATGGCAGGTTTCGGTGCAACACAAGTTAACTTTATTTGAGTTTCAATTCATCTGTTCTTTTGTTCTTTACTTGTATGTGTGCTGCATCAAAGAGGAAACAAACAGAAAATGGAGTAATCAGTGAAATGGGGTAAATCAGTACAGATCCCAACTCACAAACAAACCAATTGACATTTGAACAATAAACTGAAATCATAAGGCTATATAAGGTACAACTAAACAATACTTGACATCCCAAGTCAACCAACATCACCTAATCATCTCTCACATGGGACTCCAACACACCAAACCAACAAACAAAGACCTTAACTTTACACATGATGGCAGAGCTACTCTACAAACTGATAAACATCAAAAAAGTCATAGTGAGGGTGATTAAAGTGATGACTTACGTTAACTCAAAGACGCACACAGAGCAGGACACACTGGAGTGCTGGGTTGAGATGAACAAAAGAGCGAACTGAGGGCGAGCAAACAATTTATCCTGGTCTGAGCCCCTGCTCCGGAGCTACAGGGTTTCCCAGCGGGTAAACTTTGGAAAGATTTGCAAAGATTTGGAAAAGATTTTTGAAAGACTACAGTCTCAGACCCTCTCACATCTAAAGACAAGTAGTAGAGTTTTAAGTCACAGACTATGATTTTGCAATGACTAGGGATCTTGCAGGGTCACTATTTACAAGACTGCAACATGATTCCTTTAAATTATTACCCATTGTGCAATAGATAAACAGGAACTGAAAATTATAGCCTACTAAACTCAAAGTCGTATTTTCATGTTTCTGCAGCATTGTTTCATGCGTGACATCCTTAACCGATATAGAGTTGTTCTGTCAAGTGGAAGAGCCGACTAAATAAGTATAAGAAATGACAAATATTATAAGAATAACAAATAATTATAGGCTACAGCTTATAATTATACAGTAATACTTGCCTTGCACTACAAGTCCATATTGACAAGTAGCTGTAATGTTATAGTGTGTTATCCTCCACAACCCAACAGCATTCTATTGTAGTATGCTAACATCCACAACCCACTAATGCTTCAAGTGGGATTTGAACTCTCAACCTAAGGATCACCAGTACAAGGCATTATCCCACTGAGCCACTGTCAATCCTACATGTTGGCCAGTCACATTCACATGGTGAAAATGTGTATTGGTAAACACACAAGAAAAACTCCAAGCATGGAGGGGCGATTAGACATTTGTAGAGAAGAACAGTAATGGATGAAATATAAATATGATAGACTTAATGATGAAGGAAAAATAGTAAACAAAGAAGTTCCCCTATATGTCATAGAGTGTGTCGGCATTCTGATTCTTGGCAACTAATGAGTGTGAATGTTAATTGTCTGATGTCATTCAGGTGCTGTTCAATAGTGTGAATCTTCAATAACCAATAGCATGTGCATCTTGAGCCTAAAGCTCTAGCAGGATTCGAACTCTCAACCTAACAAACACCAGCACTAGGCATTATCCCACTCTGCCACTGACAATCATACATATTCAGCAGTCACATTCAAATGGTGAAAATGTGTGTTGGTAAACACACAAGAAAAACTCCAAGTACACATTTGACAATAAAATGAAGGGCTTTCCTGAAAAAATACACCTGAAAACTTTTGGATATTCTGGGGCAATTAGACATTTATAGAGAAGAACAGTAATGGATGAAATATAAATATGATAGACTTAATGATGAAGGACAAATAGTAAACAAAGAAGTTCCCCTATATGTCATAGAGTGTGTCGGCATTCTGATTCTTGGCAACTAATGAGTGTGAATGTTAATTGTCTGATGTCATTCAGGTGCTGTTCAATAGTGTGAATCTTCAATAACCAATAGCATGTGCATCTTGAGCCTAAAGCTCTAGCAGGATTCGAACTCTCAACCTAACAAACACCAGCACTAGGCATTATCCCACTCTGCCACTGACAATCATACACATTCAGCAGTCACATTCAAATGGTGAAAATGTGTGTTGGTAAACACACAAGAAAAACTCCAAGTATACATTTGACAATAAAATGAAGGGCTTTCCTGAAAGAGTACACCTGAAAACTTTTGGATATTCTGGGGCAATTAGACATTTATAGAGAAGAACAGTAATGGATGAAATATAAATATGATAGACTTAATGATGAAGGAAAAATAGTAAACAAAGAAGTTCCCCTATATGTCATAGAGTGTGTCGGCATTCTGATTCTTGGCAACTAATGAGTGTGAATGTTAATTGTCTGATGTCATTCAGGTGCTGTTCAATAGTGTGAATCTTCAATAACCAATAGCATGTGCATCTTGAGCCTAAAGCTCTAGCAGGATTCGAACTCTCAACCTAACAAACACCAGCACTAGGCATTATCCCACTCAGCCACTGACAATCATACACATTGAGCAGTCACATTCAAATGGTGAAAATGTGTGTTGGCAAACACACAACATCAAGAAAATTCCTAGCATACATTTGACAATAGAATTAAGGGCTTTATAAAAAAGAGTACATATCTGAAAATGTGCACTGTTAATGGTATCCACCTAATGATGGTTGTATGGTTGTTATCCAAGAAAAAAAAAATACTCATATAGGAATATAGGTGATATAGGAGAAATGGGCTGAGTGGTCGAACTTTATTGGCCTATATCTCTGAAATGGAACAACGTATCCAAATTCTTTTGATAACTTTTGTGGGGCTTTGTCTATACATTGTCTGTGAGAATTTTGGTGAAGATTTGATAATTTTTGAAGCCTGTGAAACTTTTGATGATGTTTGGCTTTTCTCTGAAATTGTGGCAAAAGTAAACATTTTTAGAGCATAAGACCAGGGTGAAAAAGATGCATCTGAATGTAGAGATTAATATGATGAAAGAATTTTGAGTCTAGGTGAATCTGGTAAGGAGAAATAAGCGTTTTTGACAAGAGCGCCACCTTTGGGTGCAGTACCCCAAATTTGGGTTATGGGTAGTGGGGGGTACTGGTAACAATACTTGAAAATGTCAAGTTTCTAGGACTTACGGTTTATAGGAATATAGGTGATCTAGGAAAAAAGGCCTAAGTGGTCTAACTTTATTGGCCTATATCTCTGAAATGGAACAAAATATCAAAATTCTGAGCGATAACTTTTGTGAGGCTTGGTCTAAACATTGTCTGTGAGAATTTTGGTGAAGATTCGATTATTTTTGAAGAGTGTGAAACTTTTTATAATGTTTGGCTTTTCCATGAAATTGTGGAAAAAGTAAACATTTGTAGACCATAAGACCAGGGCCAAAAAGATGCATCTGAGTTTAGAGATTAATATTCTGAAAGAATTTTGAGTCTAGGTGAATCTGGTAAGGAGAAATAAGCATAATTAACTTTTTTTTTCAATAGCGCCACCTTTGGGTGCAGTACCCCAAATTTTGGGTTATGGGTAGAGGGGGGTACTGGTAACCATACCTGAACATTTCAAGAGTTTTGGAGTTACGGTTTAGGCTGCAGTATGACTTTTACAGAATTTTGGCCAAAAAATGAACGGTACAGAAACAATAGGGTTCCTGCAGCTACGCTGCTCGGACCCCTAATAATAATAATAATAGGAAAAACTACTAACTCAATGGGTGCCTTCGCAGCTTCGCTGCTAGGCCCCCAAATATAGCTGCAAGCAGCAATGCGGGGGCCTAGCAGAGCGCTATAGCAGGAATGGCGTTGCCATGGCATGAGCAAGCACTTACAGCAAGAGGCCAAATTACACCAATGTCTGTGCGTTCTCACAATCAGCTACCATGTCCCTCTACCAAGTTTGGACTTCATACACCAAAGTGTTGCTGAGATGTGAGCTCACTTTCTTTATTACAGCACCCCTAGAGGCCAAATGAGACAACTTTCCTTCATGTCCTCACAATCAGCTAATATGTCCCTATACCAAGTTTGGACTTCATACACCGAAGTGTTGCTGAGATACGATCTCACTTCCTGTAATACAGCGCCCCCTATAGAGGCCAAATGATGCCAATTTTCTTGCTGTGTCCTCACGATCAGATACGAAGTCCCTGTACCAAGTTTGGACTTCATACACCGAACTGTTGCTGAGATACACTTCCTGTATTACAGCGCCCCCTATAGAGGCCAAATGATGTGAATTTCTTACCGTGTCCTCACAATCAGATACAAAGTCCCTGTACCAAGTTTGGACTTCATACATTAAAGCATAGCCGAGATGTTAGCCCACTTCCTGTTTGGTGGCTTCATCGCCATATTTGATTGTCTGTCACGGGCAAACAAAAATGAAATTAAAAAATCTGACAAGTATCGTTTGTGCGGCTCGGTCTGAAGATCATCTCTGCCAAGTTCTGTGAAAATCAAATGAAATTTGGGACCGCTGAAACTTTTCGTAGAGTTTAGACCAATTCCAATATGGCGGAGGTCCAATATGGCGGAAAGTGATGGGATAGGAGTCGATGAACTCGGGATGGTCCAAGGATTCAGACGCTACCTCAATTGTGAAAATCAGACAAAAGAGTCAAGGATCACGCGCATGAACGCATGTCCAGCATTAAACTGGTGGTGGCGCTAGTGTGTCCAATGTATATGCATGAAAATTGGTGTGAGTGATTGGGACAGTGTCCTGACTAATGGTCTCGAGTTTTGTTATGTTAACTCAAAGCGTCACCTAGATGTTTGTCCACTTCCTGTTTGGCGGCTTCGTCACCATATTTGATTGGCTGTCACGGGAAAACAAACTTGAAATTGACAAATCTGCCAAGTATCTTTTGTGCGGCTCGGTCTGATGATCATCTCAGCCAAGTGTCATGAAAATCGGAAGAAATGTATAAACGCTGAACATTTTCGTAGAGTTTGGACTAAATCCAATATGGCGGAGGTCCAGTATGGCGGAAAGTGACGTAGTAGGGGTCATTCAACTCAAGTCAGTCCAGGGATTCCAACGGTGCTTGATTTGTGAAAATCGAACACACCGTTCAATTGTTACATGCGTGAATGTGAGTCCAGATTCGACCCATTGGTGGCGCTAGAGTGTTCGGCATAGAGTTCTGTAAATTGGTGAGAGTGATCATGGGACATTCCTGAATCAGGGCGCTAAATTTCATAATAATAATGACTTGCAAATACCTTTCAACCCAGCTTTTCAACTTTCGGCCAAACTTTGACCTGTTGGTGGCGCTAGACGGCTGGGTTTAGAGGTCCGTAAATAAGTGTGAGTGGTCAGTGGAGTGTCCCGAAACTTTCGACGGAAAAATCTGAACTTTTTAGCCAGGCGTTCTATGGGCTGCCATAGACTCCAATGGCAGAAGTGTAATAATAAATATAGCTGCAAGCAGCAATGCGGGGGCCTAGCAGAGCGCTATAGCAGAAATGGCGTTGCCACGGCATGAGCAAGCACTTACAGCAAGAGGCCAAATTACACCAATGTCTTTGTGCGGTCTCACAATCAGCTACCATGTCCCTCTACCAAGTTTGGACTTCATACACCAAAGTGTTGCTGAGATACGAGCTCACTTCCTGTATTACAGCGCCCCCTGTAGAGGCCAAATGATTCCAATTTCCTAGTGCATCATCATAATCAGGTAACAGGTCCTTATACTAAGTTTGGAGTTTGTACACCAAAGCGTTGCTGAGATACAAGCTCACTTCCTGTATTACAGCACCCCCTATAGAGGCCAAATGATGCCAATTTCCTGCTGTGTCCTCACAATCAGATACAAAGTCCCTGTACCCAGTTTGGACTTCATACATTAAAGCGTCTCCGAGATGTTAGCCCACTTCCTGTTTTGCGGCTTCATGGCCATATTTGATTGGCTGCCATAGGCCAATAAAGTGGAATCTGAAAAATCTGACAAGTATCGTTTGTGCGGCTCGGTCTGAAGATCATCTCTGCCAAGTTCTGTGAAAATCAAATGAAATTTGTGACCGCTGAAACTTTTCGTAGACTTTAGACCAATTCCAATATGGCGATGGTCCAATATGGCAGAAAGTGACGGGATAGGAGTCGATGAACTCGGGATGGTCCAAGGATTCAGACACTACCTCAATTGTGAAAATCAGACAAAAGAGTCAAGGATCACGCGCATAAACGCATGTGCAGCATTAAACTGGTGGTGGCGCTAGTGTGTTCAATGTATATGCATGAAATTTGGTGTGAGTGATTGGGACAGTGTCCTGACTAATGGTCTTGAGTTTTGTTATGTTATCTCAAAGCATCACCTAGATGTTTGTCCACTTCCTGTTTGGCGTCCTCGTCACCATATTTGATTGGCTGTCACGGGCAAACAAAAATGAAATTGAAAAATCTGACCAGTATCGTTTGTGCGGCTCGGGCAGAAGATCATCTCCAACAAGTTTCGTGAAGATCTGAGGAAATTTGTAACCGCTGAAACTTTTCGTAGAGTTTGGACTAAATCCAATATGGCGGAGGTCCAGTATGGCCAAAAGTGATGTAATAGGGGTCAATCAACTCAAGTCAGTCCAGGGATTCCAACGGTGCTTAATTTGTGAAAATCGAACACACCGTTCAATTGTTACATGCGTAAATGTGAGTCCAGATTCGACCTATTGGTGGCGCTAGAGTGTTCGGCATAGAGCTTTGTAAATTCGTGAGAGTGATCATGGGACGGTCCTGAATCAGGGCGCTAAATTTCATAATAATAATGACTTGCAAATACCTTTCAACCCAGCTTTTCAACTTTCAGCCAAACTTTGACCTGTTGGTGGCGCTAGACGGCTGGGTTTAGAGGTCCGTAAATGAGTGTGAGTGGTCAGTGGAGTTTCCCGAAACTTTCTGCCAAAAAATCTGCACTTTTTATCCAGGCGTTCTATGGGCTGCCATAGACTCCAATGGCAGAAGTGTAATAATAATAATAAATATAACCGCAAGCGGTGATTTACGGGGTCCGAGCAAAACGAACATGATGGCATAGCTTTTTAGTTTTACATATGCTTTGATTGTTTGGGCACAATTGTTCAAAAGAAACGTGATCGGATTTCGGTTATCGGATTTCAGTTACCGGATTTCAGCTATCGGATTGGATCAAATCTTGAAAATGGGTTGTTCAAAGGGAAACAAGGATCCTGAAATTGGATTAGATCACATAATCTATTCTTGGTTTTGATCGATCTGGATAAAACCTTCACTTTGTGTCGTTCAAAACTTTTGAGTTGGATTGGAATAAATTTGATGCATAAAATTAGGATTACCCTGTGCTGTAACATTATAGTGTGCTAACCTCCACAACCCAACAGTATTCTAACAATACTTGATTCTACAGGACTATTTATTTGTTGTGGATAAGATGAAGGGTTTGATAATGGAAGGCAGTGTTTCCCACATAATTGAATTGTATTTGTGGTGGTGGGTTCTGTGTCGGAGTCAATAAGATAAACAGCGTATAATTATACAGTTATACTTGCCTTGCACTACAAGTCCATATTGACAAGTAGCTGTAATGCTGTAATGTTATAGTGTGCTAACCTCCACAACCCAACAGCATTCTATTCTAGTATGCTAACCTCCACAACCCAACAGTATTTTAACACTAATGCTTCAGGTGGGATTTGAACACTCAACATAAGGATGACCAGTACAAGGCATTATCCCACTAAGCCACTGTCAATCCTACATCTTTGCCAGTCACATTCACATGGTGAAAATGTGTATTGGTAAACACACAAGAAAAACTCCAAGTATACATTTGACAATAAAATGAAGGGCTTTCCTGAAAGAGAACACCTGAAAACGTTTGGAAATTCTGGGACAATTAGACATTTGTAGAGAAGAACAGTAATGGATGAAATATAAATATGATAGACTTAATGATGAAGGAAAAATAGTAAACAAAGAAGTTCCCCTATATGTCTTCGAGTGTGTCGGCATTCTGATTCTTGGCAACTAATGAGTGTGAATGTTGATTGCCTGATGTCATTCGGGTGCTGTTCAATGGTGTGACTCTTCAATAACCAATAGCATGTGCATCTTGAGCCTAAAGCTCTAGCAGGATTCGAACTCTCAACCTAACAAACACCAGCACTAGGCATTATCCCTCTGAGCCACTAACAATCCGACATATTAGGCAGTCACATTCACATGGTGAAAATGTGTATTGGTAAACACACAAGAAAAACTCCAAGTATACATTTGACAATAAAATGAAGGGCTTTCCTGAAAGAGAACACCTGAAAACGTTTGGAAATTCTGGGACAATTAGACATTTGTAGAGAAGAACAGTAATGGATGAAATATAAATATGATAGACTTAATGATGAAGGAAAAATAGTAAACAAAGAAGTTCCCCTATATGTCTTCGAGTGTGTCGGCATTCTGATTCTTGGCAACTAATGAGTGTGAATGTTGATTGCCTGATGTCATTCGGGTGCTGTTCAATGGTGTGACTCTTCAATAACCAATAGCATGTGCATCTTGAGCCTAAAGCTCTAGCAGGATTCGAACTCTCAACCTAACAAACACCAGCACTAGGCATTATCCCTCTGAGCCACTAACAATCCGACATATTAGGCAGTCACATTCACATGGTGAAAATGTGTGTTGGTAAACACACAAGAAAAACTCCAAGTATACATTTGACAATAAAATGAAGGGCTTTCCTGAAAGAGTACACCTGAAAACTTTTGGATATTCTGGGGCAATTAGACATTTATAGAGAAGAACAGTAATGGATGAAATATAAATATGATAGACTTAATGATGAAGGAAAAATAGTAAACAAAGAAGTTCCCCTATATGTCATAGAGTGTGTCGGCATTCTGATTCTTGGCAACTAATGAGTGTGAATGTTAATTGCCTGATGTCATTCAGGTGCTGTTCAATGGTGTCAATCTTCAATAACCAATAGCATGTGCATCTTGAGCTTCAAGCTCTAGCAGGATTCGAACTCTCAACCTAACAAACACCAGCAGTGTGTAATGAGTGTGAATGTTAATTGCCTGATGTCATTCAGGTGCTGTTCAATGGTGTGACTCAGAAGGCTCAATGGTATGGAGTGATGACACGGAGATGGCAGGTTTCGGTGCAACACAAGTTAACTTTATTTGAGTTTCAATTCATCGGTTCTTTTGTTCTTTACTTGTATGTGTGCTGCATCAAAGAGGAAACAAACAGAAAATGGAGTAATCAGTGAAATGGGGTAAATCAGTACAGATCCCAACTCACAAACAAACCAATTGACATTTGAACAATAAACTGAAATCATATGGCTATATAAGGTACAACTAAACAATACTTGACATCCCAAGTCAACCAACATCACCTAATCATCTCTCACATGGGACTCAAACACACCAAACCAACAAACAAAGACCTTAACTTTACACATGATTGCAGAGCTACTCTACAAACTGATAAACATCACAAAAGTCATAGTGAGGGTGATTAAAGTGATGACTTACGTTAACTCAAAGACGCACACAGAGCAGGACACACTGGAGTGCTGGGTTGAGATGAACAAAAGAGCGAACTGAGGGCGAGCAAACAATTTATCCTGGTCTGAGCCCCTGCTCCGGAGCTACAGGGTTTCCCAGCGGGTAAACTTTGGAAAGATTTGCAAAGATTTGGAAAAGATTTTTGAAAGACTACAGTCTCAGACCCTCTCACATCTAAAGACAAGTAGTAGAGTTTTAAGTCACAGACTATGATTTTGCAATGACTAGGGATCTTGCAGGGTCACTATTTACAAGACTGCAACATGATTCCTTTAAATTATTACCCATTGTGCAATAGATAAACAGGAACTGAAAATTATAGCCTACTAAACTCAAAGTCGTATTTTCATGTTTCTGCAGCATTGTTTCATGCGTGACATCCTTAACCGATATAGAGTTGTTCTGTCAAGTGGAAGAGCCGACTAAATATGTATAAGAAATGACAAATATTATAAGAATAACAAATAATTATAGGCTACAGCTTATAATTATACAGTAATACTTGCCTTGCACTACAAGTCCATATTGACAAGTAGCTGTAATGTTATAGTGTGTTATCCTCCACAAACCAACAGCATTCTATTGTAGTATGCTAACATCCACAACTCACTAATGCTTCAAGTGGGATTTGAACTCTCAACCTAAGGATCACCAGTACAAGGCATTATCCCACTGAGCCACTGTCAATCCTACATGTTGCCCAGTCACATTCACATGGTGAAAATGTGTATTGGTAAACACACAAGAAAAACTCCAAGCATGGAGGGGCGATTAGACATTTGTAGAGATGAACACTAATAGATTAAATATAAATATGATAGACTTAATGATGAAGGAAAAATAGTAAACAAAGAAGTTCCCCTGAATGTCATAGAGTGTCTCGGCATTCTGATTCTTGGCAACTGATGAGTGTGAATGTTGATTGCCTGATGTCATTCAGGTGCTGTTCAATGGTGTGAATCTTCAATAACCAATAGTATTCGAGCTAGAGCCTAAAGCACTACCGGGGATTCGAACCCTCAACCTAACAAACACCAGCACTAGGCATTATCCCACTGAGCCACTGACAATCCGACATATTGGGTAGTCACATTCACATGGTGAAAATGTGTGTTGGTAAACACACAAGAAAAACTCCAAGTATACATTTGACAATAAAATGAAGGGCTTTCCTGAAAGAGAACACCTGAAAACGTTTGGAAATTCTGGGGCAATTAGACATTTGTAGAGAAGAACAGTAATGGATGAAATATAAATATGATAGACTTAATGATGAAGGAAAAATAGTAAACAAAGAAGTTCCCCTATATGTCATAGAGTGTGTCGGCATTCTGATTCTTGGCAACTAATGAGTGTGAATGTTGATTGCCTGATGTCATTCAGGTGCTGTTCAATGGTGTCAATCTTCAATAACCAATAGCATGTGCATCTTGAGCCTCAACCTCTAGCAGGATTCGAACTCTCAACCTAACAAACACCAGCACTAGGCATTATCCCACTCTGCCACTGACAATCATACACATTCAGCAGTCACATTCAAATGGTGAAAATGTGTGTTGGTAAACACACAAGAAAAACTCCAAGTATACATTTGACAATAAAATGAAGGGCTTTCCTGAAAGAGTACACCTGAAAACTTTTGGATATTCTGGGGCAATTAGACATTTATAGAGAAGAACAGTAATGGATGAAATATAAATATGATAGACTTAATGATGAAGGAAAAATAGTAAACAAAGAAGTTCCCCTATATGTCACAGAGTGTGTCGGCATTCTGATACTTGGCAACTAATGAGTGTGAATGTTAATTGTCTGATGTCATTCAGGTGCTGTTCAATAGTGTGAATCTTCAATAACCAATAGCATGTGCATCTTGAGCCTAAAGCTCTAACAGGATTCGAACTCTCAACCTAACAAACACCAGCACTAGGCATTATCCCACTCAGCCACTGACAATCCTACATATTGGGTAGTCACATTCACATGGTGAAAATGTGTGTTGGTAAACACACAAGAAAAACTCCAAGTATATATTTGACAATAAAATGAAGGGCTTTCCTGAAAAAATACACCTGAAAACTTTTGGATATTCTGGGGCAATTAGACATTTATAGAGAAGAACAGTAATGGATGAAATATAAATATGATAGACTTAATGATGAAGGAAAAATAGTAAACAAAGAAGTTCCCCTATATGTCATAGAGTGTGTCGGCATTCTGATTCTTGGCAACTAATGAGTGTGAATGTTAATTGTCTGATGTCATTCAGGTTCTGTTCAATAGTGTGAATCTTCAATAACCAATAGCATGTGCATCTTGAGCCTAAAGCTCTAGCAGGATTCGAACTCTCAACCTAACAAACACCAGCACTAGACATTATCCCACTCTGCCACTGACAATCATACACATTCAGCAGTCACATTCAAATGGTGAAAATGTGTGTTGGTAAACACACAAGAAAAACTCCAAGTATACATTTGACAATAAAATGAAGGGCTTTCCTGAAAGACTACACCTGAAAACTTTTGGATATTCTGGGGCAATTAGACATTTATAGAGAAGAACAGTAATGGATGAAATATAAATATGATAGACTTAATGATGAAGGAAAAATAGTAAACAAAGAAGTTCCCCTATATGTCATAGAGTGTGTCGGCATTCTGATTCTTGGCAACTAATGAGTGTGAATGTTAATTGTCTGATGTCATTCAGGTGCTGTTCAATAGTGTGAATCTTCAATAACCAATAGCATGTGCATCTTGAGCCTAAAGCTCTAGCAGGATTCGAACTCTCAACCTAACAAACACCAGCACTAGGCATTATCCCACTCTGCCACTGACAATCATACACATTCAGCAGTCACATTCAAATGGTGAAAATGTGTGTTGGTAAACACACAAGAAAAACTCCAAGTATACATTTGACAATAAAATGAAGGGCTTTCCTGAAAGAGTACACCTGAAAACTTTTGGATATTCTGGGGCAATTAGACATTTATAGAGAAGAACAGTAATGGATGAAATATAAATATGATAGACTTAATGATGAAGGAAAAATAGTAAACAAAGAAGTTCCCCTATATGTCACAGAGTGTGTCGGCATTCTGATTCTTGGCAACTAATGAGTGTGAATGGTAATTGTCTGATGTCATTCAGGTGCTGTTCAATAGTGTGAATCTTCAATAACCAATAGCATGTGCATCTTGAGCCTAAAGCTCTAGCAGGATTCGAACTCTCAACCTAACAAACACCAGCACTAGGCATTATCCCACTCAGCCACTGACAATCATACACATTGAGCAGTCACATTCAAATGGTGAAAATGTGTGTTGGCAAACACACAACATCAAGAAAATTCCTAGCATACATTTGACAATAGAATTAAGGGCTTTATAAAAAAGAGTACATATCTGAAAATGTGCACTGTTAATGGTATCCACCTAATGATGGTTATATGGTTGTTATCCAAGAAAAAAAAATTACTCATATAGGAATATAGGTGATATAGGAGAAATGGGCTGAGTGGTCGAACTTTATTGGCCTATATCTCTGAAATGGAACAACGTATCCAAATTCTTTTGATAACTTTTGTGAGGCTTTGTCTAAACATTGTCTGTGAGAATTTTGGTGAAGATTTGATAATTTTTGAAGCCTGTGAAACTTTTTATGATGTTTGGCTTTTCTCTGAAATTGTGGCAAAAGTAAAAATTTTTAGAGCATAAGACCAGGGTGAAAAAGATGCATCTGAATGTAGAGATTAATATGATGAAAGAATTTTGAGTCTAGGTGAATCTGGTAAGGAGAAATAAGCGTTTTTGACAAGAGCGCCACCTTTGGGTGCAGTACCCCAAATTTGGGTTATGGGTAGTGGGGGGTACTGGTAACAATACTTGAAAATGTCAAGTTTCTAGGACTTACGGTTTATAGGAATATAGGTGATCTAGGAAAAAAGGCCTAAGTGGTCTAACTTTATTGGCCTATATCTCTGAAATGGAACAAAATATCAAAATTCTGAGCGATAACTTTTATGAGGCTTGGTCTAAACATTGTCTGTGAGAATTTTGGTAAAGATTCGATTATTTTTGAAGAGTGTGAAACTTTTTATAATGTTTGGCTTTTCCATGAAATTGTGGAAAAAGTAAACATTTGTAGACCATAAGACCAGGGCCAAAAAGATGCATCTGAGTTTAGAGATTTATATTCTGAAAGAATTTTGAGTCTAGGTGAATCTGGTAAGGAGAAATAAGCATAATTAACTTTTTTTTTCAATAGCGCCACCTTTGGGTGCAGTACCCCAAATTTTGGGTTATGGGTAGAGGGGGGTACTGGTAACCATACCTGAAAATTTCAAGAGTTTTGGAGTTACGGTTTAGGCTGCAGTATGACTTTTACAGAATTTTGGCCAAAAAATGAACGGTACAGAAACAATAGGGTTCCTGCAGCTACGCTGCTCGGACCCCTAATAAATATAGCTGCAAGCAGCAATGCGGGGGCCTAGCAGAGCGCTATAGCAGAAATGGCGTTGCCACGGCATGAGCAAGCACTTACAGCAAGAGGCCAAATTACACCAATGTCTTTGTGCGGTCTCACAATCAGCTACCATGTCCCTCTACCAAGTTTGGACTTCATACACCAAAGTGTTGCTGAGATGTGAGCTCACTTTCATTATTACAGCATCCCTAGAGGCCAAATGAGAACACTTTCCTTCATGTCCTCACAATCAGCTAATATGTCCCTGTACCAAGTTTGGACTTCATACACCGAAGTGTTGCTGAGATACGAGCTCACTTCCTGTATTACAGCGCCCCCTATAGAGGCCAAATGATTCCAATTTCCTAGTGCATCATCATAATCAGGTAACAGGTCCTTATACTAAGTTTGGACTTTGTACACCAAAGCGTTGCTGAGATACAAGCTCACTTCCTGTACTACAGCGCCCCCTATAGAGGCCAAATGATGCCAATTTCTTACCGTGTCCTCACAATCAGATACAAAGTCCCTGTACCAAGTTTGGACTTCATACATTAAAGCATAGCCGAGATGTTAGCCCACTTCCTGTTTGGTGGCTTCATCGCCATATTTGATTGTCTGTCACGGGCAAACAAAAATGAAATTAAAAAATCTGACAAGTATCGTTTGTGCGGCTCGGTCTGAAGATCATCTCTGCCAAGTTCTGTGAAAATCAAATGAAATTTGGGACCGCTGAAACTTTTCGTAGAGTTTGGACTAAATCCAATATGGCGGAGGTCCAGTATGGCCAAAAGTGACGTAATAGGGGTCAATCAACTCAAGTCAGTCCAGGGATTCCAACGGTGCTTAATTTGTGAAAATCGAACACACCGTTCAATTGTTACATGCGTAAATGTGAGTCCAGATTCGACCTATTGGTGGCGCTAGAGTGTTCGGCATAGAGCTTTGTAAATTCGTGAGAGTGATCATGGGACGGTCCTGAATCAGGGCGCTAAATTTCATAATAATAATGACTTGCAAATACCTTTCAACCCAGCTTTTCAACTTTCAGCCAAACTTTGACCTGTTGGTGGCGCTAGACGGCTGGGTTTAGAGGTCCGTAAATGAGTGTGAGTGGTCAGTGGAGTGTCCCGGAACTTTCGACGAAAAAATCTGAACTTTTTAGCCAGGCGTTCTATGGGCTGCCATAGACTCCAATGGCAGAAGTGTAATAATAATAATAATAATAATAATAAATATAGCTGCAAGCAGCAATGCGGGGGCCTAGCAGAGCGCTATAGCAGAAATGGCATTGCCACGGCATGAGCAAGCACTTACAGCAAGAGGCCAAATTACACCAATGTCTTTGTGCGGTCTCACAATCAGCTACCATGTCCCTCTACCAAGTTTGGACTTCATACACCAAAGTGTTGCTGAGATACGAGCTCACTTCCTGTATTACAGCGCCCCCTGTAGAGGCCAAATGATTCCAATTTCCTAGTGCATCATCATAATCAGGTAACAGGTCCTTATACTAAGTTTGGAGTTTGTACACCAAAGCGTTGCTGAGATACAAGCTCACTTCCTGTATTACAGCACCCCCTATAGAGGCCAAATGATGCCAATTTCCTGCTGTGTCCTCACAATCAGATACAAAGTCCCTGTACCCAGTTTGGACTTCATACATTAAAGCGTCTCCGAGATGTTAGCCCACTTCCTGTTTTGCGGCTTCATAGCCATATTTGATTGGCTGCCATAGGCCAATAAAGTGGAATCTGAAAAATCTGACAAGTATCGTTTGTGCGGCTCGGTCTGAAGATCATCTCTGCCAAGTTCTGTGAAAATCAAATGAAATTTGTGACCGCTGAAACTTTTCGTAGAGTTTAGACCAATTCCAATATGGCGATGGTCCAATATGGCAGAAAGTGACGGGATAGGAGTCGATGAACTCGGGATGGTCCAAGGATTCAGACGCTACCTCAATTGTGAAAATCAGACAAAAGAGTCAAGGATCACGCGCATAAACGCATGTGCAGCATTAAACTGGTGGTGGCGCTAGTGTGTTCAATGTATATGCATGAAATTTGGTGTGAGTGATTGGGACAGTGTCCTGACTAATGGTCTTGAGTTTTGTTATGTTATCTCAAAGCATCACCTAGATGTTTGTCCACTTCCTGTTTGGCGTCCTCGTCACCATATTTGATTGGCTGTCACGGGCAAACAAAAATGAAATTGAAAAATCTGACCAGTATCGTTTGTGCGGCTCGGGCAGAAGATCATCTCCAACAAGTTTCGTGAAGATCTGAGGAAATTTGTAACCGCTGAAACTTTTCGTAGAGTTTGGACTAAATCCAATATGGCGGAGGTCCAGTATGGCCAAAAGTGATGTAATAGGGGTCAATCAACTCAAGTCAGTCCAGGGATTCCAACGGTGCTTAATTTGTGAAAATCGAACACACCGTTCAATTGTTACATGCGTAAATGTGAGTCCAGATTCGACCTATTGGTGGCGCTAGAGTGTTCGGCATAGAGCTTTGTAAATTCGTGAGAGTGATCATGGGACGGTCCTGAATCAGGGCGCTAAATTTCATAATAATAATGACTTGCAAATACCTTTCAACCCAGCTTTTCAACTTTCAGCCAAACTTTGACCTGTTGGTGGCGCTAGACGGCTGGGTTTAGAGGTCCGTAAATGAGTGTGAGTGGTCAGTGGAGTGTCCCGAAACTTTCTGCCAAAAAATCTGCACTTTTTAGCCAGGCGTTCTATGGGCTGCCATAGACTCCAATGGCAGAAGTGTAATAATAATAATAATAATAATAGGAAAAACTACTAAAACAATGGGTGCCTTCGCAGCTTCGCTGCTAGGCCCCCAATAATAGGAAAAACTACTAAAACAATGGGTGCCTTCGCAGCTTCGCTGCTAGGCCCCCAAATATAGCTGCAAGCAGCAATGCGGGGGCCTAGCAGAGCGCTATAGAGCAGAGTGCAGAGCAAGCACTCAGCAGCAAGAGGACAAATTACACCAACGTCTTTGTGCGTTCTCACAATCAGCTACCATGTCCCTCTACCAAGTTTGGACTTCATACACCAAAGTGTTGCTGAGATGTGAGCTCACTTTCTTTATTACAGCCCCCCTAGAGGCCAAATAAGACCACTTTCCTTCATGTCCTCACAATCAGCTAATATGTCCCTGTACCAAATTTGGACTTCATACACCGAAGTGTTGCTGAGATACGAGCTCATTTCCTGTATTACAGCGCCCCCTATAGAGGCTAAATGATGCCAATTTCCTAGTGTGTCATCATAATCAGGTAACAGGTCCTTATACCAAGTTTGGACTTTGTACACCAAAGCGTTGCTGAGATACAAGCTCACTTCCTGTATTACAGCGCCCCCTATAGAGGGCACATGATGCCAATTTCCTAGTGCGTCCTCACTATCAGATACCAAGTCCCTGTACCAAGTTTGGACTTCATACATTAAAGCATGGCCGAGATGTTAGCCCACTTCCTGTTTGGTGGCTTCATCGCCATATTTGATTGGCTGTCACGGGCAAACAAAAATGAAATTAAAAAATCTGACAAGTATCGTTTGTGCGGCTCGGTCTGAAGATCATCTCCGACAAGTTCTGTGAAAATCGGATGAAATTTGTAACCGCTGAAACTTTTCGTAGAGTTTGGACTAAATCCAATATGGCGGAGGTCCAGTATGGCCGAAAGTGGCGTAGTAGGGGTCAATCAACTCAAGTCAGTCCAGGGATTCCAACGGTGCTTAATTTGTGAAAATCGAACACACCGTTCAATTGTTACATGCGTAAATGTGAGTCCAGATTCGACCTATTGGTGGCGCTAGAGTGTTTGGCATAGAGTTCTGTAAATTGGTGAGAGTGATCATGGGACGGTCCTGAATCAGGGCGCTAAATTTCATAATAATAATGACTTGTGAATACCTTTCAACCCAGCTTTTCAACTTTCGGCCAAACTTTGACCTGTTGGTGGCGCTAGATGGCTGGGTTTAGAGATCTGTAAATTAGCGTTATTGGTCAGTGGAGTGTCCCGAAACTTTCTGGCAAAAAATCTGAACTTTTTAGCCAGGCGTTCTATGGGCTGCCATAGACTCCAATGGCAGAAGTTTTATAATAAATATAGCTGCAAGCAGCAATGTGGGGGCCAAGCAGTGCGCTATAGCAGGAATGGCATTGCCAGGGCATGAGCAAGCAATCACAGCAAGTTTGATTGCAATTGGATAAAGAATGGCTGAGAAATAAGGTCATTTACTTTGTTACAGCGCCCCTAGATGCCAAATTACACCAATGTCCTTGTGTGTTCTCACAATCAGTTATGATGTCCCTCTACCAAGTTTGGACTTCATACACCAAAGTGTTGCTGAGATGTGAGCTCACGTTCTTTATTACAGCACCCCTAGAGGTCAAATGAGACCACTTCCCTTGCATGTCCTCACAATCAGGTAATATGTCCATGTATCAAGTTTGGACTTCATGCAACGAACCGTTGCTGAGATATGAGCCCACTTCCTGTATTACAGCGCCCCCTAAAGAGGCCAAATGATGTCAATTTCCTACTGTGTCCTCACAATCAGGTACCAAGTCCCTGTACCAAGTTTGAACTTCATACATCAAAGTGTTGCTAAGATAAGAGCTCACTTCCTGTATTGCAGCGCCCCCTATAGAGGCCAAATGATTCCAATTTCCTAGTGTGTCATCATAATCAGGTAACAGTTCCTTATACCAAGTTTGGACTTTTTACACCGAAGCGTTGCTGAGATACAAGCTCACTTCCTGTATTACAGCGCCCCCTATAGAGGTCACATGATGCCAATTTCATAGTGCGTCTTCACAATAAGATACCAAGTCCCTGTACCAAGTTTGGACTTCATACATTAAAGCATAGCTGAGATGTCAGCCCACTTCCTGTTAGGCGGCATCGTCGCCATGTGTGATTGGCTGTCACGGGCAAATAAACTTGAAATTAAAAAATCTGACAAGTATCGTTTGTGCGGCTCGGTCTGAAGATCATCTCCGCCAAGTTCTGTGAAAATCGGATGAAATTTGTAACCGCTGAAACTTCTCGTAGTGTTTGGACCAAATCCAATATGGCGGAGGTCCAATATGGCGGAAAGTGACGGGATAGGGGTCGATGAACTCGAGATTGTTCAAGGATTCAGACGCTACCTCAATTGTGAAAATCAGACAAAAGAGTCAAGGATCACGCGCATGAACGCATGTCCAGCTTTGAACTGGTGGTGGCGCTAGAGTGTTCAATGTATATGCATAAAAATTGCTGTGAGTGATTGGGACAGTGTCCTGACTAATGGTATCAAGTTTTGTTATGTTAACTCAAAGTACCACGGAGATGTTAGTCCACTTCCTGTTTGGCGGCTTCATCACCATATTTGATTGGCTGTCACGGGCAAACAAAAATGAAATTGAAAAATCTGACAAGTATCGTTTGTGTGGCTCGGGCAGAAGATCATCTCTGCCAAGTTCCATGAAAATCGGATGAAATTTGTGAACGCTGAAACTTTTCGTAGAGTTTGGACTAAATCCAATATGGCGGTGGTCCAATATGGCGGAAAGTGACATAATAGGAGTCATTGAACTCAGGTCGGTCCAGGGATTACAACAGTGCCTGATTTGTGAAAATCGGACCCACCGTTCAATGGTCACATGCGTGAATGCAATCCAGGTTCGACCCATTGGTGGCGCTAGAGTGTTGGGCATAGAGTTCTATAAATTGGTGAGAGTGATCATGGGACGGTTCTGAATCAGTGTGCCGAATTTCATAACTTTAGACCCAGCGGTTCTATTTTCGGCCAAATTTTGACCCGTTGGTGGCGCTAGACGGCTGGGTTTAGAGATCCGTAAATGAGCGTGAGTGGTCAGTGGAGTGTCCCGAAACTTTCTGCCAAAAAATCTGCACTTTTTAGCCAGGCGTTCTATGGGCTGCCATAGACTCCAATGGCAGATGTGTAATAATAATAATAGGAAAAGCTAGTAACTCAATGGGTGCCTTCGCAGCTTCGCTGCTTGGCCCCCAATAATAATAAATATAGCTGCAAGCAGCAATGCGGGGGCCAAGCAGTGCGCTATAGCAGGAATGGCGTTGCCATGGGATGAGCAAGCACTCACAGCAAGTTTGATGGCAATTGGATAAAGAACGGCTGAGAAATAAGCTAATTTACTTTGTTAAAGCACAACTAGAGGCCAAATTACACCAATGTCCTTGTGCGTTCTTACAATCAGCTCCCATATCCGTCTACCAAGTTTGGACTTCATACACCAAAGTGTTGCTGAGATGTGAGCTCACTTTCTTTATTGCAACACCCCTAGAGGCCAAATGAGACCACTTTCCTTGCATATCCTCACAATCAGCTAATATGTCCATGTATCAAGTTTGGACTTCATACAACGAAGCGTTGCTGAGATATGAGCCCACTTCCTGTATTACAGCGCCCCCTATAGAGGCCAAATGATGCCAATTTCCTACTGTGTCCTCACAATCAGATACCAAGTCCCTGTACCAAGTTTGGACTTCATACATCAAAGCGTTGCTGAGATACAAGCTCACTTCCTGTATTGCAGCGCCCCCTGTAGAGGCCAAATGACGCCAATTTCCTAGTGCATCCCCACAATCAGGTACCAAGTCTCTATACCAAGTTTGGACTTCGTACATCAAAGCATTGCTGAGATACAAGCTCACTTCCTGTATTGCAGCGCCCCCTATAGAGGCCAAATGATGCCAATTTCCTAGTGCGTCCTCACAATCAGATACCAAGTCCCTGTACCAAGTTTGGACTTCATACATTAAAGCGTAGCCGAGATGTTAGCCCACTTCCTGTTAGGCGGCATCGTCGCCATGTGTGATTTGCTGTCACGGGCAAATAAACTTAAAATTAAAAAATCTGACAAGTATCGTTTGTGCGGCTCGGTCTGAAGATCATCTCCGCCAAGTTCTGAGAAAATCGGAAGAAATTTGTAACCGCTGAAACTTTTCGTAGAGTTTGGACTAAATCCAACATGGCGGAGGTCCAATATGGCGGAAAGTGACGGGATAGGGGTCGATGAACTTGGGATGTTCCAAGGATTAAGACGCTACCTCAATTGTGAAAATCAGACAAAAGAGTCAAGGATCACGCGCATGAACGCATGTCCAGCATTGAACTGGTGGTGGCGCTAGAGTGTTCAATGTATATGCATAAAAATTGCTGTGAGTGATTGGGACAGTGTCCTGACTAATGGTATCGAGTTTTGTTATGTTAACTCAAAGCGTCACGGAGATGTTAGTCCACTTCCTGTTTGGCGGCTTCATCACCATATTTGATTGGCTGTTACAGGCAAACAAAAATGAAATTGAAAAATCTGACAAGTATCGTTTTTGCGGCTCGGGCAGAAGATCATCTCCGCCAAGTTCTGTGAAAATCGGATGAAATTTGTAACCGCTGAAACTTTTCGTAGAGTTTGGACTAAATCCAATATGTCGGAGGTCCAATATTGCAGAAAGTGACGGGATAGGAGTCGATGAACTCGGGATGGTCCAGGGATTCAGACGCTACCTCAATTGTGAAAATCAGACAAAAGAGTCAAGGAATACGCGCATGAACGCATGTCCAGCATTAAACTGGTGGTGGCGCTAGAGTATTCAATGTATGCATAAAAATTGCTGTGAGAGATTGGGACAGTGTCCTGACTAATGGTACCGAGTTTTGTTATGTTAGCTCAAAATGCCACAGAGATGTTAGTCCACTTCCTGTTTGGCAGCTTCATCGCCATATTTGATTGGCTGTCACGGGCAAACAAAAATGAAATTGAAAAATCTGACAAGTATCTTTTGTGCGGCTCGGGAAGAAGATCATCTCCGCCAAGTTCCATGAAAATCGGATGAAATTTCTGACCGCTGAAACTTTTTGTAGAGTTTGGACTAAATCCAATATGACGGAGGTCCAATATGGCGGAAAGTGACGTAATAGGGTTCATTGAAATTAGGTCGGTCCAGGGATTCCAACGGTGCCTGATATGTGAAAATCGGACGCACCGTTCAATGGTCACATGCGTGAATGCAATCCAGGTTCGACCCATTGGTGGCGCTAGAGTGTTGGGCATAGAGTTCTGTAAATTGGTGAGAGTCATCATGGGACAGTGCTGAATCAGTGTGCCAAATGTCATAACTTTAGACCCAGCGGTTCAATTTTCGGCCAGATTTTGACCTGTTGGTGGCGCTAGATGGCTGGGTTTAGAGGTCCGTAAATGAGTGTGAGTGGTCAGTGGAGTGTCCCGAAACTTTCTGCCAAAAAATCTGAACTTTTTAGCCAGGCGTTCTATGGGCTGCCATAGACTCCAATGGCAGAAGTGTAATAATAGGAAAAGCTAGTAACTCAATGGGTGCCTTCGCAGCTTCGCTGCTTGGCCCCCAATAATAGGAAAAACTACTAACTCAATGGGTGCCTTCGCAGCTTCGCTGCTAGGCCCCCAAATATAGCTGCAAGCAGCAATGCGGGGGCCTAGCAGAGCGCTATAGCAGGAATGGCGTTGCCATGGCATGAGCAAGCACTCATAGCAAGAGGCCAAATTACACCTATGTCCTTGTGCGTTCTCACAATCAGCTACCATGTCCCTCTACCAAGTTTGGACTTCATACACCAAAGTGTTGCTGAGATGTGAGCTCAATTTCTTTATTACAGCACCCCTAGAGGCCAAATGAGACCACTTTCCTTGCATGTCCTCACAATCAGCTAATATGTCCCTGTACCAAGTTTGGACTTTGTACACCAAAGCGTTGCTGAGATACAAGCTCACTTCCTGTATTACAGCGCCCCCTATAGAGGCCACATGATGCCAATTTCCTAGTGCGTCCTCACAATCAGATACCAAGTCCCTGTACCAAGTTTGGACTTCATACATTAAAGCGTAGCCGAGATGTTAGCCCACTTCCTGTTAGGCGGCATCGTCGCCATGTGTAATTGGCTGTCACAGGCAAACAAACTTGAAAATAAAAAATCTGACAAGTATCGTTTATGCGGCTTGGTCTGAAGATCATCTCCGCCAAGTTCTGTGAAAATCGGATGAAATTTGTAACCGCTGAAACTTTTCGTAGAGTTTGGACTAAATCTAATATGGCGGGGGTCCAATATGGCGGAAAGTGACGGGATAGGGGTTGATGAACTCGAGATTGTTCAAGGATTCAGACGCTACCTCAATTGTGAAAATCAGACAAAAGAGTCAAGGATCACGCGCATGAACGCATGTCCAGCATTGAACTGGTGGTGGCGCTAGAGTGTTCAATGTATATGCATAAAAATTGCTGTGAGTGATTGGGACAGTGTCCTGACTAATGGTATCGAGTTTTGTTATGTTAACTCAAAGCGTCACGGAGATGTTAGTCCACTTCCTGTTTGGCGGCTTCATCACCATATTTGATTGGCTGTTACAGGCAAACAAAAATGAAATTGAAAAATCTGACAAATATCGTTTTTGCGGCTCGGGCAGAAGATCATCTCCGCCAAGTTCTGTGAAAATCGGATGAAATTTGTAACCGCTGAAACTTTTCGTAGAGTTTGGACTAAATCCAATATGTCGGAGGTCCAATATTGCAGAAAGTGACGGGATAGGAGTCGATGAACTCGGGATGGTCCAGGGATTCAGACGCTACCTCAATTGTGAAAATCAGACAAAAGAGTCAAGGAATACGCGCATGAACGCATGTCCAGCATTAAACTGGTGGTGGCGCTAGAGTATTCAATGTATGCATAAAAATTGCTGTGAGAGATTGGGACAGTGTCCTGACTAATGGTACCGAGTTTTGTTATGTTAGCTCAAAATGCCACAGAGATGTTAGTCCACTTCCTGTTTGGCAGCTTCATCGCCATATTTGATTGGCTGTCACGGGCAAACAAAAATGAAATTGAAAAATCTGACAAGTATCTTTTGTGCGGCTCGGGAAGAAGATCATCTCCGCCAAGTTCCATGAAAATCGGATGAAATTTCTGACCGCTGAAACTTTTTGTAGAGTTTGGACTAAATCCAATATGACGGAGGTCCAATATGGCGGAAAGTGACGTAATAGGGTTCATTGAAATTAGGTCGGTCCAGGGATTCCAACGGTGCCTGATATGTGAAAATCGGACGCACCGTTCAATGGTCACATGCGTGAATGCAATCCAGGTTCGACCCATTGGTGGCGCTAGAGTGTTGGGCATAGAGTTCTGTAAATTGGTGAGAGTCATCATGGGACAGTGCTGAATCAGTGTGCCAAATGTCATAACTTTAGACCCAGCGGTTCAATTTTCGGCCAGATTTTGACCTGTTGGTGGCGCTAGATGGCTGGGTTTAGAGGTCCGTAAATGAGTGTGAGTGGTCAGTGGAGTGTCCCGAAACTTTCTGCCAAAAAATCTGAACTTTTTAGCCAGGCGTTCTATGGGCTGCCATAGACTCCAATGGCAGAAGTGTAATAATAGGAAAAGCTAGTAACTCAATGGGTGCCTTCGCAGCTTCGCTGCTTGGCCCCCAAATATAGCTGCAAGCAGCAATGCGGGGGCCTAGCAGAGCGCTATAGCAGGAATGGCGTTGCCATGGCAGGAGCAAGCACTCACAGCAAGTTTGATTGCAATTGGATAAAGAACGGCTGAGAAATAAGCTCATTTACTTTGTTAGAGCGCCCCTAGATGCCAAATTACACCAATGTCCTTGTGTGTTCTCACAATCAGTTACCATGTCCCTCTACCAAGTTTGGACTTCATACACCAAAGTGTTGCTGAGATGTGAGCTCACATTCTTTATTACAGCACCCCTAGAGGTCAAATGAGACCACTTTCCTTACATGTCCTCACAATCAGCTAATATGTCCATGTATCAAGTTTGGACTTCATACAACGAAGCGTTGCTGAGATTTGAGCCCACTTCCTGTATTACAGCGCCCCCTATAGAGGCCAAATGATGCCAATTTCCTACTGTGTCCTCACAATCAGATACCAAGTCCCTGTACCAAGTTTGGACTTCATACATCAAAGAATTGCTGAGATACAAGCTCACATCCTGTATTGCAGCGCCCCCTGTAGAGGCCAAATGACGCCAGTTTCCTAGTGCATCCCCACAATCAGGTACCAAGTCTCTATACCAAGTTTGGACTTCGTACATCAAAGCGTTGCTGAGATACAAGCTCACTTCCTGTATTGCAGCGCCCCGTATAGAGGCCAAATGATGCCAATTTCCTAGGGCGTCCTCACAATCAGATACCAAGTCCCTGTACTAAGTTTGGACTTCATACATTAAAGCGTAGCCGAGATGTTAGCCCACTTCCTGTTTGGCGGCATCGTCGCCATGTGTGATTGACTGTCACGGGCAAATAAACTTGAAATTAAAAAATCTGACAAGTATTGTTTGTGTGGCTCGGTCTGAAGATCATCTCCGCCAAGTTCTGTGAAAATCGGATGAAATTTGTAACCGCTGAAACTTTTCATAGAGTTTGGACTAAATCCAATATGGCGGAGGTCCAATATGGCGGAAAGTGACGGGATAGGGGTCGATGAACTCAAGATTGTTCAAGGATTCAGACGCTACCTCAATTGTGAAAATTAGACAAAAGAGTCAAGGATCACGAGCATGAACGCATGTCCAGCTTTGAACTGGTGGTGGCGCTAGAGTGTTCAATGTATATGCATGAAAATTGGTGCGAGTGATTGGGACAGTGTCCTGACTAATGGTATCAAGTCTTGTTATGTTAACTCAAAGCGTCACCTAGATGTTTGTCCACTTCCTGTTTGGTGGCTTCATTGCCATATTGGATTGGCTGTCACGAGCAAACAAAAATTAAATTAAAAAATCTGACCAGTATCGTTTATGCGGCTCGGTCTGAAGATCATCTCCTCCAAGTTCTGTGAAAATCGGATGAAATTTGTAACCGCTGAAACTTTTCGTAGAGTTTGGACTAAATCCAATATGGCGGAGGTCCAATATGGCGGAAAGTGATGGGATAGGGGTCATTGAACTTAGGTCGGTCCATGGATTCCAACGGTGCCTGATATGTGAAAATCGGACGCACCATTCAATGGTCACATGCATGAATGCAATCCAGATTCAACCCATTGGTGGCGCTAGAGTGTTGGGCATAGAGTTCTCGAAATTGGTGAGAGTGATCATGGGACAGTGCTGAATCAGTGTGCCTAATTTCATAACTTTAGACCCAGCGGTTCAATTTTCGGCCAGATTTTGACCTGTTGGTGGCGCTAGATGGCTGGGTTTAGAGGTCCGTAAATGAGTGTGAATGGTCAGTGGAGTGTCCCGAAACTTTCTGCCAAAAAATCTGCACTTTTTAGCCAGGCGTTCTATGGGCTGCCATAGACTCCAATGGCAGAAGTTTTATAATAATAATAATAATAGGAAAAGCTAGTAACTCAATGGGTGCCTTCGCAGCTTCGCTGCTTGGCCCCCAATAATAGGAAAAACTACTAAAACAATGGGTGCCTTCGCAGCTTCGCTGCTAGGCCCCCAATAATAAATATAGCTGCAAGCAGCAATGTGGGGGCCAAGCAGTGAGCTATAGCAGGAATGGCGTTGCCATGGCATGAGCAAGCACTCACAGCAAGAAGCCAAATTACACCAATGTCCTTGTGCATTGTCACAATCAGCTACCATGTCCCTCTACCAAGTTTGGACTTCATACACCAAAGTGTTGCTGAGATATGAGCTCACTTTCTTTATTACAGCACCCCTAGAGGCCAAATGAAACCACTTTCCTTGCATGTCTTCACAATCAGCTACCATGTCCCTCTACCAAGTTTGGACTTCATACACCAAAGTGTTGCTGAGATGTGAGCTCACTTTCTTTATTACAGCACCCCTAGAGGCCAAATGAGACCACTTTCCTTCATGTCCTCACAATCAGCTAATATGTCCCTGTACCAAGTTTGGACTTCATACACCGAAGTGTTGCTGAGATACAAGCTCACTTCCTGTATTACAGCGCCCCCTATGGAGGCCAAATGATGCCAATTTCTTCCCGTGTCCTCACAATCAGATACAAAGTCCCTGTACCAAGTTTGGACTTCATACATGAAAGCGTCTCCGAGATGTTAGCCCACTTCCTGTTTTGCGGCTTTATCGCCATATTTGATTGGCTGTCATGGGCCAATAAAGTGGAATTTGAAAGATCTGACAAGTATGGTTTGTGCGGCTCGGTCTGAAGATCATCTCCGCCAAGTTCCGTGAAAATCAGATGAAATTTGTAACCGCTGAAACTTTTCGTAGAGTTTGGACTAAATCCAATATGGCGGAGGTCCAATATGATGGAAAGTGACGGGATAGGGGTCGATGAACTCGGGATGGTCCAAGGATTCAGACGCTACCTCAATTGTGAAAATCAGACAAAAGAGTCAAGAATCACGCGCATGAACGCATGTCCAACATTGAACTGCAGGTGGCGCTAGAGCGTTCAATGTATATGCATAAGAATTGCTGTGAGTGATTGGGACAGTGTCCTGACTAATAGTATCGAGTTTTGTTATATTAACTCAAAGCGTCTTCGATATATTAGTCCACTTCCTGTTTGGCGGCTTCGTCACCATATTTGATTGGCTGTCACGGGCAAACAAACTTGAAATTGAAAAATCTGGCAAGTATCGTTTGTGTGGCTCGGTCAGAAAATCATCTCCGCCAAGTTCCTTGAAAATCGGATGAAATTTGTAACCGCTGAAAATTTTCATAGAGTTTGTATTAAATCCAATATGGCGGAGGTCCAATATGGCGGAAAGTGATGGGATAGGGGTCGATGAACTTGGGATGGTCCAAGGATTCAGATGCTACCTCAATTGTGAAAATCAGACAAAAGAGTCAAGGATCACACGCATGATTGCATGTCCAACATTGAACTGGTGGTGGCGCTAGAGCGTTCAATGTATATACATAAAAATTGCTGTGAGTGATTGAGAAAGTGTCCTGACTAATGTTATCGAGTTTTGCTGTGTTAACTCAAAGTGTCACCTAGATGTTTGTCCACTTCCTGTTTGGCGGCTTCATCACCATATTTGATTGGCTGTCACGGGCAAACAAAAATGAAATTGAAAAATCTGACAAGTATCGTTTGTGCGGCTCGGGGAGAAGATCATCTCCGCCAAGTTCCATGAAAATCGGATGAAATTTCTGACCGCTGAAACTTTTCGTAGAGTTTGGACTAAATCCAATATGGCGGAGGTCCAATATGGCAGAAAGTGACGTAATAGGGGTCATTGAACTTAGGTCGGTCCAGGGATTCCAACGGTGCCTGATATGTGAAAATCGGACGCACCATTCAATGGTCACATGCGTGAATGCAATCCAGGTTCGACCCATTGGTGGCGCTAGAGTGTTGGGCATAGAGTTCTGGAAATTGTTGAGAGTGATCATGGGACAGTGCTGAATCAGTGTGCCAAATTTCATAGCTTTAGATCCAGTGGTTCAATTTTCGGCCAGATTTTGACCTGTTGGTGGCGCTAGATGGCTGGGTTTAGAGGTCCGTAAATGAGTGTGAATGGTCAGTGGAGTGTCCCGAAACTTTCTGCCAAAAAATCTGCACTTTTTAGCCAGGCGTTCTATGGGCTGCCATAGACTCCAATGGCAGAAGTGTAATAATAGGAAAAGCTAGTAACTCAATGGGTGCCTTCGCAGCTTCGCTGCTTGGCCCCCAAATATAGCTGCAAGCAGCAATGCGGGGGCCAAGCAGTGCGCTATAGCAGGAATGGCGTTGCCATGGGATGAGCAAGCACTCACAGCAAGTTTGATGGCAATTGGATAAAGAACGGCTGAGAAATAAGCTAATTTACTTTGTTAAAGCACAACTAGAGGCCAAATTACACCAATGTCCTTGTGCGTTCTTACAATCAGCTCCCATATCCGTCTACCAAGTTTGGACTTCATACACCAAAGTGTTGCTGAGATGTGAGCTCACTTTCTTTATTGCAACACCCCTAGAGGCCAAATGAGACCACTTTCCTTGCATATCCTCACAATCAGCTAATATGTCCATGTATCAAGTTTGGACTTCATACAACGAAGCGTTGCTGAGATATGAGCCCACTTCCTGTATTACAGCGCCCCCTATAGAGGCCAAATGATGCCAATTTCCTACTGTGTCCTCACAATCAGATACCAAGTCCCTGTACCAAGTTTGGACTTCATACATCAAAGCGTTGCTGAGATACAAGCTCACTTCCTGTATTGCAGCACCCCCCGGTAGAGGCCAAATGACGCCAATTTCCTAGTGCATCCCCACAATCAGGTACCAAGTCTCTATACCAAGTTTGGACTTCGTACATCAAAGCATTGCTGAGATACAAGCTCACTTCCTGTATTGCAGCGCCCCCTATAGAGGCCAAATGATGCCAATTTCCTAGTGCGTCCTCACAATCAGATACCAAGTCCCTGTACCAAGTTTGGACTTCATACATTAAAGCGTAGCCGAGATGTTAGCCCACTTCCTGTTAGGCGGCATCGTCGCCATGTGTGATTTGCTGTCACGGGCAAATAAACTTAAAATTAAAAAATCTGACAAGTATCGTTTGTGCGGCTCGGTCTGAAGATCATCTCCGCCAAGTTCTGAGAAAATCGGAAGAAATTTGTAACCGCTGAAACTTTTCGTAGAGTTTGGACTAAATCCAACATGGCGGAGGTCCAATATGGCGGAAAGTGACGGGATAGGGGTCGATGAACTTGGGATGTTCCAAGGATTAAGACGCTACCTCAATTGTGAAAATCAGACAAAAGAGTCAAGGATCACGCGCATGAACGCATGTCCAGCATTGAACTGGTGGTGGCGCTAGAGTGTTCAATGTATATGCATAAAAATTGCTGTGAGTGATTGGGACAGTGTCCTGACTAATGGTATCGAGTTTTGTTATGTTAACTCAAAGCGTCACGGAGATGTTAGTCCACTTCCTGTTTGGCGGCTTCATCACCATATTTGATTGGCTGTTACAGGCAAACAAAAATGAAATTGAAAAATCTGACAAGTATCGTTTTTGCGGCTCGGGCAGAAGATCATCTCCGCCAAGTTCTGTGAAAATCGGATGAAATTTGTAACCGCTGAAACTTTTCGTAGAGTTTGGACTAAATCCAATATGTCGGAGGTCCAATATTGCAGAAAGTGACGGGATAGGAGTCGATGAACTCGGGATGGTCCAGGGATTCAGACGCTACCTCAATTGTGAAAATCAGACAAAAGAGTCAAGGAATACGCGCATGAACGCATGTCCAGCATTAAACTGGTGGTGGCGCTAGAGTATTCAATGTATGCATAAAAATTGCTGTGAGAGATTGGGACAGTGTCCTGACTAATGGTACCGAGTTTTGTTATGTTAGCTCAAAATGCCACAGAGATGTTAGTCCACTTCCTGTTTGGCAGCTTCATCGCCATATTTGATTGGCTGTCACGGGCAAACAAAAATGAAATTGAAAAATCTGACAAGTATCTTTTGTGCGGCTCGGGAAGAAGATCATCTCCGCCAAGTTCCATGAAAATCGGATGAAATTTCTGACCGCTGAAACTTTTTGTAGAGTTTGGACTAAATCCAATATGACGGAGGTCCAATATGGCGGAAAGTGACGTAATAGGGTTCATTGAAATTAGGTCGGTCCAGGGATTCCAACGGTGCCTGATATGTGAAAATCGGACGCACCGTTCAATGGTCACATGCGTGAATGCAATCCAGGTTCGACCCATTGGTGGCGCTAGAGTGTTGGGCATAGAGTTCTGTAAATTGGTGAGAGTCATCATGGGACAGTGCTGAATCAGTGTGCCAAATGTCATAACTTTAGACCCAGCGGTTCAATTTTCGGCCAGATTTTGACCTGTTGGTGGCGCTAGATGGCTGGGTTTAGAGGTCCGTAAATGAGTGTGAGTGGTCAGTGGAGTGTCCCGAAACTTTCTGCCAAAAAATCTGAACTTTTTAGCCAGGCGTTCTATGGGCTGCCATAGACTCCAATGGCAGAAGTGTAATAATAGGAAAAGCTAGTAACTCAATGGGTGCCTTCGCAGCTTCGCTGCTTGGCCCCCAAATATAGCTGCAAGCAGCAATGAGGGGGCCAAGCAGTATAGGCCGGAGTAGCCATGGCGACAAGATAGAACTCAGCAGAAACCCGGGATCAACAGGGCTGAGTATTGCCACCGCCTCCGCCAGCCAGCCCCCCCCCCCCCCCCCCCACACCTAATCACCCCAGCCCGTCCCACCCCCCCCTGCCCTACCCTGCCCTGCCCTGCCCTTGCACGCACGCATTAGAATTAACTGGATGGAACATGTTGTCATCAGTTTCACATCAAAAAATAAAAGATTGATAAAACACATCAGCAACTACACATCAAAATGCAATATTGCTAATGGCAGCACCCCCTACAGGTCAAATGTCACCAAATGTTTTGAGCGTCCTCCTAATGGGGTCATGAATATATATAGTAACTTTGGTTATGATACATGGCAGGGTTGCTGAGATATGAGCTCACTTCCTGTTTGGCGGCGTCGCCACCAATTTCGATTGGCTGTTATGGGCGAATGCTTTTGTCAATTGTTATAGAGAGCAATATATTGATAGGTTATGGTCTGAAGATGGTTTGTGCCAATTTTGGTGAGGATCCGCCTAAATTTGTGATCTGCGAAAACTTGTACGTGTTTTTGATTAAATCCAATATGGCGGCCGAATCAATTACGATGACATCACAAGTTAACTTGGGTCGGCCTAAGGACCTCCAACAGTATTACCAGACACCACTAGTGTGTTTTAATTCTAAGCACAACTGCAGCTACAGGCCAAAAGGCATGTTTCTTAATTACAGCGCCCCCTAGAGGTCAAAAGTCACCAGATTTCTTGAGTGTACCCCTGATTGGGTCCTGAGTCCATATACTAAGTTTGGTTATGATAGATTAATGGGTTGCTGAGATATGAGCTCACTTCCTGTTTGGTGGCTTCGCCGCAAAATTCGATTGGCTGTTATGCGCGAATGGTTATAGTTCCGAAGACAAAAAGCAATGCATTAATGAGGCATGGTCAGTAGATGATATCTGTGAAGTTTGGTATCAATTGGACAAAATTTGTGACCTGTGAAGACATTTAAGTTTTTTTGATGAAATCCAATATGGCGGAAAATCCATCATAGCGGAAATTGACGTCATAGGGTGCGTTGAACTCGGCTTGGTCCAAGGATTCCAACGATACATCATTTTTGACAATCGGCCATACGGGTCAAAAGTTACGTGCGTGAACGCACATCCAACTTTGGCCTGTTGGTGGCGCTAGAGCGCTTGAGGTGCCGGCATGAAACTTGGTGAAATGAATTATTGGACTGTCCCCAATTAGTGTGCAAAATTGTATAACTTTTTACCAGACGGTTCTATGGGCTGCCATTGACTTCCATTGCAAAATAATGCGCATCATCAACTACTGGCCAAAATGCATTTTTGTCAATTATGGTGCCCCCTAGAGGTCAAATGTCACCAAATTTCTTGAGCGTCCTCCCGATGGGGTCTGAGGTACATGTACTAAATTTGGTTTTGATACATGAAAGCGTTGCTGAGATATAAAATCACTTCCTGTTTGGCGGCTTCGCCGCAAATTTCGATTGGCTGGTACAGGTCAATGCTTCTGTCAATTGTTCCAGAAAGCATTGCACTCATCAGGCATGGTCTGAAGATGGTCTCTGCCAATTTTGGTGAAGAACAGATTAAATTTGTGACCTGCGAAAATTTGTACGTGTTTTTGATTAAATCCAATATGGCGGCAGAATCAATTATGATGACATCACAAGTTGGCTTCGGTCGGCCTAAGGACCTCCAACAGTATTACCAGACACCACTAGTGCGTTTTAATTCTAAGCACAACTGCAGCTACAGGCCAAAAGGCATGTTTCTTGTACGTGTTTTTGATTAAATCCAATATGGCGGCCGAATCAATTATGATGACATCACAAGTTGGCTTGGGTCGGCCTAAGGACCTCCAACAGTATTACCAGACACCACTAGTGCGTTTTAATTCTAAGCACAACAGCAGCTACAGGCCAAAAGGCATGTTTCTAAATTACAGCGCCCCCTAGAGGTCAAAGGTCACCAGATTTCTTGAGCGTCCCCCTGATTGGGTCCTGAGTCCATGTACAAAGTTTGGTTATGATAGATTAATGGGTTGCTGAGATATGAGCTCACTTCCTGTTTGGCGGCTTCGCCGCAAATTTTGATTGGCTGTTACGGGCAAACGGTTTTAGTTCCGAAGACGAAAAGGAGTATCTTTTGTGAGGCTTGGTCTGAAGAGCATGTGTGTCAGGTTTGGTGTCGATTGGGCAAAATTTGTGACCTGTGAAAACCTTTTAGTGTTTTTGATTAAATCCAAAATGGCGGAAAATCCATCATGGCGGAAAATGACGTCATAGGGTGCGTTGAACTCGGCTTGGTCCAAGGATTCCAATGATACCTCATTTTTGACATTCGGCCATACGGGTCAAAAGTTACGTGTGTGAACGCAAGTCCAACTTTGGCCTGTTGGTGGCGCTAGAGTGCTTGAGGTGCCATCATGAAACTTGCTGACATTAATCATTGGACTGTCCCTAATCAGTGTGCCAAATTTCACAACTTTTCACCAGACGGTTCTATGGGCTGCCATTGACTTCAATGGCGGAATAATAATAATAAATATAGCTGCAAGCAGCAATGAGGGGGCCAAGCAGTTGAGCAGGAGTTGTCATGGCAACCCAATGTTGCTACATTATACACACACCCAATTAACCCCCCCTGTCCCACACACACACATATACACAGATAAACTTCTTCCCCCACACACCCCAATAACCCCCCACACATATGCATACCTCAAACATCACCAAATTTATTGTGCGTAGTCAGGTTGTAGTCACAAGTCCACATACCAAGTTTGGTGTCGATACAAGAAAGTGTTGATAATTGTAGCACCCCTAGTGGTCAAAGCTCACTAAATATATTGTGCGTCTTCAGGATGTGTTCCCGAGTCCATGTACCAAGTTTGGTGTCGATACGATAAAGTTTTTCTAATTATAGCGCCCCTAGTGGTCAAAGGTCACTAAATGTATTGTCCTTATTCAGGATGTGGTCCCGAGTCCAGGTACCAAGTTTGGTGTCGATACGAGAAAGTGTTGCAAATTATAGCACCCCTAGTGGTCAAACGTTGCTAAAATTATTGTCTGTCCTCAGGATGAGGTCCCAAGTCCATATACTAAGTTTGGTTTCAATATGTGAAAGCATTGCTGAAATATGAGCCCACTTCTTGTGATTATAGCGCCACCTATAGGTCAAAAGTCATCAAATTTATTGAGCCTCCTCCTAATTGGGTCCTGAGACCCTGTACTGAGTTTGGTGTTGATACGCAAAAGCCTTGCTGAGATCACTTCACTTCCTGTTTGGCGGCTTCGCCGCCAAACTTGATTGGTCAAGACGGGCGATGGGTTTTGAATATGGGTCCAAAAAGCAATGCGTTTGTGAGTCATGGTCTGAAGATCATCTGAACCAAGTTTCATGAAAATCGGATGAACTTTGTGACCTTTGATGCCTTTTAAGTGATTTTGATTAAATCCAATATGGCGGCCAGATCAATTATGTTGACATCACAAAATCACATCTGTCAGCCTTAGGACCTCCCAGAGACATCACTAGTATATTAACATTAACATTAACAGACACCAATAGTAAGTTTTAATTCCAAACACATCACCCGTTACAGGCCAAAATGTAATTTTGCTTATTATAGCGCCACCTATAGGTCAAAAGTCATCAAATTTATTGAGCCTTCTCCTTATTGGGTCCTGACCCCATGTACTGAGTTTGGTTTTGATACGTTAAAGCTTTACTGAGATATTACTTCGCTTCCTGTTTGGCGGCTTCGCCGCCAAACTTGATTGGTCGTCTCAGGCAACCGGTTTTGAATATGTCTCCAAAAAGCAATGCGTTTATGAGTCATGGTCTGACGATCATCTGCGTCAAGTTTCGTGAAAATCGGAGAAACTTTCTGACCTTTGATGCCTTTTAAGTGTTTTTGATGACATCCAATATGGCGGTCGAATAAATTATGTTGACGTCACATGTTGGCATGTTTCGGCCTAAGGACCTCTCAAGGTATTAACAGATATCACTAATATGCTTTAATTCTAAACACATGACCCGTTACAGGCTAAAACATAATTTTGCTAATTATAGCGCCACCTATAGGTCAAAAGTCATCAAATTTATTGAGCCTCCTCCTAATTGGGTACTGAGACCCTGTACTGAGTTTGGTGTTGATACGCGAAAGCCTTGCTGAGATATCACTTCACTTCCTGTTTGGCGGCTTCGCCGCCAAACTTGATTGGTCGTCACAGGCAACCGGTTTTGAATATGTCTCCAAAAAGCAATGCGTTTATGAGTCATGGTCTGACGATCATCTGCGTCAAGTTTCGTGAAAATCAGACAAACTTTGCGAACTTTGATGCCTTTTAAGTGTTTTTGATGAAATACAATATGGCGGAAGATCCAACATGGCGGAAATTGACGTCATGGGGTGCGTTGAGTTCGGCCTCATCCAAGACTTCCAAAGATATTGCGATATTCAAAATCGGGCATACGGTTCAAAAGTTAATTGCATGGATGCAATGTCAACTTTGACCCATTGGTGGCGCTAGACTCTCTGTGGTTCAGGCATAAAACTTGCTCAAATTAATTTTTATACTGTCCCGAATCAATGTGCCAAATTTCACAACTTTTTACTGTACGGTTCTATGGGCTGCCATAGACTTCAATGACAGCGGAAAGATGTGTAATAATAATAATAAATATAGCTGCAAGCAGCAATGAGGGGGCCAAGCAGAATAGGCCGGAGTAGCCACGGTGACAAGATAGAACTCAGCAGACATCCGGGATCGATCAACAGGGCTGAGTATTGCCACCGCCTCCGCCAGCCAGCCCCCCCCCCCCCCCCCCCACCTAATCACCCCAGCCCGTCCCACCCCGTCCTGCCCTACCCTGCCCTTGCACTCACGCATTAGAATTAACTGGATGGAACATGTTGTCATCAGTCTCACATCAAAAAATAAAAGATTTATATAACACATCAGCAACTACACATCAAAATGCAATATTGCTAATTGCAGCACCCCCTACAGGTCAAAGGTCACCAAATTTTTTGAGCGTCCTCCTAATGGGGTCATGAATATATGTAGTAAGTTTGGTTATAATACATGGCAGGGTTGCTGAGATATGAGCTCACTTCCTGTTTGGCGGCTTCGCCACAAATTTCGATTGGCTGTTACGGGCGAATGCTTTTGTCAATTGTTCCAGAGAGCAATATATTGATAGGTTATGGTCTAAAAATGGTCTGTGCCAATGTTGGTGAAGATCAGATGAAATTTGCGACCCGCGAAAACTTTTTGATGTTTTTGATTAAATCCAATATGGCGGCCGAATCAATTACTATGACATCACAAGTCGACATGGGTCGGCTTAAGGACCTCCAACAGTATTACCAGACACCACTAGTGCGTTCTAATTCTAAGCACAACTGCAGCTACAGGCCAAAAGGCATGTTTCTTAATTACAGCGCCCCCTAGAGGTCAAAGGTCACCAGATTTCTTGAGCGTCCCCCTGATTGGGTCCTGAGTCCATGTACCAAGTTTGGTTATGATAGATGAATGGGTTGCTGAGATATGAGCTCACTTCCTGTTTGGCGGCTTTGCCGCAAACTTCGATTGGCTGTTACTCGCAAACGGTTTTAGTTCCGAAGACAAAAAGCAATGCATTAATGAGGTATGGTCTGAAGATCGATCATGTGTGTCAAGGTTGGTGACGATCGGACAAAATTTGTGACCTGTGAAAAGTTAGTTTCACTTTCACTAAAATCCAAAATGGCGGAAAATCCATCATGGCGGAAAATGACGTCATAGGGTGCGTTGAACTCGGCTTGGTCCAAGGATTCCAACGATACCTCATTTTTGACAATCGGGCATACGGGGCAAAAGTTACGTGCGTGAACGCATGTCCAACTTTGGCCTGTTGGTGGCGCTAGAGTGCTCAAGGGGCTGACATGAAACTTGGTGAAATTAAATATGGGACTGTCCCCAATCGGTGTGCAAAATTTCACAACTTTTTACCAGACGGTTCTATGGGCTGCCATAGACTCCCATTCGGGAAGAAAGATGTTAAATAATAATAAGAAATCATAGAAACACAATGGGTGCCTTCGCAGCTTCGCTGCTTGGCCCCCAAATATAGCTGCAAGCAGCAATGAGGGGGCCAAGCAGTATAGGCCGGAGTAGCCACGGTGACAAAATAGAACTCAGCAGACACCCGGGATCAACAGGGCTGAAATAGGGCTGAGTATTGCCACCGCCTCCGCCAGCCAGCCCCCCCCCCACCTAATCACCCCAGCCGGTCCCACCCCGTCCTGCCCTGCCCTGCCCTTGCACGCACGCATTAGAATTATCTGGATGGAACATGTTGTCATCAGTTTCACATCAAAAAATAAAAGATTGATAAAACACATCAGCAACTACACATCAAAATGCAATATTGTTAATTGCAGCACCCCCTACAGGTCAAAGGTCACCAAATGTTTTGAGTGTCCTCCTAATGGGGTCATGAATATATGTAGTAAGTTTGGTTATGATACATGGCAGGGTTGCTGAGATATGAGCTCACTTCCTGTTTGGCGGCTTCGCCACCAATTTCGATTGGCTGTTATGGGTGAATGCTTTTGTCAATTGTTCCAGAGAGCAATATATTGATAGGGTATGGTCTGAAAATGGTCTGTGCCAATGTTGGTGAAGATCAGATGAAATTTGTGACCTGTGATAACTTTTTGATGTTTTTGATTAAATCTAACATGGTGGCCGAATCAATTACGATGACATCACAAGTTGGCGTGGGTTGGCCTAAGGACCTCCAACAGTATTACCAGACACCACTAGTACATTTTAATTCTAAGCACAAGAGCAGCTACAGGCCAAAAGGCATGTTTCTTAATTACAGCGCCCCCTAGAGGTCAAAGGTCACCAAATTCCTTGAGCGTCCCCCTGATTGGGTCCTGAGTCCATATACTAAGTTTGGTTATGATAGATTAATGGGTTGCTGAGATATTAGCTCACTTCCTGTTTGGCGGCTTCGCCGCAAGTTTCGATTGGCTGTTACAGCCGCATGCTACTGTCAATTGTTCCAAAAAGGAATGCACTGATAAGGCATGGTCTGAGGATGGTCTCTGCCAATTTTGGTGAGAATCCGCTGAAATTTGTGACCTGCGAAAACTTGAACGTGTTTTTGATTAAATCCAATATGGCGGCCGAATCAATTACGATGACATCACAAGTCTACATGGGTCGGCCTAAGGACCTCCAACAGTATTACCAGACACCACTAGTGCGTTTTAATTCTAAGCACAACAGCAGCTACAGGCCAAAAGGCATGTTTCTTAATTACAGCGCCCCCTAAAGGTCAAAGGTCACCAGATTTCTTGAGCGTCCCCCTGATTGGGTCCTGAGTCCATGTACTAAGTTTGGTTATGATAGATTAATGGGTTGCTGAGATATGAGCTCACTTCCTGTTTGGTGGCTTCGCCGCAAAATTCGATTGGCTGTTTATGCGCGAATGGTTATAGTTCCGAAGACAAAAAGCAATGCATTAATGAGGCATGGTCTGTAGATGATATCTGTGAAGTTTGGTATCAATTGGACAAAATGTGTGACCTGTGAAGACATTTAAGTTTTTCTGATGAAATCCAATATGGCGGAAAATCCATCATAGCGGAAATTGACGTCATAGGGTGTGTTGAACTCGGCTTGGTCCAAGGATTCCAACGATACATCATTTTTGACAATCGGCCATACGGGTCAAAAGTTACATGCGTGAACGCACATCCAACTTTGGCCTGTTGGTGGCGCTAGAGCGCTTGAGGTGCCGGCATGAAACTTGGTGAAATGAATTACTGGACTTTCCCCAATTAGTGTGCAAAATTTTATAACTTTTTACCAGACGGTTCTATGGGCTGCCATTGACTTCCATTGCAAAATAATGCGCATCATCAACTACTGGCCAAAATGCATTTTTGTCAATTACGGTGCCCCCTAGAGGTCAAATGTCACCAAATTTCTTGAGAGTCCTCCCGATGGGGTCTGAGGTACATGTACTAAATTTGGTTTTGATACATGAAAGCGTTGCTGAGATATAAAATCACTTCCTGTTTGGCGGCTTCGCCGCAAATTTCGATTGGCTGGTACAGGTCAATGCTTCTGTCAATTGTTCCAGAAAGCATTGCACTCATCAGGCATGGTCTGAAGATGGTCTCTGCCAATTTTGGTGAAGAACAGATGAAATTTGTGACCTGCGAAAATTTGTACGTGTTTTTGATTAAATCCAATATGGCGGCCGAATCAATTACGATGACATCACAAGTTGGCTTGGGTCGGCCTAAGGACTTTCAACAATATTACCAGACACCACTAGTGCGTTCTAATTCTAACCACAACTGCAGCTACAGGCCAAAAGGCATGTTTCTTAATTACAGCGCCCCCTAGAGGTCAAAGGTCACCAGATTTCTTGAGCGTCCCCCTGATTGGGTCCTGAGTCCATGGACTAAGTTTGGTTATGATAGGTGAATGCGTTGCTGAGATATGAGCTCACTTCCTGTTTGGCGGCTTCGCCACAAATTTCGATTGGCTGTTACGCGCGAACGGTTTTAGTTCCGGAGACAAAAAGCAATGCATTAATGAGGCATGGTCTGTAGATGATATCTGTGAAGTTTGGTGTCGATTGGACAAAATATGTGACCCCTGATACATTTTAAGTGATTTTGATGAAATCCAAAATGGCGGAAAATCCATCATGGCGGAAAATGACGTCATAGGGTGCGTTGAACTCGGCTTGGTCCAAGGATTCCAACGATACCTTATTTGTGACAATCGGGCATACGGGTCAAAAGTTACGTGCGTGAACGCAAGTCCAACTTTGGCCTGTTGGTGGCGCTAGAGTGGTCAAGGTGCCAACATGAAACTTGGTGAAATTAATCATGGGACTGTCCCCAATCAGTGTGCCAAATTTCACAACTTTTTACCAGACGGTTCTATGGGCTGCCATAGACTCCAATGGCAGAGGAAAGATGTTTAATAATAATAATAATAATAAATATAGCTGCAAGCAGCAATGTGGGGGCCAAGCAGACAGTTCAGCAGGCCAGATTTGCCATGTAAGTCAAAGCCGTTGCATCAGACATATAGCCTTAAGCAGTCACAGCAAGTTCCATGCCATACAACCCAAGATTGGCTGAGTTACAAGGTCAAGTTTCACATCAAAACATAACTGATTTTGTGGAGCTGAACCAGGGCTGAGTGTCGCCACCCCCTTCCCCAGCCAGCCCACCGCCGCAACCGCCCCTGCCCATCCCACCCCGTCCCACCCTTGCACGCACACATTAGAATGAACTAGATGGAACTTGCTGTCATCAGTTTCACATCAAAAATAAAAGATTGACTGAGATATGATCACACTTGCTGTGATTTAAACATAGAGGTCAAGAATTGACGTCATAGGGTGTGTTGAACTCGGCTTGGCCCAAGGATTCCAATGATACCACATTTTGCCATTCGGGTCAACAGGTCAAAAGTTACGTCCGTGAACACAAGTCCAACTTTGGCCTGTTGGTGGCGCTAGAGTGCTTGAGGTGCCGGCATGAAACTTGGTGAAATGAATTATTGGACTGTCCCCAATTAGTGTGCAAAATTGTATAACTTTTTACCAGACGGTTCTATGGGCTGCCATTGACTTCCATTGCAAAATAATGTGCATCAGCAACTACTGGCCAAAATGCATTTTTGTCAATTACGGAGCCCCCTAGAGGTCAAATATCACCAAATTTCTTGAACTTCCTCCCGATGGGGTCGCAGGTACATGTACTAAGTTTGGTTTTGATACATGAAAGCGTTGCTGAGATATGAAATCACTTCCTGTTTGGCGGCTTCGCCGCAAATTTCGATTGGCTGTTACAGGCGAACGCTTCTGTCAATTGTTCCAGAAAAAAATACACTGATAAGGCATGGTCTGAAGATGGTCTCTGCCAATTTTGGTGAGGATCAGCTGAAATTTGTGACCTGCGAAAATTCGTACGTGTTTTTGATTAAATCCAATATGGCGGCCGAATAAATTACGATGACATCACAAGTTGGCTTGTGTCGGCCTAAGGACCTCCAACAGTATTATCAGACACCACTAGTGAGTTATAATTCTAAGCACAACTGCAGCTACAGGCAAAAAGGCATGTTTCTTAATTAAAGCGCCCCCTAGAGGTCAAAGGTCACCAGATTTCTTGAGCGTCCCCCTGATTGGGTCCTTAGTCCATGTACTAAGTTTGGTTATGATAGATGAATGGGTTGCTGAGATATGAGCTCACTTCCTGTTTGGCGGCTTCGCCGCAAACTTCGATTGGCTGTTACGCGCGAACGGTTATAGTTCCGAAGACAAAACACCACAACTTTTGTTAGGCTTGGTCTGAAGATCATGTATGTCAAGTTTGGTGACGATTGGACAAAATTTGTGACCTGTGAAGTTTTAGTTTCACTTTCACTAAAATCCAATATGGCGGAAAATCCATCATGGCGGAAAATGACGTCATAGGGTGCGTTGAACTCGGCCTGGTCCAAGGATTCCAATGGTACCTCATTTTTGACAATCGGCTGAACGGGTCAAAAGTTACGTGCGTGAACGCACGTCCAACTTTGGCCTGTTGGTGGCGCTAGAGTGCTCAAGGTGCTGACATAAAACTTGGTGAAGTTAAACATGGGACTGTCCCCAATCGGTGTGCCAAATTTCACAACTTTTTACAAGACGGTTCTATAGGCTGCCATAGACTCCCATGGCGGAAGAAAGATGTTAAATAATAATAATAAATATAGCTGCAAGCAGCAATGAGGGGGCCAAGCAGGCAGTTCAGCAGGCCAGATTTGCCATGTAAGTCAATGCCGTTGCATCAGACATGTAGGCTTAAGCAGTCACAGCAAGTTCCATGCCATACAACCCAAGATTGGCTGAGTTACAAGGTCAAGTTTCACATCAAAACATAGCTGATTTTGTGGGGCTGAACCAGGGCTGAGTGTCGGCGCCCCCTCCCCCAGCCAGTCCACCGCCGCAACCGCCCCTGCCCATCCCACCCCGTCCCACCCTTGCACGCACACATTAGAATGAACTGGATGGAACTTGCTGTCATCAGTTTCACATCAAAAATAAAAGATTGACTGACATATGATCACACTTGCTGTGATTTAAACAGAGAGGTCAAAAATTGACGTCATAGGGTGTGTTGAACTCGGCTTGGCCCAAGGATTCCAATGATACCTCATTTTGCCATTCGGGTCAACAGGTCAAAAGTTACGTCCGTGAACACAAATCCAACTTTGGCCTGTTGGTGGCGCTAGAGCGCTTGAGGTGCCGTCATGAAACTTGGTGAAATGAATTATTGGACTGTCCCCAATTAGTGTGCAAAATTGTATAACTTTTTACCAGACGGTTCTATGGGCGGCCATTGACTTCCATTGCAAAATAATGCGCATCAGCAACTACTGGCCAAAATGCATTTTTGTCAATTACGGAGCCCCCTAAAGGTCAAATGTCACCAAATTTCTTGAGCGTCCTCCCGATGGGGTCGGAGGTACATGTACTAAGTTTGGTTTTGATACATGAAAGCGTTGCTGAGATATGAAATCACTTCCTGTTTGGCGGCTTCGCCGCAAATTTCAATTGGCTGGTACAGGCTAATACTTCTTTCAATTGTTCCAGAAATCAATGCACTCATCAGGCATGGTCTGAAGATGGTCTCTGCCAATTTTGGTCAGGATCCGCTGAAATTTGTGACCTGCGAAAACTTGTACGTGTTTTTGATTAAATCCAATATGGCGGCCGAATCAATTACGATGACATCACAAGTTGGCTTGGGTCGAACTAAGGAACTCCAACAGTATTACCAGACATCATTAGTGCAATTTAATTCTAAACACAACAGCAACTACAGGCCAAAAGGCATGTTTCTTAATTACAGCGCCCCCTAGAGGTCAAAGGTCACCAAATTTTTTGAGCTTCCCTCTGATTGGGTCCTGAGTCTATCCACCAAGTTTGGCATTGATACATGCAAGGGTTGCTGAGATATGAGCTCACTTCCTGTTTGGCGGCTTCGCCGCAAATTTCAATTGTATATTATGGATGAACGGTTATAGTTCCGGAGACAAAATACCACAACTTTTGTGAGGCTTGGTCTGAAGATCATGTATGTCAAGTTTGGTGTCGATCGGACAAAATTTGTGACCTGTGAAAAATTAGTTTCACTTTCACTAAAATCCAATATGGCGGAAAATCCATCATGGCGGAAAACGACGCCATAGGGTGCGTTGAACTCGGCCTGGTCCAAGGATTCCAATGGTACCTCAATTTTTAAAATCGGGCCAACGGGTCAGAAGATACATGCGTGAACGCATGTCCAACTTTGGCCTGTTGGTGGCGCTAGAGCGCTCGTGGTGCGGACTTGAAACTTGGTGAAATTAATCATGGGACTCTGCCTAATTACAGTGCCAAATTTCACAACTTTTCACCAGACGGTTCTATGGGCTGCCATAGACTTCAATGGCAGAGGAAAGATGTGTAATAATAATAATAATAGTAGGAAAAGATAGAAACACAATGGGTGCCTTCGCAGCTTCGCTGCTTGGCCCCCAATAAGAAATCATAGAAACACAATGGGTGCCTTCGCAGCTTCGCTGCTTGGCCCCCAAATATAGCTGCAAGCAGCAATGAGGGGGCCAAGCAGAATAGGCCGGAGTAGCCACGGTGACAAGATAGAACTCAGCAGACACCCAGCAGACACCCGGGATGAACAGGGCTGAAACAGGGCTGAGTATTGCCACCGCCTCCACCAGCCAGCCCCCCCCACCTAATCACCCCAGCCCGTCCCACCCCGTCCTGCCCTGCCCTGCCCCTGCACGCACGCATTAGAATTAACTGGATGGAACATGTTGTCATCAGTTTCACATCAAAAAATAAAAGATTGATAAAACACATCAACAACTACACATCAAAATGCAATATTGCTAATTGCAGCACCCCCTACAGGTCAAATGTCACCACATTTTTTGAGCGTCCTCCTAATGGGGTCATGAATATATGTAGTAAGTTTGGTTATGATACATTATAGGGTTGCTGAGATATGAGCTCACTTCCTGTTTGGCGGCTTCGCCACCAATGTCGATTGGCTGGTAGGGGCGAATGCTTTTGTCAATTGTTCCAGAGAGCAACATATTGATAGGTTATGATCTGAAGATGGTCTGTGCCAATGTTGGTGAAAATCATATGAAATTTGCGACCTGTGAAAACTTTTTGATGTTTTTGATTAAGTCTAACATGGCGGCCGAATCAATTACGATGACATCACAAGTTGGCCTGGGTCGGCATAAGGACCTCCAACAGTATTACCAGACACCACTAGTACATTTTAATTCCAAATACAACAGCAGCTACAGGCCAAAAGGCATGTTTTTTTAATTACAGCGCCCCCTAGAGGTCAAAGGTCACCAGATTTATTGAGTGTCCCCCTGATTGGGTCCTGAGTCCATGCACCTAGATTGGCTTTGATACATGCAAGGGTTGCTGAGATATGAGCTCACTTCCTGTTTGGCGGCTTCGCCGCAAATTTCGATTGGCTGTTACAGCCGAATGCTTCTGTCAATTGCTCCAGAAAGCAATGCACTGATAAGGCATGGTCTGAAGATGGTCTCTGCCAATTTTGTTGAGGATCCGCTGAAATTTGTGACCTGCGAAAGCTTGTACGTGTTTTTGATTAAATCCAATATGGCGGCCGAATCAATTACGATGACATCACAAGTTGGGTTGGGTCGGCCTAAGGACCTCCAACAGTATTACCAGACACCACTAGTGCATTTTAATTCTAAGCACAACTGCAGCTACAGGCCAAAAGGTATGTTTCTTAATTACAGCGCCCCCTAGAGGTCAAAGGTCACCAGATTTCTTGAGCGTCCCCCTGATTGGGTCCTGAGTCCATGTACTTAGTTTGGTTATGATAGATCAATGGGTTGCTGAGATATGAGCTCACTTCCTGTGTGGCGGCTTCGCCACAAATTTCGATTGGCTGTTACGCGCGAACGGTTTTAGTTCCGGAGACAAAAAGCAATGCATTAATGAGGCATGGTCTGTAAATGATATCTGTGAAGTTTGGTGTCAATCGGACAAAATATGTGACCTGAGAGGACTTTTTAGTGTTTTTGATGAAATCCAATATGGCGGAAAATCCATCATGGCGGAAAATGACTTCATACTGTGCGTTTAACTCGGATTGGTCCAAGGATTCCAATGATACCTCATTTTTGACAATCGGCCATACGGGTCAAAAGTTACGTGCGTGAACGCATGTCCAACTTTGGCCTGTTGGTGGCGCTAGAGTGCTTGAGGTGCCATCATGAAACTTGGTGACATTAACCATGGGACTGTCCCTAATCAGTGTGCCAAATTTCACAACTTTTCACCAGACGGTTCTATGGGCTGCCATTGACTTCAATGGCGGAATAATAATAATAATAAATATAGCTGCAAGCAGCAATGTGGGGGCCAAGCAGGCAGTTCAGCAGGCCAGATTTGCCATGTAAGTCAATGCCGTTGCATCAGGCATATAGCTTTAAGCAGTCACAGCAAGTTCCATGCCATACAACCCAAGATTGGCTGAGTTACAAGGTCAAGTTTCACATCAAAACATAACTGATTTTGTGGAGCTGAACCAGGGCTGAGTGTCGCCACCCCCTCCCCCAGCCAGCCCACCGCCGCAACCGCCCCTGCCCGTCCCACCCTGCCCCACTCTTGCACGCACACTTTAGAATTAACTGGATGGAACTCGCTGTCATCAGTTTGACATCAAAAATAAAAGATTGATTGATTGCTGTGATTTCAATGCCCCCATAGAGGTCAAAGGTCACCAAATTATTTGTGCATCATCAGGATGAACCAGACGGTTCTATGGGCTACCATTGACCTCCATTGCAGAATAATGCAGCAACTACAGGCCAAAATACATTTTTGCAAATTCCAGAGCCCCCTAGAGGTCAAAGGTCACCAAATTTCTTGAGCGTCCTCCTGGTGGGTCCTGGGGACCATGTACTAAGTTTGGTTTTGATACATGAAAGTATTGCTGAGATATGAGCTCACTTCCTGTTTGGCGGCTTCGCCGCAAAATTCGATTGGCTGTTACAGGCGAACGCTTCTGTCAATTGTTCCACAAAAAAATACAGTGATAAGGCATAGTTTGAAGATGGTCTCTGCCAATTTTTGTGAGGATCAGCTGAAATTTGTGACATGCGAATACTTATTCATGTTTGTGATTAAATCCGATATGGCGGCCGAATCAATTACGATGACATCACAAGTTGGCTTCAGTCGGCCTAAGGACTTCCAACAGTATTACCAGACACCACTAGTGTGTTTTAATTCTAAGCACAACAGCAGCTACAGGCCAAAAGGCATGTTTCTTAATTACAGCGCCCCCTACAGGTCAAAGGTCACCAGATTTCTTGAGCGTCCCTTTGATTGGGTCCTTAGTCCAGGTATTTAGTTTGGTTATGATAGATGAATGGGTTGCTGAGATATGAGCTCACTTCCTGTTTGGCGGCTTCGCCGCAAATTTCGATTGGATATTATGGATGAACGGTTTTAGTTCCGGAGACAAAACACCACAACTTTTGTGAGGCTTGGTCTGAAGATCATGTATGTCAAGTTTGGTGACGATCAGACAAAATTTGTGACCTGTGAAGTTTTAGTTTCACTTTCACTAAAATCCAATATGGCGGAAAATCCATCATGGCGGAAAATGACGTCATAGGGTGCGTTGAACTCGGCTTGGTCCAAGGATTCCAACGGTACCTCATTTTTCAAAATCGGGTAAATAGGTCAAAAGTTACGTGCGTGAATGCACGTCCAACTTTGGCCTGTTGGTGGCGCTAGAGTGCTCGAGGTGCCGGCATAAAACTTGGTGAAATTAATTTTTGGACTGTCCCCAATCGGTGTGCCAAATTTCACAACTTTTTACGAGACGGTTCTATGGGCTGCCATAGACTCCAATGGCGGAAGAAAGATGTTAAATAATAATAATAATAAGAAATCATAGAAACACAATGGGGCTTCGCAGCTTCGCTGCTTGGCCCCCAATAAATATAGCTGCAAGCAGCAATGTGGGGGCCAAGCAGGCAGTTCAGCAGGCCAGATTTGCCATGTAAGTCAATGCCGTTGCATCAGGCATATAGCCTTAAGCAGTCACAGCAAGTTCCATGCCATACAACCCAAGATTGGCTGAGTTACAAGGTCAAGTTTCACATCAAAACATAACTGATTTTGTGGAGCTGAACCAGGGCTGAGTGTCGCCACCCCCTCCCCCAGCCAGCCCACCGCCGCAACCGCCCCTGCCCGTCCCACCCTGCCCCACTCTTGCACGCACACTTTAGAATTAACTGGATGGAACTCGCTGTCATCAGTTTGACATCAAAAATAAAAGATTGATTGATTGATGTGATTTCAATGCCCCCATAGAGGTCAAAGGTCACCAAATTATTTGTGCATCATCAGGATGAACCAGACGGTTCTATGGGCTACCATTGACCTCCATTGCAGAATAATGCAGCAACTACAGGCCAAAATACATTTTTGCAAATTCCAGAGCCCCCTAGAGGTCAAAGGTCACCAAATTTCTTGAGCGTCCTCCTGGTGGGTCCTGGGGACCATGTACTAAGTTTGGTTTTGATACATGAAAGCATTGCTGAGATATGAGCTCACATCCTGTTTGGCGGCTTCGCCGCAAAATTCGATTGGCTGTTACAGGCGAACGCTTCTGTCAATTGTTCCACAAAAAAATACAGTGATAAGGCATGGTCTGAAGATGGTCTCTGCCAATTTTTGTGAGGATCAGCTGAAATTTGTGACATGCGAATACTTATTCATGTTTGTGATTAAATCCGATATGGCGGCCGAATCAATTACGATGACATCACAAGTTGGCTTCAGTCGGCCTAAGGACTTCCAACAGTATTACCAGACACCACTAGTGTGTTTTAATTCTAAGCACAACAGCAGCTACAGGCCAAAAGGCATGTTTCTTAATTACAGCGCCCCCTACAGGTCAAAGGTCACCAGATTTCTTGAGCTTCCCTTTGATTGGGTCCTAAGTCCAGGTATTTAGTTTGGTTATGATAGATGAATGGGTTGCTGAGATATGAGCTCACTTCCTGTTTGGCGGCTTCGCCGCAAATTTCGATTGGATATTATGGATGAACGGTTTTAGTTCCGGAGACAAAACACCACAACTTTTCTGAGGCTTGGTCTGAAGATCATGTATGTCAAGTTTGGTGTCGATCAGACAAAATTTGTGACCTGTGAAGTTTTAGTTTCACTTTCACTAAAATCCAATATGGCGGAAAATCCATCATGGCGGAAAATGACGTCATAGGGTGCGTTGAACTCGGCTTGGTCCAAGGATTCCAACGATACCTCATTTTTGACAATTGGCCTTACGGGTCAAAAGTTACGTACGTGAATGCACGTCCAACTTTGGCCTGTTGGTGGCGCTAGAGTGCTCGAGGTGCCGGCATAAAACTTGGTGAAATTAATTTTTGGACTGTCCCCAATCGGTGTGCCAAATTTCACAACTTTTTACGAGACGGTTCTATGGGCTGCCATAGACTCCAATGGCGGAAGAAAGATGTTAAATAATAATAATAAATATAGCTGCAAGCAGCAATGAGGGGGCCAAGCAGAATAGGCCGGAGTAGCCACGGCGACAAGATAGAACTCAGCAGAAACCCGGGATCAACAGGGCTGAGTATTGCCACCGCCTCCGCCAGCCAGCCCCCCCCCCCCCCCCAACTAATCACCCCAGCCCGTCCCACCCCGTCCTGCCCTGCCCTGCCCTGCCCTTGCACGCACGCATTAGAATGAACTGGATGGAACATGTTGTCATCAGTTTCACATCAAAAAAAATAAAAGATTGATAAAACACATCAGCAACTACACATCAAAATGCAATATTGCTAATGGCAGCACCCCCTACAGGTCAAATGTCACCAAATGTTTTAAGCGTCCTCCTAATGGGGTCATGAATATATGTAGTAACTTTGGTTATGATACATGGCAGGGTTGCTGAGATATGAGCTCACTTCCTGTTTGGCGGCTTCGCCACCAATTTCGATTGGCTGTTATGGGCGAATGCTTTTGTCAATTGTTATAGAGAGCAATATATTGATAGGTTATGGTCTGAAAATGGTTTGTGCCAATTTTGGTGAGGATCCGCTGAAATTTGTGACCTGCGAAAACTTGTACGTGTTTTTGATTAAATCCAATATGGCGGCCGAATCAATTACGATGACATCACAAGTTGGCTTGGGTCGGCCTAAGGACCTCCAACAGCATTACCAGATACCACTAGTGCTTTTTAATTCTAAGCACAACTGCAGCTACAGGCCAAAAGGCATGTTTCTTAATTACAGCGCCCCCTAGAGGTCAAAGGTCACCAGATTTCTTGAGCGTCCCCCTGATTGGGTCCTGAGTCCATATACTAAGTTTGGTTATGATAGATTAATGGGTTGCTGAGATATGAGCTCACTTCCTGTTTGGCGGCTTCGCCGCACAATTCGATTGGCTGTTACGCGCGAATGGTTATAGTTCCGAAGACAAATTGCAATGCATTAATGAGGCATGGTCTGTAGATGATATCTGTGAAGTTTGGTATCAATTGGACAAAATTTGTGACCTGTGAAGACATTTCAGGTTTTTTGATGAAATCCAATATGGCGGAAAATCCATCATAGCGGAAATTGACGTCATAGGGTGCGTTGAACTCAGCTTGGTCCAAGGATTCCAACGATACATAATTTTTGACAATCGGCCATACGGGTCAAAAGTTACGTGCGTGAACGCACATCCAACTTTGGCCTGTTGGTGGCGCTAGAGCGCTTGAGGTGCCGGCATGAAACTTGGTGAAATGAATTATTGGACTGTCCCAAATTAGTGTGCAAAATTGTATAACTTTTTACCAGACGGTTCTATTGGCTGCCATTGACTTCCATTGCAAAATAATGCGCATCAGCAACTACTGGCCAAAATGCATTTTTGTCAATTACGGTGCCTCCTAGAGGTCAAATGTCACCAGATTTCTTGAGCGTCCTCCCGATGGGGTCTGAGGTACATGTACTAAGTTTGGTTTTGATACATGAAAGCGTTGCTGAGATATGAAATCACTTCCTGTTTGGCGGCTTCGCCGCAAATTTCGATTGGCTGGTACAGGCCAATGCTTCTGTCAATTGTTCCAGAAATCAATGCACTCATCAGGCATGGTCTGAAGATGGTCTCTGCCAATTTTGGTGAAGAACAGATGAAATTTGTGACCTGCGAAAACTTGTACGTGTTTTTGATTAAATCCAATATGGCGGCCGAATCAATTACGATGACATCACAAGTTTGCTTGGGTCGGCCTAAGGACCTCCAACAGTATTATCAGACACCACTAGTGCGTTTTAATTCTAAGCAAAACTGCAGCTACAGGCCAAAAAGCATGTTTCTCAATTACAGCGCCCCCTAGAGGTCAAAGTTCACCAAATTTCTTGAGCGTCCCTCTGGTTGGATCCTGACCTCATGCACCAAGTTTGTCTTTGATACATGCAAGGGTTGCTGAGATATGAGCTCACTTCCTGTTTGGCGGCTTCGCCGCAAATTTCGATTGGATATTACGGGTGAACAGTTATAGTTCCGAAGACAAAACACCACAACTTTTGTGCGGCTTGGTCTGAAGATCATGTGTGTCAAGTTTGGTGACGATCGGACAAAATTTGTGACCTGTGAAGTTTTAGTTTCACTTTCACTTAAATCCAATATGGCGGAAAATCCATCATGGCGGAAAATGACGTCATAGGGTGCGTTGAACTCGGGTTGGTCCAAGGATTCCAACGGTACCTCATTTTTCAAAATCGGGTCAACAGGTCAAAAGTTACGTGCGTGAACGCACGTCCAACTTTGGCCTGTTGGTGGCGCTAGAGCCCTCGAGGTGCCGACATGAAACTTGGTGAAAGTAATCATGGGACTGTCTCTAATCAGTGTGCCAAATTTCACAACTTTTCACCAGACGGTTCTATGGGCTGCCATAGACTCCAATGGCAGAGGAAAGATGTTAAATAATAATAATAAGAAATCATAGAAACACAATGGGTGCCTTCGCAGCTTCGCTGCTTGGCCCCCAATAAGAAAACTAACAAACACAATGGGTGCCTTCGCAGCTTCGCTGCTTGGCCCCCAATAATAATAATAATAAATATAGCTGCAAGCAGCAATGTGGGGGCCAAGCAGACAGTTCAGCAGGCCAGATTTGCCATGCAACTCAATGCCGTGGCATCAGGCATATAGCATTAAGCAGTCACAGCGAGTTCCATGGCAAACAACCCAAGATTGGCTGAGTTAAAAGGTCAAGTTTCACATCAAAACATAGCTGATTTTGTGGGGCTGAACCAGGGCTGAGTGTCGCCGCACCCTCCCTCAGCCAGCCCACCGCCGCAATCGCCCCTGCCCGTCCCACTCCGCCCCACCCTTGCACGCACGCATTATAATGAACTGGAAGTAACTTGCTGTCATCAGTTTCACATCAAAAATAAAAGATCGACTGAGATATGATCACACTTGCTGTGATTTAAACACAGAGGTCAACACACATCAACACAGACAACACAACATGTGGTGAACACACATCCAAATTTGGCCTGTTGGTGGCGCTAGAGCCCTTGAGTGAAATTAATTATTGGACTGTCCCCAATCAGTGTGCAACATTGTATAACTTTTTACCAGACGGTTCTATGGGCTGCCATTGACTTCCTTTGCAGAATAATGCACATAACTACTGGCCAAAATATATTTTTGTCAATTACAGAGCCTCCTAGAGGTCAAAGGTCACCAAATTTATGGAGCGTCCTCCTGAAGGGGTCTGCGGTACATGTACTAAGTTTGGTTTTGATACATGAAAGCGTTGCGAAAAGTGAGATATGAGCTCACTTTCTGTTTAGCAAGTTTTTCTTCTTGTTACGTGGCAAGCATGGTATGTGGATTATGGCCACCCTGAACTGGAAGATGACTCTCACAGAATATTGAATAAAAATTAACGTTGGTCCATGTGTCATTTCCAGCTTTGGAACTTGGTGCATGGTCAGAGCTGACTGGCGCTGAAACCGAGCCCCAGTGTTCAATATGGCGTTGACTATGAATTGGCCGGATTTATTAGCCTAGTGTCTGCCATTCATTTGTATGGAGGGCGGGACTTAATCACTCTCTCCAGTTATATATAATACCCCCATGTGTGAAACAACATAAGCTTCAATCAGATGTGTTTTCAGATATATGTTGGGTGCAATAATGGTGTGACTGTTACCAAATGTTGGAGCCTATGTAATGTCAATAAAATACAAATATTTTTCTCTGACTTCATCCTTTATTCACATTTCTTTTTTTTTTAATCATGCAAATTAGGCCTACCACATTTTATGTAGATATTGCCTGATTTGCTGAGTCTGGATATGAGATTTCAGAAAACTTGCAATACAACAATGATGTTTTTTATGATAGTAAATAAGTTTCATGGTAGTTAAGTTTCATGGTGATATTTGTTTTTTAACCTATCACCTGTAATCTCTAACCTTTCCATCAAATGTATTTTGTGTTCTGTGTGGAAATATTTTTATATCGAGAATGGCAAATGAAGTAGGGACTTTTATTGTGACGAGTATCATCCAATAACTCGTCTGTGACATCTACCATCTTTCTTTTAGCTGACTACAACTGTCGAGGTAAGACGCAAAGTTAACGTCTCCAGAAAATGAATTGATATTTCTGTATATTTGGTTTTGAGCTACTTATAACAGAATAGGCACACAAAAATATGAAAATATGTCTAGCTGAGGTGCATCTGGAGAGCCACCTTTGTTAAATGTGTTAGCAGCTAACATTTTAGTGTCACACTATGAACGACAAACGTTAACGTTAAAGTTAGGCAGACAGGAAAGGTAGCGATTGTGTAAAAATGAATTAGTAACTTCAATAGCCTAACGTTACATAAAACATATTATCCTATGGAAGCAGGCAATGTGTTGAGAACTGGCCGTTATCTCATGAAATACGTTGTATCGTCGAATTAAGTTTACATCATGCTGGCATGATGCTTCACGCCATGATGCAGGCTAACGTTGTTAGGCACGTTTGATTGTGAGCAATTAACTTTGTGGTAACGTTAACTGAACTCATTTTGAATAACTGTGTTGGAAAACGTTTTTCGGTACTATAACCTTAGTTGAGTTTTGGAGTCATGTCTGATCTTGAAAGCCGTTTGGAATGCAAGTTAACTTAACCTTAATGTTAGCAGAGCCCATTTAGACATTCTCTGCTAAATCAGAGACAGACTTCTAGCAGCTAACGTTATAGCTGAAGGGAGAACATAGCAAACCCGTACGAGTTGATTAGCTGCTAAGCATTAAACAAATGTATGGCTCCGTTTTATGTACACCGTGTGTAAAGGCAGGTAACTATGTACAATTCTTAACAAATTCAGTAATTTAATTGATCTTAAATAGAGGATGTGAAGTTATCCTAGGTTAAATTGGTCTTGTTTGGGTGGAATATGTGACCGAGGCTGCTAAAATCATAGCTATGAATACGTAGGTTACGGCTAAAATACTTTTACAATTACAAGCAAAATCACTCGTTTGTAAGCTCAAAGTACATATCTATGTAATTGTAAATGCTAAGTTTGTATCTTTCATAAACTATATATGTTAAATGTTTTCCAGATTGTGGATTCCTTTTTGAGCAAGTTAATTGAAGGTAAGTGTTAAATGTTTCAGGGCTTTTATGTACAACTTCTAGGGAAATTGAAACTTTTATGCTGCATTGCCTGCAAAATGTAAAACCGTAATGCTAGTAAAAAATATGCCATATGTTTATCTGGAATAATTACAGCTGTGCTCGGCCTTGTGTATGGCATTGAAATGCCTTACAGTTCTGGACAGAAAAAATAGTATATTACACTGATATGTGCTGATTCAGAGTAATTTCTATGGCCTCAGAGTAGAAAGTCATGAGAATCACTGCAGGGACTCCTGCAGTAGTTCTCAGTGGTGATATGTGGTATTATTTGGGTTATGGATGAATGTGGTGTGGCATGCATATGAAAGCAAGGAAGGAGGATTTAAGAGTTGTAGAGGGAAACATTACTGCTGTATTGTAAGTTAATCTTAACATTTGGTTAATAGTCTGATTTGTATACCGGGATGCAGGTTGAAGTGGGTTGCTGGGCTTTGGACAGAGATGCGTAGTTGCTCATCCTGAGCTTGGATTAGTTTTATTCCTGTCTCGTATGCTTTGTACTTTAGGTCAAGAATGTGTATGCCTAACTAGGGTGTAGCTGTAAATGTGTGCAATAGGTTCCATTTCATGGTACTTGTGTGTAGGCCTAGTAACAATCCTCCAGATGTCAATTTGTTTAGCAGATTAATAATAGCTTTAAAGCTACATATCACCCCTTTTGATAAATGCAGTGTGGCCTACTCTAGCAGAAAGTGCAAAACGAAAGTAACATTTGCCTACTGCCCCCATCAAGGCAAATATTTCAAAAAATATATAAATATCCTTGATTAGACTATGTTGGTTTTTGTGGAAGAGAAAATTGGCGTTAGTCCTGGTTTTAGTAGTAGTAGTGGGCAGTATGCAGTCAGATAGGTCACCATAGGCATATTTGGATTTGCTACGGATGGATTCACAAATAAATAAACTACATTTGGCAAGATACTTGATATACAGGCTAAATGCAAATGGGCTATGCCAATGCATTATATTTTACATTAACAAAATGCAGAAAAATAGAACGGATTGAAAATAAAGTAGGCAGGTATGTCAGTCATTTTTATTCTTCGCAATTGGTGTACTGGCATGTTTAACTGTTAGCTGCAGTGCAATGTTACATTATGTGTAAGTTAAGTACAGAACCAACTGTGCAACCAGAATTTTTTCTGTGCTCTTAAATCTTAACTTGGGCGCATAAGTGCTCCTGGATTTTTTTTTTGAATGTAGAGCCCTGTCTTAAGTTCAGAAGGTAAAGAGTTTTTATGATGTAAATATGTACATTGTTATTGCCTGTTTATCAGAACTGATTAAAGTATTAGTGCTAACTGTATGAGATTTCCGATGTGTTTTCTGTGTGTTTTGCAGATGCCGTGTCCAAGCAAGCGGTCCAGGGCGGCCAAGAAGAGAGAGGCTGACTTGAGGTCCACTGAGGTCAGGCTGTTGAGCTTTACTATATGTCCTGATGTATTATGATTGTGTGTTTAATAGGAAACATGTAATGTTGAACAGTGAACACATTTGATATGTTTCTCCCAATTCTTATTTACAGTAGTTTTTATGTTTGCTTGAAATATGCCACTTACATTTTGAATGTATTTGTTAAAGGAGTATAAGTTAAAGGAGAAATCCAGCGAGTTCTCACATAGATCTACATTTCTTGAAGTCACCAAGTACTGTTGGTACGAACCAAAATGAAAGCAATCGTTTTTACCGTTAGCTGCTGGTTATAGCAACTTGAGCTAGGTTGAACTGATTGTTTTGATATTGTTTTGTATCAATGGTACTCGGTGACCTTGAGAAACAGGGGTCTGTGAAAACTCGCCGGTTGTCTCCTTTAAGAAGTTGCTGAATATTTATGATCTGAATACATATATATTACTGTCCTGAAAGTATGTGTATATTAGTTGCTTTAATAATGAAGTTGTTGGAAGAAGTATGGTATGTTAGACTTGGTCATTTATGATGGGTTTTCTGTGTTACAGGTGCCGAGCAGGAGGTCCCCGGTGGCGAAGGGGTCCTGTGACGAGGTTGGGCGTCCTCGTGAAAAAGCCCAAACATATTCTGAAAACTTGCCAAACGAACTTCCAAACAAACTTCCAAACAAACTTCCAAACAAACTTCCAAACAAAGATTCATACAAAGTTTCATACAAAAACTCCAACGAAATGCCAAAATCTCCTCTCACTCTCTCTGACTCTCAACCTCTCTCTAAGTCTCATGCTGACGCTGACCTTCAATCACATTCTGAAAACATGCCAAACCTTTTGCCGAACCTTTCGTCGAACCTCGTTTCAAATCTGGTTTCAAATCTGGTTCCAAATCTGGTGTCAAACCCTTTGCCAAACCCTTTGGCAGACAAATATGCTGACTATATGCCAAACTCTCCACTCACTCTCTCTGACTCTCTACCAAAGTCTAATGCCTCTTATGGAAATTCAGTTTCATACTGTGTGAATGAACAAACTGCAACTAATGATTGTTCCTGTTTGACTCAATCTGATGACTTTCCAGAGAGATCTGTGCTGATGGGGTCCTTTCATCAAGGTCATTTACGGTTTGGAAATGTGCGCAACAAGCAGTGTGGTGCCATCAGTTTGACAGCTGTTTTGAAGTCCAAGATGAAGAACGTGTGGAGCTGGGAAACTGGAGATCTTGATGATGTTTTGATTAAGGGAACTGTTCTATACAGGTCAATGAGTGCACAGGGTAAAATAAGAGACCATGGAAGGGGTTACATTGCTGTGTCTGAATTACCTAGGCAATATGAAGTGTGGAATTGTGATTTTGCAATAAACTTTGTTGAATCTTACACTGGATTTATTCACGTTGATGACTATGACCATGCTTTGCGTGATGTTGCCATGCCTTTTGATGTAGCACTGCAGCGGGCACTGTTTAGCAATGATGCTTGTTTGTTAACCATTTGTGCTAATACATGTGCTATAGTGAATGCAGGAGCAGGGTTTGCCTTTGTTGATTCACATGCAAACAGGAACGTCAACCAGAAAGGTCAGAGGACAAGTTGTGTTGCATACTTCAGCTCTGTACAGGCCCTGATCACATTTGTTTATGACTTTGCACGATCTTTTGGTGTAAGCACACCACGGTTTGAGGTAACTGGAGTCACGGCAGTAACTCATGCAACCGCCCAGATGACGGACTCATCCAGCTGCACAATGAGCTCTGTGAATTGCTGTCCACTCTACAGTGATGCTGTGAAGGGTAAGCCTAAAATGTACCAACGGCAGGAAGTTGTAAGTGGGTTGTGTAAGCCGCCAGATGTAGGAAATGTCACAAATTGCACAGAACAGTCGCAGACAAAACGAGACGCAAATGCCCGTTCTAATGTAAGCAGCAGAACACTCTACAGTGATGTTTTGAAAGGAGTGCCCGGTAAGGATGTGAAACAAAACGTTTGCAGGCCTCTGTATGTACATGAAGTTGGCGTAAATCTGAACAGGGATTGTGGTGCATCAAAGGACAAAAACAAAAGCTGTGAGTCTAATGTAAAGAAACCTGAGACCAAACATGATAAGCAGTCTCATTCATTCAACGAAAGTACAACAGACGATGTCATTCTTGTCGATGTAGAAACACACAAACAGTCTTTAAAGCGTAATTTGCAGGCAACTGATGATGTCATAAGTGATGGGCCTACAAGAGTACACAAACAGGCTTTTAAACCTTTAACTCGCCAGGACCAGGATGCACTGTGCACATGTTTAGATCTTCAAAATGAAAACCTTGACATAGGCCTAATGGCAACAACTGATGTCGATGACATGGCATGTCCTTGTAAGATCAAAAATATAAAACCGGATGGTAATTGCTTTTACCGTAGCCTAGCCTTTAGCATTTGTCACAATGAAGACAAGCATTTGAAAATAAGACGTGCTGTCGTGCAACACCTTCAGAGAAACAACACCAAATTCGAAACATATCTGAGGGATGAATACACATCTGTGCAGGACTATGTGACTAAATCAAGAATCTACTACTGTGGTTCATGGGCAAAAGAGATTGATATTTTTGCTGCTGCTGACTTATTGCAAACAATTATATTTACTTTCAATGATGGAAGATGGAATATGCACAGACCTACAGACTCACAGACATGTAGAGAGAATTGCATTTATTTAAATCACACTGGCAGTCATTATGAGGTTGTAATATGTGTTCAACACAAAGATGAAAGAAGTTGCGCAGGAATATGCCAGCCCGTAAAGATTGATGACAAGAGGTCAACACGAAAAAGAAAGCTGAACGATGAATCAGAAAATGTGAAAGCAAAGAAAGATCGCCAGCGATATCACAATGACAGCGATTACAGAGAGAGAAAGCGTGCACGTGTTCGGAATAAGTATACATCTGATCCTGAATATCAAAAATTGCTGCGTGACTACTCTAAAATGACATACAGGAAAAGTGCTTCCTTTCAAGCAATGGTACGCGAGTATTCTAGTGAGAAATATAAGACAAACAAGACCTTTCAGACTCGTGTCCATGAGTACTCCAAAGCCAAATATAAGACAAACAGGCCATTCCAGACTTATGTGCGTGATTACTCCAAAGCGAAATATAAGACAGACGGGCCATTCCAGAATTTTGTCCGTGACTACAGTCATACAAAATACAAGGAAAACATTGGATTCCAGAACAAAATTAAAGAGCATAATAAGAGGAAGTATCAAGAAAATGAAAACATCCGTGTAAATAAAATCAAAAAAGGTTGTGAGAATTATTCAACATGGCAAAAGAAACAGGGAGACATTCATTTGGCTATTGATCATTTTCGTCAGGAGGTCAGCCGTGGTCCTGAATATGTATGCTCAGTCTGTCATCGTTTACTCTTCAGGAAGCAGGTGGTTGAGTGTAAAAGACATTGCTATGAAAGCAAAGGAGCAGAAGTGGCTGCATTGGCTAATAGATGCATAACATTGCAATATTTACATGTGTGCGATGTTGAATGTGAACAGACATGTCATTTGTCTGATAGTCCATCAACCAAATTATGGATTTGCCATACATGTCATCGTAAAATACTTGGAGGAAAACTTCCCGAAGAGAGTGTCACCAACAACATGCATTTGGATGATATTCCAGCAGAACTTAAATGTCTGAACTCTTTGGAGCAACATCTCATTGCACGTCACATTCCCTTCATGAAACTGTTGTGTTTGCCTCGAGGCCGCCAGAGAGCTTGCCATGGTCCTTGCGTCTCTGTTCCTGTTGATAACGCAAATGTGACAAATATACTCCCAAGAAATGAATGTGATGACAAGATGATAAGAGTGAAACTGAAACGCAAGTTGACATATAAAGGTCATTATGAGTACATGTATGTCCACACTGATCGTGTCAGAAATGCACTGAGGTATTTGATGGCAAACAATAAATGGTACGATGATGTGACTATGAATGACGAATGGGTAAACTCTCTGAATGGCACTGACCAGCCTGAGGAATGTACCAAACAGGAAACACCTGCTAACAGTGATGATGAAAATGTTCCTGAAGAGCAAGCAGAGGAAGATGTGACTTATATCAAAGACCAGAATGGGCTTCTGTCAGATACATCATTACAACCTGTCGATCTGGGTTCAGAGATCATTGATCAGAATTTCCAGGATATACTTAATGTGGCACCAGGTGAAGGTAACAGTCCAGTGAGGTTGCTGTCCGATAAAACCAACGAGGCAAAATGTTTCCCTGTTTTGTATCCATCTGGTGGACCTACATTCCATGATGAAAGAGAGTCCAAAATAACTCTGTCACGGTACCTGAATACACGCATTCTGAATGCAGATGGGCGTTTTGCACAGAACACAGACTTCATTTTTTACGCACAATACATATCAGAGGTGCATCAAGTTGTATCTGGTGTATCAGTGGCATTACGCAAAGGTGGCGGCAACTCCTCTCTGAAAGACGCATCACCAGACATGTTGTTGAACTCAGAGTCGTTGGGTAAAATATTGCGTAATGACGAAGGATACAAGTTCTTACGAGGAATTCGTGGCACACCTCCATACTGGATGTCAGTTCAGAAAGATTTGTTTGCCATGATAAGACAACTCTCCATACCCACGTTCTTTGCATCTTTTAGCTCTGCAGATTTGAGATGGCCTGATATGCTGAACTCTATTCTAAGAATAGAAGGTAAACAAACGTCTGTTGACGATCTTGACTGGTCTGACAAATGTGGACTGATACGTCGAAACCCTGTGACAGCGGCAAGAATGTTTGATCACAGATGGCATTGCTTTCTCCGTGATGTAATCATGTCGCCAGCAGAACCCATAGGGAAAATAAAGGACTACTTTTATCGTGTTGAATTTCAACAGCGTGGTTCTCCTCATGTCCACTGTCTTTTTTGGGTTGAAAATGCTCCCAAGATTGATAAAGAGAGTGATGATGAAGTGGCACATTTCATAAATACATACATCACCTGTGAGATTCCACCAGAAACAGATGCAGAGCTTTATGAGGTTGTAAGCAGCGTACAGAGGCACAGCACAAGACACTCTAAGACTTGCCGCAAGAAAAACACAGTGTGCAGGTTCAACTTCCCACGGCCACCATCAAGCTGTACTTTCATTACAAGAGGCGGTAACTGTGAGGACTTGAATGGCAATGATGACAATACAAGTGCGAGTGCAATAATAAAGAATGTTAAAACTGCCTTGACCATGCCTGACATGAATTTTGATACAGCCGATGCATTTTTTGAGTCTCTTGGGATAGATCAAGGTTTGTTTGAAAAGGCGTACAACCTATGTTCCAAAAAGAAAAGTATTGTCCTGAAACGAAGTCCTGGAGACATTTGGGTGAACCAGTACAACAAAGACTTACTCCGTGCTTGGCAAGGCAATATGGATATCCAGTATGTCACAGATGCCTTTTCAGTTGTGGTCTACATACTGTCGTACATCACAAAAGCAGAACAAGAAATGGGTTTGCTCTTACAACGTGCCCAAGACGAGTCAATGAATGGCAACCTTGATGCAAAAGCAGCATTCAAACAGCTTGGAAGTGTATACCTACACAACAGAGATGTTTCAGCCCAAGAGGCAGTGTATCGATTAACACACATGCACTTGAAAGAATGCTCTCGTGACGTACAGTTCATTCCAGTTGGTGATAATCCTGTTAGGATGAGTTTACCTCTGCATGTACTCCAAAATAAAGCCCAATTCCAACAGTGTAATGATGAAAGCAGCATTTGGATGACCAATGTGATTGAGAGATATAAGAGCAGACCCCAGAATGAACAATTTGATGAATTATGCCTGGCCAGTTTTTGTTCTGAATACAGAGTTCTACCAAAGTCACAGGTTCCGACTGAAAAAGATTCACATGACATTATACAGCTCAACAACAACTGTGGTTTTGTGAAACGAAGGACCCGAACTGAACCTGCTGTCGTGAGGTATCCCAGATTTTCTCCCACAAAAAACCCTGAAAAGTACTTCCATTCGTTGCTGCAACTGTTTCTGCCTTACTATGAAGACTGTCACCTCAAACCGCCCCAGTTTGATACATATGAACATTTCTATAAAAATGGTGCAGTGAAATGTGCCGTTGATGTTCAAAGAGTGCAGTCGATTGTGGATACCAACAAAGCTTTATTTGAAAAAGAAAGTGATGAGATTGACAGAGCTAAACAGCTGCTGGAAGACAAAATTGATTTAGAAGATGCCTGGGCTCAAATATGTCCTGAAACAGAGAGGGAGCGTCTTCGTTGTTTGGATCTGATGAAAGAAAAAGTTGTAGATGATGAAGGTGATGATGATGACAAACTCATTCCTGACCTGACAGCAAACCCACAGACTACATGCACTTTGGAAACAAACCATGTGTCAATGCCCAGACAGGATGCATTGCATTTATTGCGATCATTAAATGAAGAACAGTCTGCCATATTCTATGCTGTTCGTAAGTGGTGTTTGCAGAAACTGTTTGGACAAAATCCTGAACCGTTGCGATTATTCATTACTGGTGGAGCAGGAACGGGGAAAAGCCATTTAATCAAAGCGATACATTACGAATCTACACGGCTGTTGTCACAGATTGCTGAAAATCCTGAGGACCTCACTGTGCTTCTAACAGCACCTACAGGAGTGGCTGCATATAACATTGGCGCTGCAACAATTCACAATACATTCTCCATTGGTGCAAATGTCAAACTGCCATATCAACCACTAGGTGATGAGAAAGTCAATTCTTTGCGAACCAAAATGGGCAGCTTGCAAATTCTGATCATTGATGAAGTGTCCATGGTCGACCACCGTCTTTTCGCTTACATTCATGGTAGACTGCGTCAAATCAAGCAGACTGGTGATTATTCCTTGTTTGCAAAAGTTTCCCTGATTTGTGTGGGTGATTTTTTTCAACTCAAGCCCGTGAAAGGCACGCCTCTTTTTGCTGAAAACAAAGGAGCCAACCTGTGGGACAACAACTTTGAGGTTGCAGAACTGACTAAAGTTGTTAGACAAGAAAATGCAGCATTTGCGGAAATGCTTAATCGTCTCAGAGTCCGTAAAAAGAACGAACCTCTCACCGACCGTGATGTTCTCACATTGAGGCAGCGTGAAACTGGTGAGGAATCTACAGACATTCATGTGTATGCTACAAATGCAGAGGTTGATGAATATAACGTGAAGAGACTGCAAGAGACCTGCCCAGACGCAATCAGCATACGTGCTCAAGACTTTGTCCGAAATCCCAAAACTGGAAGAATGGAACGGAAAGTTGGCTTTCACACAAAAGTTTTCAACTCTTGCTTGCCTAAATGTGTTTCGTTAGGTGTTGGAGCAAGGGTCATGTTGAAGAAAAACATAGATGTGTCTGATGGCCTTGTCAACGGAGCATGTGGCACAGTCGTGGAAATCATTCAGAGTCAACAAGAGGATGACATACCTGCAGCTATCCACGTGGAGTTTGAAGACCCTAATGTAGGAAAGATCCAGAGGTCAAAAGCAAAAAGGGTTTCTGAACGTTCAACGATAGTGAAAGTGCAAGAGGAACAAGTGGCTAATAATGGTGGAGTACGAAGGCAACTGCCGATTAGCCTGGCCTGGTCAGTAACTGTACATAAATGTCAAGGGCTTACTGTTGAAAGGGCTGTTGTATCACTCAAGAAGATCTTTGCTCCAGGGCAAGCATATGTTGCATTGAGTCGTGTGAGAACTCTCGGTGGGCTGATAATTGAGAACTTCAAAGAATCTGCCATATTTTGTGATAACAAAGTAGATTCGGCTATGAAAAGCTTGCCTGAGTTTAACTTTGGAATGTCTGTTTCATCCAACATGAACCCTGTGTGCACAGTAGCACTTCACAATGTACAGAGTTTGAATGCTCATATTCAGGATGTTCAATCCCACAAAGCCCTCATGAACGCTGATTGTATTTGCTTAACAGAGACGTGGCTCAATGTAGACACTGAAGAAGAGCCACAACTTCCAGGATACGTCTTCAAACACAATCCGAGAGGAAACTGTTACGATGACTCCGAGCCAGCCTTTGCAGCACTGAAACAACAACAAAGAGGTGGAGTTGGTCTGTATTGTTCAGAAAACATTGATGTGCAGGTTTCAATTCCAGAAAGATGCAATTTGGAATGTCTGTATTTTGAAATACCTCATGCAAATTTGACTGCTGCTGTGTTGTACAGGCCCAGCTCTTATAAGATTGACATGTTTCGAGAACAGTTATTACAGGTCATTTTTGAACTTGAGAAGCACCCAGGGAGGAAACTCATCATGGGAGACTTTAATGAGGACATCTTTGCATCGTCTACAATTCTCAAGTTACTGGAACGGCATGGGTACACTCAACATGTGCAAGCAGCTACAACTGAAAAAGGTACATTAATAGATCATGTCTACATTAAAGGCACTGAAGATGTTGTTGTTGAAGTTGTGCAGACATACTACAGTTTTCATGAAGCGATACTGATCTCACTGTTGTAATGTTTTCTGTGATTAATGATATTTGTCTTTGAATAGGTAGGCATTTATGTTCTGGCTATGTTACACATAACGTCATTATGAGTTCACTTCATATTCCGTCCGCTAATTGGGGTTTGGGTGGGTGGGTGGTGGCAAGGAGAGAGCATAACCCTGGACGGTCCTTGCAAGGGATGGGAGGGGTATGGGGGCCATTTTCCAAAAGAAGTTGCAAATAACGGTAAAGATATACAGATGAATATGTAAATATCAGGAAGCTATACAGTTGATTTATTATCTAGGCAACTATTTTTTTTTTTAAAGTCAGCAGATCATTCCTTAATTGTCTAAAGCATTTTAGACTATGTCTTGTTAATGTTTGTCAAATTATTTAATTTTGGTTACATTACACCACCATTACACCAAGTTATACGTAATGCTTTATAGAAGCCCTATGCAACAATTTTAGCAAAATTACTTTAATTATGCAGGTTGAGAGTCGTTCTAATGGTTCTACAACACTTTTTGGGTCGTTTGGTGGGTGCTTCGTCTCCCCCTAGTGCTTCTCTGCGGAATATGCAACTTTCTGGTCACGGTCCGAACACATCCGGATATAACTCAGCGGAAGTATCCAATCGCGCCTCGAAAATTTAGTCAGATTGTAGTTTCTAAGAAGACTGCAAAACGGACTCCGACTTGGCTTTGTTGCTGTTGAAATTGTAAGTAGCCTACCCTTGGGTGAACTTCGTTTTTGTAATGTGGTTTGATAGTCTCTTGAACAATGTGTTTGCTCGACCGTTTTATTGTGAGCCCTGTATTGGCTTGGTTTCTTGGCTAGCTCGCTAGCTAGTGGGGGTTTAGCGTAGCAGTCACTTGCTACCGAAGCTGCAGGGGGAGCTATGTCGTGAAAAATGCGAGCCCAAATCAGGCGAAAACCCAGAAACACTGAAGGAATAACCAGACCTGCATAGGGCTTCTTTAAATGCTAAAAAGAATCCAAATTAAAGTTTTTATTAATGGACAGACATAGCACTCTATTGAATGATTTTATCTTTACCGTTATTGTAAAACCTTAACATTATCAGTGAATAACAGTTAAGACGATAACAGTCAATAACAGCAAACACAGCAGTTCAATTTTAGTGTACAAAAAAAAGGATAACAGTAAAATAAAATTAACCATATTATTTGACACAGATATTATTATTGTTGAGTTAAAGGACAACAATACCTTAAATCTTCAATGAAGTGAAAGAATAAATTATGTATGAATGAATTGTCTCGAGATTATGTAAGAATGGTGAAAACAAACAAAGAAAAAAATCTTAAGTGCAACTTCTTTTGGAAAATGGCCCCCATACAGGTAACTTTTTTGCTCAACATTTTTATGAATTATGGAATTATACCAAGTGGACAGTCATGCCATTGCTGTTTATCATGCATATCGAAGGTGTCCAAATCACCACCAATCTGCAGCTAAGCTACAGTTTTCAACAGTTGTGTGACACAAAAAGTGTACCTGGTTCACTCTTATTGGTGTCATACTGACAAATGCTTTGGTACAGTAAAATCATGATACCATGAAGATCACTTGAGATAGTGCTGATTACAGACAAACTCTTGTCATTTACTGTGGGATCAGTTCTGTTCCCTTTAAGCTGACACAGGTCAGAGGCCCAGCCTCATCTCGCTGCAACACCACTATTTCTTGGAAAAGGGCAGAATCTCCAAGGACATTCTGTTTGGTGGAGTTGCCACCAGCACCAGGGCAGTTGAAGGACATGAAAGCCATGGACAGCAATGCAGTCTGCTAAGACAAGCATGTGAGTAAACACGCTTGCTGGAGATAGGTGATGTGTAAAGGGGGAAATTCAGAGGACACAGTCAGAAGAATACCATTTGGATAAAAAAAAAAACAGCAGCAACAGCAATTATTCCTGTGTCGGACTACACAGACATTTTTAGCAGTGATTTCTATGTCTACGAGACTGACAAGTGGCATCTTAGCACTGTGTATCTTTCATACCAATTGAACTGAATAATAATAATAATAATAATAATAATAATATGTTTATTTTACTGTATATAGCGCCTTTCTCAAACCCAAGGTCGCTTTACATAGTAGAAGGAAAACACCTTACCATTTTTGTCTGAGTGATGAAAATACATGTTAGCAGTCATTTACATATTCAGCACTGTCCACTTGGTATGCAGTTCTGTATACAGGGTCTAATACACATGGTGAATCGAAGCAAATTGCATTGTTAAAGTAGTTAAAATATGTATCAGTTGATCATTTAATTTACAAATGTGTTACAATATATTGACAGACTTAAGATAAATATTTTGTTTATGTAAAAATGCTACGTTTTGACATGAAGAATTCAGAGAAGAAAGTTTATTTTTGTTCCTAAGTTTTAGATTGGGTGAGGACAATTCAGTAGGCTACTTAATCAACCCAGGACAATCAGCCATTAGTCCTGTACAACTACTTAAAATAAGACATATTTAATGGTTTAAGTTTTATTTTTGATTTTTTTATAGTTGTTTGTTATCCATTTGGGCCTGATTTTGTATTAGGCTGTTCTTTTGTGTTCTGTTCTTTTGTGTGGCACTGATTTGTTTTAGGTGCGACTGTACTATAAATATTTTGTTATCACACCACGGACTGTAATTTTGATGGTGTGTAACATGTTAGGCCTACTTTACTTGTTGATACATTGAATGAACTATTTTATTTTATTTTGTTTTGTTTTGTTATGTTATTATAAATTATTGTGAAGTATGTTTTGGCATGGATAATTACAAAGAAGGAAAAAGTAGGAAGAGTTATGGAATCTGTTCACTAACATATTGCTAAATTTCACTTCTGGATCTGTACAATTAACCACCACAAAACAATGGACTGAATATGGAGTGCAAGAAGTCTTACTTTGTAAGACAAAACTGAACCATCCACTACAGAGGTTTGGAGTCTGAAATGCCGTCATGCTCTTCCAACATATTGACATTATGTGAGTACCCATTATATTATATATATAACTGTACATTTTTTCAAAGACAGGCATCCTAATTCTGATTCATGCACTTTTGACAGGATGTAAACTTTAACAAAAAGACATGTTGGTTATTTTACCTGTGTAACAATAGCATGTAGACTTTTATTGTAAATGTACATCTGCTGTCAAATGACCATACAGAAAATGTTGGCCAAGGCCCAGCAACGTAGCCTTTCGAGTGACCTGCACCAGACACAGGGTATCCTGAGGATCACGGACATCGACCAGCCTCACAGCCTTCCAAGTGACCTGCACCAGTCCTGCTGCTGATCACGGATATCCGCCAGCAACGCAGGCTTCCGAGTGACCTGCACCAGTCCTGCTGCGGATCACGGACATCCGCCAGCAACGCAGCCTTCCGAGTGACCTGCACCAGACACAGGGCCTGTTGTGGATCACGGACATCCACCAGCCTCACAGCCTTCTGAGTGACCTGCACCAGCCTTGCTGTGGATCACGGACATCCGCCAGCCTCACAGCCTTCTGAGTGACGTGCACCAGACACAGGGCCGGCTGCAGATCACGGACATCCACCAGCAACGTAGCCTTCCCATTGAACAGCACCGGTCACATCTGTCAGCCATGCAGCCTTCCGAGTGACCTGCACCAGACACAGGGCCTGCTGAGGATCACGGACATCCTCCAGGATTGTGAGTGACCTGCACCAGACACAGGGCCTGCTGAGGATCACAGACATCCACCAGCAACTCAGCCTATCAAGATCAAGTTATGTGAGTATCCGTGCTTTTCTTTCTCCAAAAGATGCAATCTAAATGTTTATGCATATTTTAGTAGGATGTAGCCTACATTTTATACACTGTTAATGAATAGACATTTTGCTTTCTTAAACCTGTAGAACAAAATAATATATACTTTTATTGTAAATTTACATCTGCTCTAAAATTACCTTACAGATAATGTTTGCCCAGTTTCAAAGAATATACCTTCTGAGATGTTTCAAAGCTGTGGTGTGGCCACTGCCACAGGTATGCACAGAACTGGTCCATATGTCTGTTCCATGGGACACACCAATGGTTAGGACTGTTGAGGCTCATGGACATTCACAAGCCACACAGCCTATCGAACCACCTGTACCAGACGGAGAGCCTGCTGAGACTCATCTTCCTTTTCCCTTGGTGGTTGTGGTGGTGCAGACAAACTTGTACTTATCAGAGTGCCTGTTGAAGTTCATGGACCCTCACCAGCCTTGATATCTGCTGATATCTGCTGAGGCTCATGCAGCTGATCTGATGAGTTTTAGATGTGGCCATCTACTGACTAAGGGCTGGCAAGAAGATTGAAGAAGAAGATTGACTTGGTGCTGTAGATTATTATCATATGTTCATATCACATAGCCTTATTTATTCTGCTATTATAAAGTAACTGCTAATACACTGCAGATATTTATATCTAATTTATATTATTATAAACCACCTTCTGTAAACCAACTGTATACTACTGTCTACACTGCACTATATTTCTTGTCCTGCCTGTGTACCACCTGTGTAAATTTTCTTCAGCTGAACAAAGAAAAAACTGAAGTAATCATATTTGGTAAAAAGGAGGAAAGACTTAGGGTTGCCACTGTCCTTGACACAAAAGGATTGAAAGCAAAGGATACTGTTAAAAATCTTGGTGTATTAATTGACAGTGATCTAAATTTCAACAGCCACATGAAAGCGATAACTAAATCAGCTTTTTACCACCTCAAAAATATTGCCAAACTTAGAGGGCTGATGTCAAAAGATGATTTAGAAAAACTCATTCATGCATTTATCTCCAGCAGGGTTGATTACTGCAATGGACTTTTCACAGGCCTTCCTAAAAAGACTATCAAACAGCTTCAGGTGATACTAAAAGAACTGACCACATTACTCCAATTCTTAAGTCCCTGCACTGGCTTCCAGTAAGTCACAAAATTGACTTTAAAGCACTACTGCTTGTTTATAAATCACTAAATGGAGCAGGACCTAAATACCTCTCAGACATGCTTCAGCAGTACAAACCCTCCAGACCTCTCAGGTCTCAGGAGAAAAACCTGTTAGTAAAACCTGCTGTTAGAACTAAACATGGTGAAGCAGCTTTTAGCTGCTATGCGGCTCAGCTCTGGAACCAACTTTCGGATGACATTAAAAAGGCCCCAGCTGTAGCCAGTTTTAAATCTAGACTTAAGACCAAACTGTTCTCAGATGCTTTCTGCTAACTGCACTGAGTTATAATTTCTGAATCTGTCTTGACAATTGTTCTACCTTGTGTCTTTCATTTAGTCTTTTTAATCATTCTCTATTTTTAAATGATTTTACCTTGTGTGTTTTATGTTTTCTTTTTATTATGATCTGCACCTTTTGAACCATGCTTTGACTATATTACCCTTCTATACTTTTATTTGTTTTTATTGTTTGGTTTTGTTTATGTAAAGCACATTAAATGACCTCTGTGTATGAAATGCGCTATATAAATAAACTTGACTTGACTTGACTATACTTTGTATATAACATTGCACTTCTGCTTTTTTGCACTTCTGGTTAGATGCAAACTTGTTAGATGGCTTTGTACTTATACTGTGCACAATGACAATAAAGTTGAATGTAATTTAATTATACGACCAAAGGGAAAATAGAAGTAATTGGGGCTTTAATGACTTTAATGACATGTTTTTTGCCAATTGTTCCAGAAAGCAATGCATTGATAAGGCATGGTCTGAAGATGGCCTGTGCCAAAGGTCAAAGGTCACCAAAATTTTGAGCGTCCTCCAGATAGGGCCTGAGGAACATGTACTAAGTTTGGTTTTGATACATGCAAGGGTTGCTGAGATATGAGCTCACTTCCTGTTTGGCGGCTTCGCCGCACATTTCGATTGGCTGTTACTGCCGAATGCTTCTGTCAATTGTTCCAGAAAGCAATGCACTGATAAAGCATGGTCTGAAGATGGTCTCTGCCAATTTTGGTGAGGATCAGCTGAAATTTGTGACTTGCGAATACTTATTCATGTTTTTGATTAAATCCAATATGGCGGCCTAATCAATTACGATGACATCACAAGTTGGCTTGGGTTGGCCTAAGGAACTCCAACAGTATTAACAGACACCACCAGTGCGTTTTAATTCTAAGCACAACAGCATCTACAGGCCAAAAGGCATGTTTCTTAATTGCAGCGCCCCCTAGAGGTCAAAGGTCACCAAAACTTTTAAGCGTCCCCCTGATGGGGTCAGTAGTCTATATACTAAGTTTGGTTATGATACATGCAAGGGTTGCTGAGATATGAGCTCACTTCCTGTTTGGCGGCTTCGCCGCACATTTCGATTGGCTGTTACAGCCGAATGCTTCTGTCAATTGTTCCAGAAAGCAATGCACTGATAAAGCATGGTCTGAAGATGGTCTCTGCCAATTTTGGTGAGGATCAGCTGAAATTTGTGACTTCCGCCATTGACTTCAATGGCGGAATAATAATAATAATAAATACCACCCCCTCCCCCAGCCAGCCCACCGCCGCAACCGCCCCTGCCCGTCCCACCCTGCCCCACTCTTGCACGCACACTTTAGAATTAACTGGATGGAACTCGCTGTCATCAGTTTCACATCAAAAATAAAAGATTGATTGATTGCTGTGATTTCAATGCCCCCATAGAGGTCAAAGGTCACCAAATTATTTGTGCATCATCAGGATGAACCAGACGGTTCTATGGGCTGGCATTGACCTGCATTGCAGAATAATGCAGCAACTACAGGCCAAAATACATTTTTGCCAATTACAGAGCCCCCTAGAGGTCAAAGGTCACCAAATTTCTTGAGCGTCCTCCTGGTTGGTGCTGAGGGCCATGTACTAAGTTTGGTTTTGATACATGAAAGCGTTGCTGAGATATGAGCTCACTTCCTGTTTGGCGGCTTCGCCGCAAATTTCGATTGGCTGTTACAGGCGAATGCTTCTGTCAATTGTTCCAGAAAAAAATATACTGATAAGGCATGGTCTGAAGATGGTCTCTGCCAATTTTGGTGAGGATCAGCTGAAATTTGTGACTTGCGAATACTTATTCATGTTTTTGATTAAATCCAATATGGCGGCCAAATCAATTATGTTGATGTCACAAGTTGTCTTCTGTTGACCTAAGGACCTTCCACAGTATTGTCAGACACCACTAGTGCATTTTAATTCTAAGCACAACAGCAGCTACAGGCCAAAAGGCTTGATTCTTAATTGCAGCGTCCCCTAGAGGTCAAAGGTCACCGGATTTCTTGAGCGTCCTCCTGATTGGGTCCTGAGTCCATGCCCCAAGTTTGGCTTTGATACATGCAAGGGTTGCTGAGATATGAGGTCACTTCCTGTTTGGCGGCTTCGCCGCAAATTTCGATTGGATATTATGGATGAACGGTTTTAGTTCCGGAGATAAAACACCACAACTTTTGTGAGGCTTGGTCTGAAGATCATCTATGTCAAGTTTGGTGTCGATCGGACAAAATTTGTGACCTGTGAAGTTTTAGTTTCACTTTCACTAAAATCCAATATGGCGGAAAATCCATCATGGCGGAAAATGACGTCTTAGGGTGCGTTGAACTCGGCTTGGTCCAAGGATTCCAACGATACCTCATTTTTGAAAATCGGCCATACGGGTCAGTAGTTACGTGCGTGAACGCAAATCCAACTTTGGCCTGTTGGTGGCGCTAGAGCGCTGGAGGTGCCGGCATGAAACTTGGTGAGATTAATTATTGGACTGTCCCCAATCATTGTGCCAAAATTCACAACTTTTCACCAGACGGTTCTATGGGCTGCCATAGACTTCCATGGCGGAATAATAATAATAATAAATATAGCTGCAAGCAGCAATGAGGGGGCCAAGCAGAATAGGCCGGAGTAGCCACGGTGACAAGATAGAACTCAGCAGACACCCGGGATCAACAGGGCTGAAACAGGGCTGAGTATTGCCACCGCCTCCGCCAGTCAGCCCCCCCCACCTAATCACCCCAGCCCGTCCCACCCCGTCCTGCCCTGCCCTGCCTTTGCACGCACGCATTAGAAGTAACTGGATGGAGCATGTCATCAGTTTCAAATCAAAAAATAAAAGACTGATAAAACACATCAGCAACTACACATCAAAATGCAATATTGCTAATTGCAGCACCCCTTACAGGTCAAAGGTCACCATATTTTTTGAGCGTCCTCCTAATGGGATAATGAATATATGTAGTAAGTTTGGTTATGATACATGGCAGGGTTGCTGAGATATGAGCTCACTTCCTGTTTAGCGGCTTCGCCACCAATTTCAATTGGCTGTTACGGGCGAATGCTTTTGTCAATTGTTCCAGAGAGCAATATATTAATAGGTTATGGTCTGAAGATGGTCTGTGCCAATGTTGGTGAAGATCAGATGAAATTTGCGACCTGTGAAAACTTTTGGATGTTTTTGATTAAATCTAACATGGCGGCCGAATCAATTAGGATGACATCACAAGTTGGCGTGGGTCGGCCTAAGGACCTCCAACAGTATTACCAGACACCACTAGTACATTTGAATTCCAAACACAACAGCAGATACAGGGCAAAAGGCATGTTTCTTAATTACAGCGCCCCCTAGAGGTCAAAGGTCACCAGATTTCTTGAGCGTCCCCCTGATTGGGTCCCGAGTCCATACACCAAGTTTGGCTTTGATACATGCAAGGGTTGCTGAGATATGAGCTCACTTCCTGTTTGGCGGCTTCGCCGCAAGTTTCGATTGGCTGTTACAGCCGAATGCTACTGTCAATTGTTCCAAAAAGCAACGCACTGATAAGGCATGATCTGAAGATGGTCTCTGCCAATTTTGGTGAGGATCCGCTGAAATTTGTGACCTGCGAAAATTTGTACGTGTTTTTGATTAAATCCAATATGGCGGCCGACTCAATTACGATGACATCACAAGTTGACTTGGGTCGGCCTAAGGACCTCCAACAGTATTACCAGACACCACTAGTGCGTTTTAATTCTAAGCACAACTGCAGCTACAGGCCAAAAGGCATGTTTCTTAATTACAGCGCCCCCTACAGGTCAAAGGTCACCAGATTTCTTGGGCGTCCCCCTGATTGGGTCCTGAGTCCATGTACTAAGTTTGGTTATGATAGGTGAATGGGTTGCTGAGATATGAGCTCACTTCCTGTTTGGCGGCTTCGCCGCAAACTTCGATTGGCTGTTACGCGCGAACGGTTTTAGTTCCTAAGACAAAAAGCAATGCATTAATGAGGCATAGTCTGTAAATGATATCTGTGAAGTTTGGTGTCGATCGGACAAAATATGTGACCTGAGAGGACTTTTTAGTGTTTTTGATGAAATCCAATATGGCGGAAAATCCATCATGGCGGAAATTGACGTCATAGGGTGCGTTGAACTCGGCTTGGTCCAAGGATTCCAACGATACCTCATTTTTGACAATCGGCAATACGGGTAAAAAGTTACGTGCGTGAACGCACGTCCAACTTTGGCCTGTTGGTGGCGCTAGAGTGCTCTAGGAGCCATCATGAAACTTGGTGACATTAATCATGGGACTGTCCCTAATCAGTGTGCCAAATTTCCCAACTTTTCACCAGACGGTTCTATGGGCTGCCATTGACTTCAATGGCGGAATAATAATAATAATAAATATAGCTGCAAGCAGCAATGTGGGGGCCAAGCAGGCAGTTCAGCAGGCCAGATTTGCCATGTAAGTCAATGCCGTTGCATCAGACATATAGCCTTAAGCAGTCACAGCAAGTTCCATGCCATACAACCCAAGATTGGCTGAGTTACAAGGTCAAGTTTCACATCAAAACAAAACTGATTTTGTGGAGCTGAACCAGGGCTGAGTGTCGCCACCCCCTCCCCCAGCCAGCCCACTGCCGCAACCGCCCCTGCCCATCCCACCCCGCCCCACCCTTGCACGCACGCTTTAGAATGAACTGGATGGAACTTGCTGTCATCAGTTTCACATCAAAAATAAAAGATTGACTGAGATATGATCACACTTGCTGTGATTTAAACAGAGAGGTCAAAAATTTACGTCATAGGGTGTGTTGAACTCGGCTTGGCCCAGGATTCCAATGATACCTCATTTTGCCATTCGGTCAACAGGTCAAAAGTTACGTCCGTGAACACAAATCCAACTTTGGCCGGTTGGTGGCGCTAGAGCGCTTGAGGTGCCGTCATGAAACTTGGTGAAATGAATTATTGGACTGTCCCCAATTAGTGTGCAAAATTGTATAACTTTTTACCAGACGGTTCTATGGGCTGCCATTGACTTCCATTGCAAAATAATGCGCATCAGCAACTACTGGCCAAAATGCATTTTTGTCAATTATGGAGCCCCCTAGAGATCAAATGTCACCAAATTTCTTGAGCGTCCTCCCGATGGGGTCGGAGGTACATGTACTAAGTTTGGTTTTGATACCTGAAAGCGTTGCTGAGATATGAAATCACATCCTGTTTGGCGGCTTCGCCGCAAATTTCTATTGGCTGGTACAGGCCAATACTTCTTTCAATTGTTCCAGAAATCAATGCACTCATCAGGCATGGTCTGAAGATGGTCTCTGCCAATTTTGGTCAGGATCCGCTGAAATTTGTGACCTGCGAAAACTTGTACGTGTTTTTGATTAAATCCAATATGGCGGCCGAATCAATTACGATGACATCACAAGTTGGCTTGGGTCGGCCTAAGGAACTCTAACAGTATTACCAGACATCACTAGTGCGTTTTAATTCTAAGTACAACAGCAGCTACAGGCTAAAAGGCATGTTCCTAAATTACAGCGCTCCCTAGAGGTCAAAGGTCACCAGATTTTTTGATTGTCCCCTTGATTGGGTCCTGAGTCTAAGTACTTAGTTTGGTTATGATAGATGAATGGGTTGCTGAGATATGAGCTCACTTCCTGTTTGGCGGCTTCGCCGCAAATTTCGATTGGATATTACGGGTGAACGGTTATAGTTCCGAAGACAAAACACCACAACTTTTGTGAGGCTTGGTCTGAAGATCATGTGAGTCAAGTTTGGTGACGATCGGACAAAATTTGTGACCTGTGAAGTTTTAGTTTCACTTTCACTAAAATCCAATATGGCGGAAAATCCATCATGGCGGAAAATGACGTCATAGGGTGCGTTGAACTCGGCTTGGTCCAAGGATTCCAACGATACCTCATTTGTGACAATCGAACATACGGGTCAAAAGTTACGTGCGTGAACGCACGTCCAACTTTGGCCTGTTGGTGGCGCTAGAGCGGTCAAGGTGCCAACATGAAACTTGGTGAAATTAATCATGGCACTGTCCCCAATCAGTGTGCCAAATTTCACAACTTTTTACCAGACGGTTCTATAGGCTGCCATAGACTCCAATGGCAGAGGAAAGATGTTAAATAATAATAATAATAAGAAATCATAGAAACACAATGGGGCTTCGCAGCTTCGCTGCTTGGCCCCCAATAAGAAAACTAACAAACACAATGGTTGCCTCGCAGCTTCGCTGCTTGGCCCCCAATAAGAACAAATAGAAACACAATGGGTGCCTTCGCAGCTTCGCTGCTTGGCCCCCAAATATAGCTGCAAGCAGCAATGAGGGGGCCAAGCAGTATAGGCCAGAGTAGCCACGGCGACAAGATAGAACTCAGCAGACACCCGGGATCAACAGGGCTGAAACAGGGCTGAGTATTGCCACCGCCTCCGCCAGCCAGCCCCCCCCCCCCCCCCCCCCACCTAATCACCCCAGCCCGTCCCAGCCCGTCCTGCCCTGCCCTGCTCTTCCACGCACACATTAGAATTAACTGGATGGAACATGTTGTCATCAGTTTCACATAAAAAATAAAAGATTGATAAAACACATCAGAAACTAATAATCAAAATGCAATATTGCTAATTGCAGCACCCCCTACAGGTCAAAGGTCACCAACATTTTTTGTGCGTCCTCCTAATGGGGTCATGAATCTATGTAGTAAGTTTGGTTATGATACATGGCAGGGTTGCTGAGATATGAGCTCACTTCCTGTTTGGCGGCTTCGTCACCAAATTCGATTGGCTGTTACGGGCGAATGCTTTTGTCAATTGTTCCAGAAAGCAATATATTGATAGGTTATGGTCTGAAGATGGTCTCTGCCAATTTTGGTGCGGATCCGCTAAAATTTGTGACCTACGAGAACTTGTACGTGTTTTTCATTAAATCCAATATGGCGGCCGAATCAATTATGATGACATCACAAGTTGGCTTGGGTCGGCCTAAGGAACTCCAACAGTATTACCAGACACCACTAGTGCGTTTTAATTCTAAGCACAACAGCAGCTACAGGCCAAAAGGCATGTTTCTAAATTACAGCGCCCCCTAGAAGTCAAAGGTCACCATATTTCTTGAGCGTCCCCCTGATTGGGTCCTGAGTCCATGTACAAAGTTTGGTTATGATAGATCAATGGGTTGCTGAGATATGAGCTCACTTCCTGTTTTAAGGCTTCGCCGCAAATTTTGATTGGCTGTTACGGGCGAACGGTTTTAGTTCCGAAGACGAAAAGGAGTATCTTTTGTGAGGCTTGGTCTGAAGATCATGTGTGTCAGATTTGGTGTCGATTGGACAAAATTTGTGACCTGTGAAAACTTTTTAGTGTTTTTGATTAAATCCAAAATGGCGGAAAATCCATCATGGCGGAAAATGACGTCATAGGGTGCGTTGAACTCGGCTTGGTCCAAGGATTCCAACAATACCTCATTTTTGACAATCGGGCATACGGGTCAAAAGTTACGTGCGTGAACGCATGTCCAACTTTGGCCTGTTGGTGGCGCTAGAGTGCTCAAGTTGCCGGTATGAAACTTGGTGAAATTATTCATGAGACTGTCCTCAATCAGTGTGCCAAATTTCACAACTTTTCACCAGACGGTTCTATGGGCTGCCATAGACTCCAATGGCGGAGGAAAGATGTTAAATAATAATAATAAATATAGCTGCAAGCAGCAATGAGGGGGCCAAGCAGGCAGTTCAGCAGTCCAGAAGTCCAGATTTGCCATGCAACTCAATGCCGTGGCATCAGGCATATAGCATTAAGCAGTCACAACAAGTTCCATGTCAAACAACCCAAGATTGGCTGAGTTACAAGGTCAAGTTTCACATCAAAACATAACTGATTTTGTGTGGCTGAACCAGGGCTAAGTGTCGCCGCCCCCTCACCCAGCCAACCCACCGCTTCAATCGCCCCTGCCCGCCCCTGCCCGTCCCACCCCGCCCCACCCTTGCACGCACGCATTAGAATTAACTGGATGGAACTCGCTGTCAACAGTTTCGCATCAAAAATAAAAGATCGATTGAGATATGATCATGCTTGCTGTGATTTCAATGCCCCAATAGAGGTCAAAGGTCACCAAATTATTTGTGCATCATCAGGATGAACCAGATGGTTCAATGGGCTGCCATTGACCTCCATTGCAGAATAATGCAGCAACTACAGGCCAAAATACATTTTTGCCAATTACAGAGCCCCCTAGAGGTCAAAGGTCACCAAATTTCTTGAGCGTCCTCCTGGTGGGGCCGGAGGACCATGTACTAAGTTTGGTTTTGATACATGAAAGCGTTGCTGAGATATGAGCTCACTTCCTGTTTGGCGGCTTCGCCGCAAATTGCGATTGGCTGTTACAGGCAAACGCTTCTGTCAATTGTTCCAGAAAAAAATACACTGATAAGGCATGGTCTGAAGATGGTCTCTGCCAATTTTGGTGTGGATCAGTTGAAATTTGTGACTTACAAATAATTATTCATGTTTTTGATTAAATCCAATATGGCGACCAAATCAATTACGATGACATCACAAATTGGCTTGGGTCGGCCTAAGGACCTTCCCCAGTATTGTCAGACACCACTAGTGCGTTTTAATTCTAAGCACAACAGCAGCTACAGGCCAATAGGCATATTTCTTAATCACAGCGCCCCCTAGAGGTCAAAGGTCACCAGATTTTTCGAGTGCCCTACTGATGGGGATATAAGTCCATGTACTAAGTTTGGTTATGGCAGATGAAAGGGTTGGTGAGATATGAGCTCACTTCCTGTTTGGCGGCTTCGCCGCATATTTCGTTTGGCTGTTACGGGAAAACGGTTTTAGTTCCGAAGATGAAAATCGATAACTTTTGTGCGGCTTGGTCTGAAGATGTTATGTGCTAAGTTTCGTGAAAATCGGACAAACTATGTGAGGCGTGAAACTTTTTAAAGGTTTTTGACAAAATCCAAAATGGCGGAAAATCCATCATGGCGGAAATTGACGTCATAGGGTGCGTTGAACTCGGCTTGGTCCAAGGATTCCAACGATACCACATTTTTGACATTCGGACAAACGGGTCAAAAGTTACGTGCGTGAACGCACGTCCAACTTTGGCCTGTTGGTGGCGCTAGAGGGTTCGACAGGGAGGCATGAAACTTGGTGAAATAAAATATTGGCGTGTCCCCAATCAGTGTGCCAAATTTCACAACTTTTTACCAGACGGTTCTATGGGCTGCCATAGACTCCCATGGCGGAGGAAAGATGTTAAATAATAATAATAAGAATTCATAGAATCACTAAGGGTTGCCCTGCAGCTTCGCTGCTTGGCCCCCAATAATAAATATAGCTGCAAGCAGCAATGAGGGGGCCAAGCAGAATAGGCCGGAGTAGCCAGGGCGACAAGATAGAATTCAGCAGACATCCGCGATCAACACTTTCAACTAGTGTAACATCAAAACAAAACTGACTTTGTAGGGCTGAAACAGTGCTGAGTATTGCTGTTGCCTCCGCCAGCCAGCCCCCCACCTAATCAGCCCTGCCCGTCCCACCCCGTCCTTGCACGCACACACGCATTACAATGAACTGGATGGAACATGTTGTCATCAGTTTCACATCAAAAAATAAAAGACCGATAAAACACATCAGCAACTACAGATCAAAATGCAATATTGCTAATTGCAGCACCCCCTACCGGTCAAAGGTCACCAAAGTTTTTGAGTGGCCTCCTAATGGGGTCATGAATCCATGTAGTAAGTTTGGTTATGATACATGGCAGGGTTGCTGAGATATGAGCTCACTTCCTGTTTGGCGGATTCGCCACCAATTTCGATTGGCTGTTACGGGTGAATGCTTTTGTCAATTGTTCCAGAAAGCAATATATTGATAGGTTATGGTCTGAAGATGGTCTCTGCCAATTTGGGTGAGGATCCGCTGAAATTTGTGACCTGCGAAAACTTGTATGTGTTTTTGATTAAATCCAATATGGTGGCCGAATCAATTATGATGACATCACAAGCTGGCTTGGGTCAGCCTAAGGACCTACAACAGTATTACCAGACACCACTAGTGCTAAGTCTAAGCACAACAACAGCTACAGTCCAAAAGTCATGTTTCTTAATTACAGCGCCCCTTAGAGGTCAAAGGTCACCAGATTTCTTGAGCGTCCTCCTGATTTGGTCCTGAGTCCTTGCACCAAGTTTGGCTTTGATACATGCAAGGGTTGCTGAGATATGAGCTCACTTCCTGTTTGGCGGCTTTGCCGCAAGTTTCGATTGGCTGTTACAGCCGCATGCTACTGTCAATTGTTCCAAAAAGCAATGCACTGATAAGGCATGGTCTGAAGATGGTCTCTGCCAATTTTGGTGAGGATCCGCTGAAATTTGTGACCTGCGAAAACTTGTACGTGTTTTTGATTAAATCCAATATGGCGGCCGAATCAATTATGATGACATCACAAGTTGGCTTGGGTCGGCCTAAGGACCTCCAACAGTATTACCAGACACCACTAGTGTGTTTTAATTCTAAGCACAACAGCAGCTACAGGCCAAAAGCCATGTTTCTAAATTACAGCGCCCCCTAGAGGTCAAAGGTCACCAGCTTTCTTGACCGTCCCCCTGATTGGGTCCTGAGTCCATGTACTAAGTTTAGTTATGATAGGTGAATGGGTTGCTGAGATATGAGCTCACTTCCTGTTTGGCGGCTTCGCCGCAAATTTTGATTGGCTGTTACGGGCAAACGGTTTTAGTTCCGAAGACGAAAAGGAGTATCTTTTGTGAGGCTTGGTCTGAAGATCATGTGTGTCAGGTTTGGTGTCGATTGGACAAAATTTGTGACCTGTGAAAACTTTTTAGTGTTTTTGATTAAATCCAAAATGGCGGAAAATCCATCATGGCGGAAAATGACGTCATAGGGTGCGTTGAACTCGGCTTGGTCCAAGGATTCCAACGATACCTCATTTTTGACAATCGGCCATACGGGTCAAAAGTTACGTGCGTGAACGCAAGTCCAACTTTGGCCTGTTGGTGGCGCTAGAGTGCTTGAGGTGCCATCATGAAACTTGCTGACATTAATCATTGGACTGTCCCTAATCAGTGTGCCAAATTTCACAACTTTTCACCAGACGGTTCTATGGGCTGCCATTGACTTTAATGGCGGAATAATAATAATAATAATAATAAGAACAAATAGAAACACAATGGGTGCCTTCGCAGCTTCGCTGCTTGGCCCCCAATAAGAAATCATAGAAACACAATGGGTGCCTTCGCAGCTTCGCTGCTTGGCCCCCAATAAGAAATCATAGAAACACAATGGGTGCCTTCGCAGCTTCGCTGCTTGGCCCCCAAATATAGCTGCAAGCAGCAATGAGGGGGCCAAGCAGTATAGGCCGGAGTAGCCATGGCGACAAGATAGAACTCAGCAGACACCCGCGATCAACCCTTTCAACAACTGTCACATCAAAACATAACTGACTTTGTAGAGCTGAAACAGGGCTGAGTATTGCTTCCACCTTCGCCAGCCAGCCCCCGCCCCACCTAATCACCCGTGCCTGTCCCACCCGTCCCGCCCCACCCTGCCGTTGCATGCACGCATTAGAATGAACTGAATGGAACATGTCATCAGTTTCACATAAAAAAATAAAAGATCGATAAAACACATTAGCAACTACAGATCAAAATGCAATATTGCTAATTATAGAGCCCCCTACAGGTCAAAGGTCACCAAATATTTTGAGCTTACTCTTAATGGGGTCATGAATCTATATACTAAGTATGGTTATGATACATGACAGGGTTGCTGAGATATGAGCTCACTTCCTGTTTGGCGGCTTCGCCACCAATTTCGATTGGCTGTTACGGGCGAATGCTTTTGTCAATTGTTCCAGAAAGCAATATATTGATAGGATATGGTCTGAAGATGGTCTCTGCCAATTTTGGTGAGGATCCGCTAAAATTTGTGACCTGCGAGAACTTGTACGTGTTTTTGATTAAATCCAATATGGCGGCCGAATCAATTATGATGACATCACAAGTTGGCTTGGGTCGGCCTAAGGACCTCCAACAGTATTACCAGACACCACTAGTACGTTTTAATTCCAAACACATCAACAGCTACAGGCCAAAATGCATTTTTTCTGATTGCAGCGCCACCTAGAGGTCAAAGGTCACCACATTTTTTGAGCGTCCCCCTGATGGGGTCCTGAGTCCATGTACTAAGTTTGGTTATGATAGATCAATGGGTTGCTGAGATATGAGCTCACTTCCTGTTTGGCGGCTTCGCCGCATATTTCGATTGGCTGTTACGGGCGAACGGTTTGATTTCCGAAGACGAAAAGGAGTATCTTTTGTGAGGCTTGGTCTGAAGATCATTTGTCTCAAGTTTGGTGATGATCGGACAAAATTTGTGACCTGTGAAGAATTAGTTTCACTTTCACTAAAATCCAAAATGGCGGAAAATCCATCATGGCGGAAAATGACGTCATAGGGTGCGTTGAACTCGGCTTGGTCCAAGGATTCCAACGATACCTCATTTTTGGCAATCGGGCCTACGGGTCAAAAGTTACGTACGTGAACGCACGTCCAAATTTGGCCTGTTGGTGGCGCTACAGCGCTCGAGGTGCCGGCATGAAACTTGGTGAAATTAATCATTGGACTTTCCCCAATCAGTGTGCCAAATTTCACAACTTTTGACCAGTCGGTTCTATGGGCTGCCATAGACTCCAATGGCAGAGGAAAGATGTTAAATAATAATAATAAATATAGCTGCAAGCAGCAATGAGGGGGCCAAGCAGTATAGGCCGGAGTAGCCATGGCGACAAGATAGAACTCAGCAGACACCCGCGATCAACCCTTTCAACAACTGTCACATCAAAACATAACTGACTTTGTAGAGCTGAAACAGGGCTGAGTATTGCTTCCACCTTCGCCAGCCAGCCCCCGCCCCACCTAATCACCCGTGCCTGTCCCACCCGTCCCGCCCCACCCTGCCGTTGCATGCACGCATTAGAATGAACTGAATGGAACATGTCATCAGTTTCACATAAAAAAATAAAAGATCGATAAAACACATTAGCAACTACAGATCAAAATGCAATATTGCTAATTATAGAGCCCCCTACAGGTCAAAGGTCACCAAATATTTTGAGCTTACTCTTAATGGGGTCATGAATCTATATACTAAGTATGGTTATGATACATGACAGGGTTGCTGAGATATGAGCTCACTTCCTGTTTGGCGGCTTCACCACCAATTTCGATTGGCTGTTACGGGCGAATGCTTTTGTCAATTGTTCCAGAAAGCAATATATTGATAGGATATGGTCTGAAGATGGTCTCTGCCAATTTTGGTGAGGATCCGCTAAAATTTGTGACCTGCGAGAACTTGTACGTGTTTTTGATTAAATCCAATATGGCGGCCGAATCAATTATGATGACATCACAAGTTGGCTTGGGTCGGCCTAAGGACCTCCAACAGTATTACCAGACACCACTAGTACGTTTTAATTCCAAACACATCAACAGCTACAGGCCAAAATGCATTTTTTCTGATTGCAGCGCCACCTAGAGGTCAAAGGTCACCACATTTTTTGAGCGTCCCCCTGATGGGGTCCTGAGTCCATGTACTAAGTTTGGTTATGATAGATCAATGGGTTGCTGAGATATGAGCTCACTTCCTGTTTGGCGGCTTCGCCGCATATTTCGATTGGCTGTTACGGGCGAACGGTTTGATTTCCGAAGACGAAAAGGAGTATCTTTTGTGAGGCTTGGTCTGAAGATCATTTGTCTCAAGTTTGGTGATGATCGGACAAAATTTGTGACCTGTGAAGAATTAGTTTCACTTTCACTAAAATCCAAAATGGCGGAAAATCCATCATGGCGGAAAATGACGTCATAGGGTGCGTTGAACTCGGCTTGGTCCAAGGATTCCAACGATACCTCATTTTTGGCAATCGGGCCTACGGGTCAAAAGTTACGTACGTGAACGCACGTCCAAATTTGGCCTGTTGGTGGCGCTACAGCGCTCGAGGTGCCGGCATGAAACTTGGTGAAATTAATCATTGGACTTTCCCCAATCAGTGTGCCAAATTTCACAACTTTTGACCAGTCGGTTCTATGGGCTGCCATAGACTCCAATGGCAGAGGAAAGATGTTAAATAATAATAATAATAATAATAAGAAATCATAGAAACACAATGGGTGCCTTCGCAGCTTCGCTGCTTGGCCCCCAAATATAGCTGCAAGCAGCAATGAGGGGGCCAAGCAGAATAGGCCGGAGTAGCCATGGCGACAAGATAGAACTCAGCAGACATCCGCGATCAACACTTTCAACTAGTGTCACATCAAAACATAACTGATTTTGTAGGGCTGAAACAGGGCTGAGAATTGCCACCGCCTCCGCCAGCCAGCCCCCCACCTAATCACCCCTGCCCGTCCCACCCCGTCCTGCCCCGCCCCGCCCTTGCACGCACGCATTAGAATGAACTGGATGGAACATGTTGTCATCAGTTTCACATCAAAAAATAAAGGATCGATGAAACACATCAGCAACTACAGATCAAAATGCAATATTGCAAATTGCAGCAACCTCTACAGGTCAAAGGTCACCAAATGTTTTGTGCGTCCTCCTAATGGGGTCATGAATCTATGTAGTAAGTTTGGTTATGATACATGGCAGGGTTGCTGAGATATGAGCTCACTTCCTGTTTGGCGGCTTCGCCATCATTTTTGATTGGCTGTTACGGAAGAAGAATTGTTCCAGAAAGCAATGTATTGATAGGTTATGGTCTGAAGATGGTCTGTGCCAATTTTGGTGAAGATCAGATGTAATTTGTGACCTGTGAAAACTTTTTGATGTTTTTGATTAAATCCAATATGGCGGCCGAATCAATTATGATGACATCACAAGTTGGCCTGGGTTGGCCTAAGGACGTCCAACAGTATTACCTGAAACCACTAGTGCATTTTAATTCTAAGGACAACCAGAGAATGTCTAATAAGGGGAGAACTGCCACTCTCGGAAAACTTCCGGTTTCTAAACTGTTCTGAACTGGTTGCAGTTCCTTCTGTGGTTCCACATGAGGGCGCTCGTCCACGAGTGCAGAATGCATGGAGGTCTATGGAGCTGTACCCCTCAAAATCCACTTTTCTCGGGATATAATTTTTTTCCAAGTAATTTGAATATTGTTTTCAAAAGGGGAGGCAAAGAAAATACACTTGGTTGAGTATTATATTTTTTAACGTCACTTAATTGTTCTAAAAAGCCTTTCAAACATGTCAATGACGTCATTCATTAGCACAATGCTAGCGTGTTATGGGCAACAACGACCCAACCTGTAAGAAATCAAAAGGACATAAGTACTCGTTCATTCAACTTTTGACCTATAACCCATGTTGAAGTTATACAAACTACAATCAAATCTGAGATTTGTCAACGACAATCAGGTGAAAGAGGCAAATTTAGCCGTCTAGCTCCATTGACTCCCATTCATTCTGCACTCGTGGCGATCGCCCCCAGTGGAACTCTGGTGGAACTGCAACCAAAATTCGGTACAATGGGACTTAATACGGAGTGGCAAGGCTCTCCGTAGACGGGCTCTGGGACAACAGCAGCTACAGGCCTAAAGGCATGTTTCTTAATTATAGCGCCCCCTAGAGGTCAAAGGTCACCAGATTTATTGAGTGTTCCCCCTGATTGGGTCCTGAGTCCATGCACCCAGTTTGGCTTTGATACATGCAAGGGTTGCTGAGATATGAGCTCACTTCCTGTTTGGCGGCTTCGCCGCAAATTTCGATTGGCTGTTACAGCCGAATGCTTCTGTCAATTGTTCCAGAAAGCAATGCACTGATAAGGCATGGTCTGAAGATGGTCTCTGCCAATTTTGGTGAGGATCCGCTGAAATTTGTGACCTGCGAAAACTTGTACGTGTTTTTGATTAAATCCAATATGGCGGACGAATCAATTACGATGACATCACAAGTTGGCTTGGGTCGGCCTAAGGACCTTCCACAGTATTGTCAGACACCACTAGTGCGTTTTAATTCTAAGCACAACTGCAGCTACAGGCCAAAAGGCATGTTTCTTAATTACAGCGCCCCCTAGAGGTCAAAGGTCACCACATTTCTTGAGCTTCCCCCTGATGGGGTCCTGAGTCCATATACTAAGGTTGGTTATGATAGATGAATGGGTTGCTGAGATATGAGCTCACTTCCTGTTTGGCGGCTTCGCCGCAAATTTCGATTGGATATTACGGGTGAACGGTTTAAGTTCCGAAGACAAAACACCACAACTTTTGTGAGGCTTGGTCTGAAGATCATGTGTGTCAAGTTTGGTGACGATCGGACAAAATTTGTGACCTGTGAAAAATTAGTTTCACTTTCACTAAAATCCAAAATGGCGGAAAATCCATCATGGCGGAAAATGACGTCATAGGGTGCGTTGAACTCGGCTTGGTCCAAGGATTCCAATGGTACCTTCAAATGGTTTTTCAAAATTGGGCCAACGGGTCAGAAGTTACATCCATGAACGCATGTCCAACTTTGGCCTGTTGGTGGCGCTAGAGCGCTCGGAATGCGGACTCGAAACTTGCTGAAATTAATCGTGGGACTCAGCCTAATTAGTGTGCCAAATTTCACAACTTTTCACCAGACGGTTCTATGGGCTGCCATAGACTTCAATGGCAGAGGAAAGATGTGTAATAATAATAGGAAAAGCTAGAAACACAATGGGTGCCTTCGCAGCTTCGCTGCTTGGCCCCCAATAAGAAATCATAGAAACACAATGGGTGCCTTCGCAGCTTCGCTGCTTGGCCCCCAATAATAAGAACAAATAGAAACACAATGGGTGCCTTCGCAGCTTCGCTGCTTGGCCCCCAAATATAGCTGCAAGCAGCAATGTGGGGGCCAAGCAGGCAGTTCAGCAGGCCAGATTTGCCATGTAAGTCAATGCCGTTGCATCAGGCATATAGCCTTAAGCAGTCACAGCAAGTTCCATGCCATACAACCCAAGATTGGCTGAGTTACAAGGTCAAGTTTCACATCAAAACATAACTGATTTTGTGGAGCTGAACCAGGGCTGAGTGTCGCCACCCCCTCCCCCAGCCAGCCCACCGCCGCAACCACCCCTGCCCGTCCCACCCTGCCCCACTCTTGCACGCACACTTTAGAATTAACTGGATGGAACTCGCTGTCATCAGTTTGACATCAAAAATAAAAGATTGATTGATTGCTGTGATTTCAATGCCCCCATAGAGGTCAAAGGTCACCAAATTATTTGTGCATCATCAGGATGAACCAGACGGTTCTATGGGCTACCATTGACCTCCATTGCAGAATAATGCAGCAACTACAGGCCAAAATACATTTTTGCAAATTCCAGAGCCCCCTAGAGGTCAAAGGTCACCAAATTTCTTGAGCGTCCTCCTGGTGCGTCCTGGGGACCATGTACTAAGTTTGGTTTTGATACATGAAAGCATTGCTGAGATATGAGCTCACTTCCTGTTTGGCGGCTTCGCCGCAAAATTCGATTGGCTGTTACAGGCGAACGCTTCTGTCAATTGTTCCACAAAAAAATACAGTGATAAGGCATGGTCTGAAGATGGTCTCTGCCAATTTTTGTGAGGATCAGCTGAAATTTGTGAAATGCGAATACTTATTCATGTTTGTGATTAAATCCGATATGGCGGCCGAATCAATTACGATGACATCACAAGTTGGCTTCAGTCGGCCTAAGGACTTCCAACAGTATTACCAGACACCACTAGTGTGTTTTAATTCTAAGCACAACAGCAGCTACAGGCCAAAAGGCATGTTTCTTAATTACAGCGCCCCCTACAGGTCAAAGGTCACCAGATTTCTTGAGCGTCCCTTTGATTGGGTCCTAAGTCCAGGTATTTAGTTTGGTTATGATAGATGAATGGGTTGCTGAGATATGAGCTCACTTCCTGTTTGGCGGCTTCGCCGCAAATTTCGATTGGATATTATGGATGAACGGTTTTAGTTCCGGAGACAAAACACCACAACTTTTGTGAGGCTTGGTCTGAAGATCATGTATGTCAAGTTTGGTGTCGATCAGACAAAATTTGTGACCTGTGAAGTTTTAGTTTCACTTTCACTAAAATCCAATATGGCGGAAAATCCATCATGGCGGAAAATGACGTCATAGGGTGCGTTGAACTCGGCTTGGTCCAAGGATTCCAACGATACCTCATTTTTGACAATTGGCCTTACGGGTCAAAAGTTACGTACGTGAATGCACGTCCAACTTTGGCCTGTTGGTGGCGCTAGAGTGCTCGAGGTGCCGGCATAAAACTTGGTGAAATTAATTTTTGGACTGTCCCCAATCGGTGTGCCAAATTTCACAACTTTTTACGAGACGGTTCTATGGGCTGCCATAGACTCCAATGGCGGAAGAAAGATGTTAAATAATAATAATAATAGTAAGAAATCATAGAAACACAATGGGGCTTCGCAGCTTCGCTGCTTGGCCCCCAATAAGAAAAGGTAGAATCACTAAGGGTTGCCGCGCAGCTTCGCTGCTTGGCCCCCAAATATAGCTGCAAGCAGCAATGCGGGGGCCTAGCAGAGCGCTATAGCAGAAATGGCGTTGCCACGGCATGAGCAAGCACTTACAGCAAGAGGCCAAATTACACCAATGTCTTTGTGCGGTCTCACAATCAGCTACCATGTCCCTCTACCAAGTTTGGACTTCATACACCAAAGTGTTGCTGAGATACGAGCTCACTTCCTGTATTACAGCGCCCCCTGTAGAGGCCAAATGATTCCAATTTCCTAGTGCATCATCATAATCAGGTAACAGGTCCTTATACTAAGTTTGGAGTTTGTACACCAAAGCGTTGCTGAGATACAAGCTCACTTCCTGTATTACAGCACCCCCTATAGAGGCCAAATGATGCCAATTTCCTGCTGTGTCCTCACAATCAGATACAAAGTCCCTGTACCCAGTTTGGACTTCATACATTAAAGCGTCTCCGAGATGTTAGCCCACTTCCTGTTTTGCGGCTTCATGGCCATATTTGATTGGCTGCCATAGGCCAATAAAGTGGAATCTGAAAAATCTGACAAGTATCGTTTGTGCGGCTCGGTCTGAAGTTCATCTCTGCCAAGTTCTGTGAAAATCAAATGAAATTTGTGACCGCTGAAACTTTTCGTAGAGTTTAGACCAATTCCAATATGGCGATGGTCCAATATGGCAGAAAGTGACGGGATAGGAGTCGATGAACTCGGGATGGTCCAAGGATTCAGACGCTACCTCAATTGTGAAAATCAGACAAAAGAGTCAAGGATCACGCGCATAAACGCATGTGCAGCATTAAACTGGTGGTGGCGCTAGTGTGTTCAATGTATATGCATGAAATTTGGTGTGAGTGATTGGGACAGTGTTCTGACTAATGGTCTTGAGTTTTGTTATGTTATCTCAAAGCGTCACCTAGATGTTTGTCCACTTCCTGTTTGGCGTCCTCGTCACCATATTTGATTGGCTGTCACGGGCAAACAAAAATGAAATTGAAAAATCTGACCAGTATCGTTTGTGCGGCTCGGGCAGAAGATCATCTCCAACAAGTTTCGTGAAAATCTGAGGAAATTTGTAACCGCTGAAACTTTTCGTAGAGTTTGGACTAAATCCAATATGGCGGAGGTCCAGTATGGCCAAAAGTGATGTAATAGGGGTCAATCAACTCAAGTCAGTCCAGGGATTCCAACGGTGCTTAATTTGTGAAAATCGAACACACCGTTCAATTGTTACATGCGTAAATGTGAGTCCAGATTCGACCTATTGGTGGCGCTAGAGTGTTCGGCATAGAGCTTTGTAAATTCGTGAGAGTGATCATGGGACGGTCCTGAATCAGGGCGCTAAATTTCATAATAATAATGACTTGCAAATACCTTTCAACCCAGCTTTTCAACTTTCAGCCAAACTTTGACCTGTTGGTGGCGCTAGACGGCTGGGTTTAGAGGTCCGTAAATGAGTGTGAGTGGTCAGTGGAGTGTCCCGAAACTTTCTGCCAAAAAATCTGCACTTTTTAGCCAGGCGTTCTATGGGCTGCCATAGACTCCAATGGCAGAAGTGTAATAATAATAATAAATATAGCTGCAAGCAGCAATGCGGGGGCCTAGCAGAGCGCAGAGCAAGCACTCAGCAGCAAGAGGACAAATTACACCAACGTCTTTGTGCGTTCTCACAATCAGCTACCATGTCCCTCTACCAAGTTTGGACTTCATACACCAAAGTGTTGCTGAGATGTGAGCTCACTTTATTACAGCCCCCCTAGAGGCCAAATAAGACCACTTTCCTTCATGTCCTCACAATCAGCTAATATGTCCCTGTACCAAATTTGGACTTCATACACCGAAGTGTTGCTGAGATACGAGCTCATTTCCTGTATTACAGCGCCCCCTATAGAGGCCAAATGATTCCAATTTCCTAGTGTGTCATCATAATCAGGTAACAGGTCCTTATACCAAGTTTGGACTTTGTACACCAAAGCGTTGCTGAGATACAAGCTCACTTCCTGTATTACAGCGCCCCCTATAGAGGCCACATGATGCCAATTTCCTAGTGCGTCCTCACAATCAGATACCAAGTCCCTGTACCAAGTTTGGACTTCATACATTAAAGCATAGCCGAGATGTTAGCCCACTTCCTGTTTGGTGGCTTCATCGCCATATTTGATTGGCTGTCACGGGCAAACAAAAATGAAATTAAAAAATCTGACAAGTATCGTTTGTGCGGCTCGGTCTGAAGATCATCTCCGACAAGTTCTGTGAAAATCGGATGAAATTTGTAACCGCTGAAACTTTTCGTAGAGTTTGGACTAAATCCAATATGGCGAGGTCCAATATGGCGGAAAGTGATAGGTTAGGGGTCGATGAACTCTGTATGGTCCAAGGATTCAGACACTACCTCAATTGTGAATATCAGACAAAAGAGTCAAGGATCACGCGCATGAACGCATGTCCAGCATTGAACTGGTGGTGGCGCTAGTGTGTTCAATGTATATGCACGAAAATTGGTGTGAGTGATTGGGACAGTGTCCTGACTAATGGTCTCGAGTTTAGTTATATAAACTCAAAGCGTCACCTAGATGTTTGTCCACTTCCTGTTTGGCGGCTTCGTCACAATATTTGATTGGCTGTCACGGGCAAATAAAAATGAAATTGAAAAATCTGACAAGTATCGTTTGTGCGGCCCGGGCAGAAGATCATCTCTAACAAGTTTCGTGAAAATCGGAGGAAATTTGTAACCGCTGAAACTTTTCGTAGAGTTTGGACTAAATCCAATATGGCGGAGGTCCAGTATGGCCGAAAGTGACGTAATAGGGGTCAATCAACTCAAGTCAGTCCAGGGATTCCAACGGTGCTTAATTTGTGAAAATCGAACACACCGTTCAATTGTTACATGCGTAAATGTGAGTCCAGATTCGACCTATTGGTGGCGTTAGAGTGTTCGGCATAGAGTTCTGTAAATTGGTGAGAGTGATCATGGGACGGTCCTGAATCAGGGCGCTAAATTTCATAATAATAATGACTTGTGAATACCTTTCAACCCAGCTTTTCAACTTTCGGCCAAACTTTGACCTGTTGGTGGCGCTAGATGGCTGGGTTTAGAGATCTGTAAATTAGCATTAGTGGTCAGTGGAGTGTCCCGAAACTTTCTGGCAAAAAATCTGAACTTTTTAGCCAGGCGTTCTATGGGCTGCCATAGACTCCAATGGCAGAAGTGTAATAATAATAATAAATATAGCTGCAAGCAGCAATGTGGGGGCCAAGCAGTGCGCTATAGCAGGAATGGCATTGCCAGGGCATGAGCAAGCAATCACAGCAAGTTTGATTGCAATTGGATAAAGAATGGCTGAGAAATAAGGTCATTTACTTTGTTACAGCGCCCCTAGATGCCAAATTACACCAATGTCCTTGTGTGTTCTCACAATCAGTTATGATGTCCCTCTACCAAGTTTGGACTTCATACACCAAAGTGTTGCTGAGATGTGAGCTCACGTTCTTTATTACAGCACCCCTAGAGGTCAAATGAGACCACTTCCCTTGCATGTCCTCACAATCAGGTAATATGTCCATGTATCAAGTTTGGACTTCATGCAACGAACCGTTGCTGAGATATGAGCCCACTTCCTGTATTACAGCGCCCCCTAAAGAGGCCAAATGATGTCAATTTCCTACTGTGTCCTCACAATCAGGTACCAAGTCCCTGTACCAAGTTTGAACTTCATACATCAAAGTGTTGCTAAGATAAGAGCTCACTTCCTGTATTGCAGCGCCCCCTATAGAGGCCAAATGATTCCAATTTCCTAGTGTGTCATCATAATCAGGTAACAGTTCCTTATACCAAGTTTGGACTTTTTACACCGAAGCGTTGCTGAGATACAAGCTCACTTCCTGTATTACAGCGCCCCCTATAGAGGTCACATGATGCCAATTTCATAGTGCGTCTTCACAATAAGATACCAAGTCCCTGTACCAAGTTTGGACTTCATACATTAAAGCATAGCTGAGATGTCAGCCCACTTCCTGTTAGGCGGCATCGTCGCCATGTGTGATTGGCTGTCACGGGCAAATAAACTTGAAATTAAAAAATCTGACAAGTATCGTTTGTGCGGCTCGGTCTGAAGATCATCTCCGCCAAGTTCTGTGAAAATCGGATGAAATTTGTAACCGCTGAAACTTCTCGTAGTGTTTGGACCAAATCCAATATGGCGGAGGTCCAATATGGCGGAAAGTGACGGGATAGGGGTCGATGAACTCGAGATTGTTCAAGGATTCAGACGCTACCTCAATTGTGAAAATCAGACAAAAGAGTCAAGGATCACGCGCATGAACGCATGTCCAGCTTTGAACTGGTGGTGGCGCTAGAGTGTTCAATGTATATGCATAAAAATTGCTGTGAGTGATTGGGACAGTGTCCTGACTAATGGTATCAAGTTTTGTTATGTTAACTCAAAGTACCACGGAGATGTTAGTCCACTTCCTGTTTGGCGGCTTCATCACCATATTTGATTGGCTGTCACGGGCAAACAAAAATGAAATTGAAAAATCTGACAAGTATCGTTTGTGTGGCTCGGGCAGAAGATCATCTCTGCCAAGTTCCATGAAAATCGGATGAAATTTGTGAACGCTGAAACTTTTCGTAGAGTTTGGACTAAATCCAATATGGCGGTGGTCCAATATGGCGGAAAGTGACATAATAGGAGTCATTGAACTCAGGTCGGTCCAGGGATTACAACAGTGCCTGATTTGTGAAAATCGGACCCACCGTTCAATGGTCACATGCGTGAATGCAATCCAGGTTCGACCCATTGGTGGCGCTAGAGTGTTGGGCATAGAGTTCTATAAATTGGTGAGAGTGATCATGGGACGGTTCTGAATCAGTGTGCCGAATTTCATAACTTTAGACCCAGCGGTTCTATTTTCGGCCAAATTTTGACCCGTTGGTGGCGCTAGACGGCTGGGTTTAGAGATCCGTAAATGAGCGTGAGTGGTCAGTGGAGTGTCCCGAAACTTTCTGCCAAAAAATCTGCACTTTTTAGCCAGGCGTTCTATGGGCTGCCATAGACTCCAATGGCAGATGTGTAATAATAATAATAGGAAAAGCTAGTAACTCAATGGGTGCCTTCGCAGCTTCGCTGCTTGGCCCCCAATAATAATAGGAAAAACTACTAACTCAATGGGTGCCTTCGCAGCTTCGCTGCTAGGCCCCCAAATATAGCTGCAAGCAGCAATGCGGGGGCCTAGCAGAGCGCTATAGCAGAAATGGCGTTGCCACGGCATGAGCAAGCACTTACAGCAAGAGGCCAAATTACACCAATGTCTTTGTGCGGTCTCACAATCAGCTACCATGTCCCTCTACCAAGTTTGGACTTCATACACCAAAGTGTTGCTGAGATACGAGCTCACTTCCTGTATTACAGCGCCCCCTGTAGAGGCCAAATGATTCCAATTTCCTAGTGCATCATCATAATCAGGTAACAGGTCCTTATACTAAGTTTGGAGTTTGTACACCAAAGCGTTGCTGAGATACAAGCTCACTTCCTGTATTACAGCACCCCCTATAGAGGCCAAATGATGCCAATTTCCTGCTGTGTCCTCACAATCAGATACAAAGTCCCTGTACCCAGTTTGGACTTCATACATTAAAGCGTCTCCGAGATGTTAGCCCACTTCCTGTTTTGCGGCTTCATGGCCATATTTGATTGGCTGCCATAGGCCAATAAAGTGGAATCTGAAAAATCTGACAAGTATCGTTTGTGCGGCTCGGTCTGAAGATCATCTCTGCCAAGTTCTGTGAAAATCAAATGAAATTTGTGACCGCTGAAACTTTTCGTAGAGTTTAGACCAATTCCAATATGGCGATGGTCCAATATGGCAGAAAGTGACGGGATAGGAGTCGATGAACTCGGGATGGTCCAAGGATTCAGAGGCTACCTCAATTGTGAAAATCAGACAAAAGAGTCAAGGATCACGCGCATAAACGCATGTGCAGCATTAAACTGGTGGTGGCGCTAGTGTGTTCAATGTATATGCATGAAATTTGGTGTGAGTGATTGGGACAGTGTCCTGACTAATGGTCTTGAGTTTTGTTATGTTATCTCAAAGCGTCACCTAGATGTTTGTCCACTTCCTGTTTGGCGTCCTCGTCACCATATTTGATTGGCTGTCACGGGCAAACAAAAATGAAATTGAAAAATCTGACCAGTATCGTTTGTGCGGCTCGGGCAGAAGATCATCTCCAACAAGTTTCGTGAAAATCTGAGGAAATTTGTAACCACTGAAACTTTTCGTAGAGTTTGGACTAAATCCAATATGGCGGAGGTCCAGTATGGCCAAAAGTGATGTAATAGGGGTCAATCAACTCAAGTCAGTCCAGGGATTCCAACGGTGCTTAATTTGTGAAAATCGAACACACCGTTCAATTGTTACATGCGTAAATGTGAGTCCAGATTCGACCTATTGGTGGCGCTAGAGTGTTCGGCATAGAGCTTTGTAAATTCGTGAGAGTGATCATGGGACGGTCCTGAATCAGGGCGCTAAATTTCATAATAATAATGACTTGCAAATACCTTTCAACCCAGCTTTTTAACTTTCAGCCAAACTTTGACCTGTTGGTGGCGCTAGACGGCTGGGTTTAGAGGTCCGTAAATGAGTGTGAGTGGTCAGTGGAGTGTCCCGAAACTTTCTGCCAAAAAATCTGCACTTTTTAGCCAGGCGTTCTATGGGCTGCCATAGACTCCAATGGCAGAAGTGTAATAATAATAATAAATATAGCTGCAAGCAGCAATGCGGGGGCCAAGCAGTGCGCTATAGCAGGAATGGCGTTGCCATGGGATGAGCAAGCACTCACAGCAAGTTTGATGGCAATTGGATAAAGAACGGCTGAGAAATAAGCTAATTTACTTTGTTAAAGCACAACTAGAGGCCAAATTACACCAATGTCCTTGTGCGTTCTTACAATCAGCTCCCATATCCGTCTACCAAGTTTGGACTTCATACACCAAAGTGTTGCTGAGATGTGAGCTCACTTTCTTTATTGCAACACCCCTAGAGGCCAAATGAGACCACTTTCCTTGCATATCCTCACAATCAGCTAATATGTCCATGTATCAAGTTTGGACTTCATACAACGAAGCGTTGCTGAGATATGAGCCCACTTCCTGTATTACAGCGCCCCCTATAGAGGCCAAATGATGCCAATTTCCTACTGTGTCCTCACAATCAGATACCAAGTCCCTGTACCAAGTTTGGACTTCATACATCAAAGCGTTGCTGAGATACAAGCTCACTTCCTGTATTGCAGCGCCCCCTGTAGAGGCCAAATGACGCCAATTTCCTAGTGCATCCCCACAATCAGGTACCAAGTCTCTATACCAAGTTTGGACTTCGTACATCAAAGCATTGCTGAGATACAAGCTCACTTCCTGTATTGCAGCGCCCCCTATAGAGGCCAAATGATGCCAATTTCCTAGTGCGTCCTCACAATCAGATACCAAGTCCCTGTACCAAGTTTGGACTTCATACATTAAAGCGTAGCCGAGATGTTAGCCCACTTCCTGTTAGGCGGCATCGTCGCCATGTGTGATTTGCTGTCACGGGCAAATAAACTTAAAATTAAAAAATCTGACAAGTATCGTTTGTGCGGCTCGGTCTGAAGATCATCTCCGCCAAGTTCTGAGAAAATCGGAAGAAATTTGTAACCGCTGAAACTTTTCGTAGAGTTTGGACTAAATCCAACATGGCGGAGGTCCAATATGGCGGAAAGTGACGGGATAGGGGTCGATGAACTTGGGATGTTCCAAGGATTAAGACGCTACCTCAATTGTGAAAATCAGACAAAAGAGTCAAGGATCGATCACGCGCATGAACGCATGTCCAGCATTGAACTGGTGGTGGCGCTAGAGTGTTCAATGTATATGCATAAAAATTGCTGTGAGTGATTGGGACAGTGTCCTGACTAATGGTATCGAGTTTTGTTATGTGAACTCAAAGCGTCACGGAGATGTTAGTCCACTTCCTGTTTGGCGGCTTCATCACCATATTTGATTGGCTGTTACAGGCAAACAAAAATGAAATTGAAAAATCTGACAAGTATCGTTTTTGCGGCTCGGGCAGAAGATCATCTCCGCCAAGTTCTGTGAAAATCGGATGAAATTTGTAACCGCTGAAACTTTTCGTAGAGTTTGGACTAAATCCAATATGTCGGAGGTCCAATATTGCAGAAAGTGACGGGATAGGAGTCGATGAACTCGGGATGGTCCAGGGATTCAGACGCTACCTCAATTGTGAAAATCAGACAAAAGAGTCAAGGAATACGCGCATGAACGCATGTCCAGCATTAAACTGGTGGTGGCGCTAGAGTATTCAATGTATGCATAAAAATTGCTGTGAGAGATTGGGACAGTGTCCTGACTAATGGTACCGAGTTTTGTTATGTTAGCTCAAAATGCCACAGAGATGTTAGTCCACTTCCTGTTTGGCAGCTTCATCGCCATATTTGATTGGCTGTCACGGGCAAACAAAAATGAAATTGAAAAATCTGACAAGTATCTTTTGTGCGGCTCGGGAAGAAGATCATCTCCGCCAAGTTCCATGAAAATCGGATGAAATTTCTGACCGCTGAAACTTTTTGTAGAGTTTGGACTAAATCCAATATGACGGAGGTCCAATATGGCGGAAAGTGACGTAATAGGGTTCATTGAAATTAGGTCGGTCCAGGGATTCCAACGGTGCCTGATATGTGAAAATCGGACGCACCGTTCAATGGTCACATGCGTGAATGCAATCCAGGTTCGACCCATTGGTGGCGCTAGAGTGTTGGGCATAGAGTTCTGTAAATTGGTGAGAGTCATCATGGGACAGTGCTGAATCAGTGTGCCAAATGTCATAACTTTAGACCCAGCGGTTCAATTTTCGGCCAGATTTTGACCTGTTGGTGGCGCTAGATGGCTGGGTTTAGAGGTCCGTAAATGAGTGTGAGTGGTCAGTGGAGTGTCCCGAAACTTTCTGCCAAAAAATCTGAACTTTTTAGCCAGGCGTTCTATGGGCTGCCATAGACTCCAATGGCAGAAGTGTAATAATAGGAAAAGCTAGTAACTCAATGGGTGCCTTCGCAGCTTCGCTGCTTGGCCCCCAAATATAGCTGCAAGCAGCAATGTGGGGGCCAAGCAATGCGCTATAGCAGGAATGGCGTTGCCATGGCATGAGCAAGCACTCACAGCAAGAAGCCAAATTACACCAATGTCCTTGTGCATTCTCACAATTAGCTACAATGTCCCTCTACCAAGTTTGGACTTCATACACCAAAGTGCTGCTGAGATGTGAGCTCACTTTCTTTATTACAGCACCCCTAGAGGCCAAATGAGACCACTTTCCTTGCATGTCCTCACAATCAGCTAATATGTCCATGTATCAAGTTTGGACTTCATACAATGAAGCGTTGCTGAGATATGAACCCACTTCCTATATTACAGCGCCCCCTATAGAGGCCAAATGATGCCAATTTCCTACTGTGTCCTCACAATCAGGTTCCAAGTCCCTGTACCAAGTTTGGACTTCATACACCAAAGCATTGCTGAGATACAAGCTCACTTCCTGTATTACAGCGCCCCCTATAGAGGCCACATGATGCCAATTTCCTAGTGCGTCCTCACAATCAGATACCAAGTCCCTGTACCAAGTTTGGACTTCATACGTTAAAGCATAGCCGAGATGTTAGCCCACTTCCTGTTTGGTGGCTTCATCGCCATATTTGATTGGCTGTCACGGGCAAACAAAAATGAAATTAAAAGATCTGACAAGTATCGTTTTTGCGGCTCGGTCTGAAGATCATCTCCGACAAGTTCTGTGAAAATCGGATGGAATTTGTAACCCCTGAAACTTTTCGTAGAGTTTGGACTAAATCCAATATGGCGGAGGTCCAATATGGCGGAAAGTGATAGGATAGGGGTCGATGAACTCTGTATGGTCCAAGGATTCAGACGCTACCTCAATTGTGAAAATCAGACAAAAGAGTCAAGGATCACGCGCATGAACGCATGTCCAGCATTGAACTGGTGGTGGCGCTAGAGTGTTCAATGTATATGCATATAAATTGCTGTGAGTGATTGGGACAGTGTCCTGACTAATGGTATCGAGTTTTGTTATGTTAACTCAAAGTGCCACAGAGATGTTAGTCCACTTCCTGTTTGGCGCTTCATCGCCATATTTGATTGGCTGTCACGGGCAAACAAAAATGAAATTGAAAAATCTGACAAGTATCGTTTGTGCGGCTCGAGCAGAAGATCATCTCCGCCAAGTTCTGTGAAAATCGGATGAAATTTGTGAACGCTGAAACTTTTCGTGGAGTTTGGACTAAATCCAATATGGCGGAGGTCCAATATGGCGGAAAGTGGTGTAATAGAAGTCATTGAACTTAGGTCGGTCCAGGGATTCCAACAGTGCCTGATTTGTGAAAATCGGATGCACCGTTCAATCTTCACATGCGTTAATGCAATCCAGTTTTGACCCATTGGTGGCGCTAGAGTGTTCGGCATAGAGCTTTGTAAATTCGTGAGAGTGATCGATCATGGGACAGTGCTGAATCAGTGTACCAAATTTCATAACTTTAGACCCAGCGGTTCAATTATCGGCTAGATTTTGACCTGTTGGTGGCGCTAGATGGCTGGGTTCAGAGGTCCGTAAATAAGTGTGAGTGGTCAGTGGAGTGTCCCGAAACTTTCTGCCAAAAAATCTGAACTTTTTAGCCAGGCGTTCTATGGGCTGCCATAGACTCCAATGGCAGAAGTGTAATAATAATAGGAAAAGCTAGTAACTCAATGGGTGCCTTCGCAGCTTCGCTGCTTGGCCCCCAATAATAATAATAATAATAATAGGAAAAACTACTAAAACAATGGGTGCCTTCGCAGCTTCGCTGCTAGGCCCCCAAATATAGCTGCAAGCAGCAATGCGGGGGCCTAGCAGAGCGCTATAGAGCAGAGTGCAGAGCAAGCACTCAGCAGCAAGAGGACAAATTACACCAACGTCTTTGTGCGTTCTCACAATCAGCTACCATGTCCCTCTACCAAGTTTGGACTTCATACACCAAAGTGTTGCTGAGATGTGAGCTCACTTTCTTTATTACAGCCCCCCTAGAGGCCAAATAAGACCACTTTCCTTCATGTCCTCACAATCAGCTAATATGTCCCTGTACCAAATTTGGACTTCATACACCGAAGTGTTGCTGAGATACGAGCTCATTTCCTGTATTACAGCGCCCCCTATAGAGGCCAAATGATGCCAATTTCCTAGTGTGTCATCATAATCAGGTAACAGGTCCTTATACCAAGTTTGGACTTTGTACACCAAAGCGTTGCTGAGATACAAGCTCACTTCCTGTATTACAGCGCCCCCTATAGAGGGCACATGATGCCAATTTCCTAGTGCGTCCTCACTATCAGATACCAAGTCCCTGTACCAAGTTTGGACTTCATACATTAAAGCATAGCCGAGATGTTAGCCCACTTCCTGTTTGGTGGCTTCATCGCCATATTTGATTGGCTGTCACGGGCAAACAAAAATGAAATTAAAAAATCTGACAAGTATCGTTTGTGCGGCTCGGTTTGAAGATCATCTCCGACAAGTTCTGTGAAATTCTGATGAAATTTGTAACCGCTGAAACTTTTAATAGAGCTTGGACTAAATCCAATATGGCGGAGGTCCAATATGGCGGAAAGTGATAGGTTAGGGGTCGATGAACTCTGTATGGTCCAAGGATTCAGACACTACCTCAATTGTGAAAATCAGACAAAAGAGTCAAGGATCACGCGCATGAATGCATGTCCAGCATTGAACTGGTGGTGGCGCTAGTGTGTTCAATGTATATGCACGAAAATTGGTGTGAGTGATTGGGACAGTGTCCTGACTAATGGTCTCGAGTTTTGTTATATTAACTCAAAGCGTCACCTAGATGTTTGTCCACTTCCTGTTTGGCGGCTTCGTCACAATATTTGATTGGCTGTCACGGGCAAATAAAAATGAAATTGAAAAATCTGACCAGTATCGTTTGTGCGGCCCGGGCAGAAGATCATCTCTAACAAGTTTCGTGAAAATCGGAGGAAATTTGAAACCGCTGAAACTTTTCGTAGAGTTTGGACTAAATCCAATATGGCGGAGGTCCAGTATGGCCGAAAGTGACGTAATAGGGGTCAATCAACTCAAGTCAGTCCAGGGATTCCAACGGTGCTTAATTTGTGAAAATCGAACACACCGTTCAATTGTTACATGCGTAAATGTGAGTCCAGATTCGACCTATTGGTGGCGCTAGAGTGTTCGGCATAGAGTTCTGTAAATTGGTGAGAGTGATCATGGGACGGTCCTGAATCAGGGCGCTAAATTTCATAATAATAATGACTTGTGAATACCTTTCAACCCAGCTTTTCAACTTTCGGCCAAACTTTGACCTATTGGTGGCGCTAGATGGCTGGGTTTAGAGATCTGTAAATTAGCGTTAGTGGTCAGTGGAGTGTCCTGAAACTTTCTGGCAAAAAATCTGAACTTTTTAGCCAGGCGTTCTATGGACTGCCATAGACTCCAATGGCAGAAGTGTAATAATAATAATAATAATAATAATAATAGGAAAAACTACTAACTCAATGGGTGCCTTCGCAGCTTCGCTGCTAGGCCCCCAATAATAATAATAATAGGAAAAACTACTAACTCAATGGGTGCCTTCGCAGCTTCGCTGCTAGGCCCCCAAATATAGCTGCAAGCAGCAATGCGGGGGCCTAGCAGAGCGCTATAGCAGGAATGGCGTTGCCACGGCATGAGCAAGCACTCACAGCAAGAGGCGAAATTACACCAATGTCTTTGTGCGTTCTCAAAATCAGCTACCATGTCCCTCTATCAAGTTTGGACTTCATACACCAAAGTGTTGCTGAGATGTGAGCTCACTTTCTTTATTACAGCACCCCTATAGGCCAAATGAGACCACTTTCCTTCATGTCCTCACAATCAGCTAATATGTCCCTGTACCAAGTTTGGACTTCATACTCCGAAGTGTTGCTGAGATACGAGCTCACTTCCTGTATTACAGCGCCCCCTATAGAGGCCAAATGATTCCAATTTCCTAGTGCATCATCATAATCAGGTAACAGGTCCTTATACTAAGTTTGGACTTTGTACACCAAAGCGTTGCTGAGATACAAGCTCACTTCCTGTATTACAGCGTCCCCTATAGAGGCCAAATGATGCCAATTTCTTACCGTGTCCTCACAATCAGATACAAAGTCCCTGTACCAAGTTTGGACTTCATACATTAAAGCATAGCCGAGATGTTAGCCCACTTCCTGTTTGGTGGCTTCATCGCCATATTTGATTGTCTGTCACGGGCAAACAAAAATGAAATTAAAAAATCTGACAAGTATCGTTTGTGCGGCTCGGTCTGAAGATCATCTCTGCCAAGTTCTGTGAAAATCAAATGAAATTTGGGACCGCTGAAACTTTTCGTAGAGTTTAGACCAATTCCAATATGGCGGAGGTCCAATATGGCGGAAAGTGATGGGGTAGGAGTCGATGAACTCGGGATGGTCCAAGGATTCAGATGCTACCTCAATTGTGAAAATCAGACAAAAGAGTCACGCGCATGAACGCATGTGCACCATTAAACTGGTGGTGGCGCTAGTGTGTTCAATGTATATGCATGAAAATTGGTGTGAGTGATTGGGACAGTGTCCTGACTAATGGTCTCGAGTTTTGTTATGTTAACTCAAAGCGTCACCTAGATGTTTGTCCACTTCCTGTTTGGCGTCCTCGTCACCATATTTGATTGGCTGTCACGGGCAAACAAAAATGAAATTGAAAAATCTGACCAGTATCGTTTGTGCGGCTCGGGCAGAAGATCATCTCCAACAAGTTTCGTGAAAATCGAAGGAAATTTGTAACCGCTGAAACTTTTCGTAGAGTTTGGACTAAATCCAATATGGCGGAGGTCCAGTATGGCCAAAAGTGATGTAATAGGGGTCAATCAACTCAAGTCAGTCCAGGGATTCCAACGGTGCTTAATTTGTGAAAATCGAACACACCGTTCAATTGTTAAATGCGTAAATGTGAGTCCAGATTCGACCTATTGGTGGCGCTAGAGTGTTCGGCATAGAGCTTTGTAAATTCGTGAGAGTGATCATGGGACGGTCCTGAATCAGGGCGCTAAATTTCATAATAATAATGACTTGCAAATACCTTTCAACCCAGCTTTTCAACTTTCAGCCAAACTTTGACCTGTTGGTGGCGCTAGACGGCTGGGTTTAGAGGTCCGTAAATGAGTGTGAGTGGTCAGTGGAGTGTCCCGGAACTTTCGACGAAAAAATCTGAACTTTTTAGCCAGGCGTTCTATGGGCTGCCATAGACTCCAATGGCAGAAGTGTAATAATAATAATAATAATAATAAATATAGCTGCAAGCAGCAATGCGGGGGCCAAGCAGTGCGCTATAGCAGGAATGGCGTTGCCATGGGATGAGCAAGCACTCACAGCAAGTTTGATGGCAATTGGATAAAGAACGGCTGAGAAATAAGCTAATTTACTTTGTTAAAGCACAACTAGAGGCCAAATTACACCAATGTCCTTGTGCGTTCTTACAATCAGCTCCCATATCCGTCTACCAAGTTTGGACTTCATACACCAAAGTGTTGCTGAGATGTGAGCTCACTTTCTTTATTGCAACACCCCTAGAGGCCAAATGAGACCACTTTCCTTGCATATCCTCACAATCAGCTAATATGTCCATGTATCAAGTTTGGACTTCATACAACGAAGCGTTGCTGAGATATGAGCCCACTTCCTGTATTACAGCGCCCCCTATAGAGGCCAAATGATGCCAATTTCCTACTGTGTCCTCACAATCAGATACCAAGTCCCTGTACCAAGTTTGGACTTCATACATCAAAGCGTTGCTGAGATACAAGCTCACTTCCTGTATTGCAGCGCCCCCTGTAGAGGCCAAATGACGCCAATTTCCTAGTGCATCCCCACAATCAGGTACCAAGTCTCTATACCAAGTTTGGACTTCGTACATCAAAGCATTGCTGAGATACAAGCTCACTTCCTGTATTGCAGCGCCCCCTATAGAGGCCAAATGATGCCAATTTCCTAGTGCGTCCTCACAATCAGATACCAAGTCCCTGTACCAAGTTTGGACTTCATACATTAAAGCGTAGCCGAGATGTTAGCCCACTTCCTGTTAGGCGGCATCGTCGCCATGTGTGATTTGCTGTCACGGGCAAATAAACTTAAAATTAAAAAATCTGACAAGTATCGTTTGTGCGGCTCGGTCTGAAGATCATCTCCGCCAAGTTCTGAGAAAATCGGAAGAAATTTGTAACCGCTGAAACTTTTCGTAGAGTTTGGACTAAATCCAACATGGCGGAGGTCCAATATGGCGGAAAGTGACGGGATAGGGGTCGATGAACTTGGGATGTTCCAAGGATTAAGACGCTACCTCAATTGTGAAAATCAGACAAAAGAGTCAAGGATCACGCGCATGAACGCATGTCCAGCATTGAACTGGTGGTGGCGCTAGAGTGTTCAATGTATATGCATAAAAATTGCTGTGAGTGATTGGGACAGTGTCCTGACTAATGGTATCGAGTTTTGTTATGTTAACTCAAAGCGTCACGGAGATGTTAGTCCACTTCCTGTTTGGCGGCTTCATCACCATATTTGATTGGCTGTTACAGGCAAACAAAAATGAAATTGAAAAATCTGACAAATATCGTTTTTGCGGCTCGGGCAGAAGATCATCTCCGCCAAGTTCTGTGAAAATCGGATGAAATTTGTAACCGCTGAAACTTTTCGTAGAGTTTGGACTAAATCCAATATGTCGGAGGTCCAATATTGCAGAAAGTGACGGGATAGGAGTCGATGAACTCGGGATGGTCCAGGGATTCAGACGCTACCTCAATTGTGAAAATCAGACAAAAGAGTCAAGGAATACGCGCATGAACGCATGTCCAGCATTAAACTGGTGGTGGCGCTAGAGTATTCAATGTATGCATAAAAATTGCTGTGAGAGATTGGGACAGTGTCCTGACTAATGGTACCGAGTTTTGTTATGTTAGCTCAAAATGCCACAGAGATGTTAGTCCACTTCCTGTTTGGCAGCTTCATCGCCATATTTGATTGGCTGTCACGGGCAAACAAAAATGAAATTGAAAAATCTGACAAGTATCTTTTGTGCGGCTCGGGAAGAAGATCATCTCCGCCAAGTTCCATGAAAATCGGATGAAATTTCTGACCGCTGAAACTTTTTGTAGAGTTTGGACTAAATCCAATATGACGGAGGTCCAATATGGCGGAAAGTGACGTAATAGGGTTCATTGAAATTAGGTCGGTCCAGGGATTCCAACGGTGCCTGATATGTGAAAATCGGACGCACCGTTCAATGGTCACATGCGTGAATGCAATCCAGGTTCGACCCATTGGTGGCGCTAGAGTGTTGGGCATAGAGTTCTGTAAATTGGTGAGAGTCATCATGGGACAGTGCTGAATCAGTGTGCCAAATGTCATAACTTTAGACCCAGCGGTTCAATTTTCGGCCAGATTTTGACCTGTTGGTGGCGCTAGATGGCTGGGTTTAGAGGTCCGTAAATGAGTGTGAGTGGTCAGTGGAGTGTCCCGAAACTTTCTGCCAAAAAATCTGAACTTTTTAGCCAGGCGTTCTATGGGCTGCCATAGACTACTCCAATGGCAGAAGTGTAATAATAGGAAAAGCTAGTAACTCAATGGGTGCCTTCGCAGCTTCGCTGCTTGGCCCCCAAATATAGCTGCAAGCAGCAATGCGGGGGCCAAGCAGTGCGCTATAGCAGGAATGGCGTTGCCATGGCATGAGCAAGCACTCACAGCAAGTTTGATGGCAATTGGATAAAGAACGGCTGAGAAATAAGCTCATTTACTTTGTTACAGCGCCCCTAGAGGCCAAATTACACCAATGTCCTTGTGCGTTCTTACAATCAGCTCCCATGTCCGTCTACCAAGTTTGGACTTTATACACCAAAGTGTTGCTTTGATGTGAGCTCACATTCTTTATTACAGCACCCCTAGAGGTCAAATGAGACCACTTTCCTTGCATGTCCTCACAATCAGCTAATATGTCCATGTATCAAGTTTGGACTTCATACAACGAAGCGTTGCTGAGATTTGAGCCCACTTCCTGTATTACAGCGCCCCCTATAGAGGCCAAATGATGCCAATTTCCTACTGTGTCCTCACAATCAGATACCAAGTCCCTGTACCAAGTTTGGACTTCATACATCAAAGCATTGCTGAGATACAAGCTCACTTCCTGTATTGCAGCGCCCCCTGTAGAGGCCAAATGACGCCAGTTTCCTAGTGCATCCCCACAATCAGGTACCAAGTCTCTATACCAAGTTTGGACTTCGTACATCAAAGCGTTGCTGAGATACAAGCTCACTTCCTGTATTGCAGCGCCCCCTATAGAGGCCAAATGATGCCAATTTCCTAGGGCGTCCTCACAATCAGATACCAAGTCCCTGTACTAAGTTTGGACTTCATACATTAAAGCGTAGCCGAGATGTTAGCCCACTTCCTGTTTGGCGGCATCGTCGCCATGTGTGATTGACTGTCACGGGCAAATAAACTTGAAATTAAAAAATCTGACAAGTATTGTTTGTGTGACTCGGTCTGAAGATCATCTCCGCCAAGTTCTGTGAAAATCGGATGAAATTTGTAACCGCTGAAACTTTTCATAGAGTTTGGACTAAATCCAATATGGCGGAGGTCCAATATGGCGGAAAGTGACGGGATAGGGGTCGATGAACTCAAGATTGTTCAAGGATTCAGACGCTACCTCAATTGTGAAAATTAGACAAAAGAGTCAAGGATCACGAGCATGAACGCATGTCCAGCTTTGAACTGGTGGTGGCGCTAGAGTGTTCAATGTATATGCATAAAAATTGGTGCGAGTGATTGGGACAGTGTCCTGACTAATGGTATCAAGTCTTGTTATGTTAACTCAAAGCGTCACCTAGATGTTTGTCCACTTCCTGTTTGGTGGCTTCATTGCCATATTGGATTGGCTGTCACGAGCAAACAAAAATGAAATTAAAAAATCTGACCAGTATCGTTTGTGCGGCTCGGTCTGAAGATCATCTCCTCCAAGTTCTGTGAAAATCGGATGAAATTTGTAACCGCTGAAACTTTTCGTAGAGTTTGGACTAAATCCAATATGGCGGAGGTCCAATATGGCAGAAAGTGACGTAATAGGGGTCATTGAACTTAGGTCGGTCCAGGGATTCCAACGGTGCCTGATATGTGAAAATCGGACGCACCATTTAATGGTCACATGCATGAATGCAATCCAGGTTCGACCCATTGGTGGCGCTAGAGTGTTGGGCATAGAGTTCTGGAAATTGGTGAGAGTGATCATGGGACAGTGCTGAATCAGTGTGCCTAATTTCATAACTTTAGACCCAGCGGTTCAATTTTCGGCCAGATTTTGACCTGTTGGTGGCGCTAGATGGCTGGGTTTAGAGGTCCGTAAATGAGTGTGAATGGTCAGTGGAGTGTCCCGAAACTTTCTGCCAAAAAATCTGCACTTTTTAGCCAGGCGTTCTATGGGCTGCCATAGACTCCAATGGCAGAAGTTTTATAATAATAATAATAATAGGAAAAGCTAGTAACTCAATGGGTGCCTTCGCAGCTTCGCTGCTTGGCCCCCAATAATAATAATAGGAAAAACTACTAACTCAATGGGTGCCTTCGCAGCTTCGCTGCTAGGCCCCCAATAATAATAATAATAATAATAGGAAAAACTACTAACTCAATGGGTGCCTTCGCAGCTTCGCTGCTAGGCCCCCAATAATAATAATAATAATAAATATAGCTGCAAGCAGCAATGCGGGGGCCTAGCAGAGCGCTATAGCAGGAATGGCGTTGCCATGGCATGAGCAAGCACTTACAGCAAGAGGCCAAATTACACCAATGTCTGTGCGTTCTCACAATCAGCTACCATGTCCCTCTACCAAGTTTGGACTTCATACACCAAAGTGTTGCTGAGATGTGAGCTCACTTTCTTTATTACAGCACCCCTAGAGGCCAAATGAGACAACTTTCCTTCATGTCCTCACAATCAGCTAATATGTCCCTATACCAAGTTTGGACTTCATACACCGAAGTGTTGCTGAGATACGAGCTCACTTCCTGTAATACAGCGCCCCCTATAGAGGCCAAATGATGCCAATTTTCTTGCTGTGTCCTCACGATCAGATACGAAGTCCCTGTACCAAGTTTGGACTTCATACACCGAACTGTTGCTGAGATACACTTCCTGTATTACAGCGCCCCCTATAGAGGCCAAATGATGTGAATTTCTTACCGTGTCCTCACAATCAGATACAAAGTCCCTGTACCAAGTTTGGACTTCATACATTAAAGCATAGCCGAGATGTTAGCCCACTTCCTGTTTGGTGGCTTCATCGCCATATTTGATTGTCTGTCACGGGCAAACAAAAATGAAATTAAAAAATCTGACAAGTATCGTTTGTGCGGCTCGGTCTGAAGATCATCTCTGCCAAGTTCTGTGAAAATCAAATGAAATTTGGGACCGCTGAAACTTTTCGTAGAGTTTAGACCAATTCCAATATGGCGGAGGTCCAATATGGCGGAAAGTGATGGGATAGGAGTCGATGAACTCGGGATGGTCCAAGGATTCAGACGCTACCTCAATTGTGAAAATCAGACAAAAGAGTCAAGGATCACGCGCATGAACGCATGTCCAGCATTAAACTGGTGGTGGCGCTAGTGTGTCCAATGTATATGCATGAAAATTGGTGTGAGTGATTGGGACAGTGTCCTGACTAATGGTCTCGAGTTTTGTTATGTTAACTCAAAGCGTCACCTAGATGTTTGTCCACTTCCTGTTTGGCGGCTTCGTCACCATATTTGATTGGCTGTCACGGGAAAACAAACTTGAAATTGACAAATCTGCCAAGTATCTTTTGTGCGGCTCGGTCTGATGATCATCTCAGCCAAGTGTCATGAAAATCGGAAGAAATGTATAAACGCTGAACATTTTCGTAGAGTTTGGACTAAATCCAATATGGCGGAGGTCCAGTATGGCGGAAAGTGACGTAGTAGGGGTCATTCAACTCAAGTCAGTCCAGGGATTCCAACGGTGCTTGATTTGTGAAAATCGAACACACCGTTCAATTGTTACATGCGTGAATGTGAGTCCAGATTCGACCCATTGGTGGCGCTAGAGTGTTCGGCATAGAGTTCTGTAAATTGGTGAGAGTGATCATGGGACATTCCTGAATCAGGGCGCTAAATTTCATAATAATAATGACTTGCAAATACCTTTCAACCCAGCTTTTCAACTTTCGGCCAAACTTTGACCTGTTGGTGGCGCTAGACGGCTGGGTTTAGAGGTCCGTAAATAAGTGTGAGTGGTCAGTGGAGTGTCCCGAAACTTTCGACGGAAAAATCTGAACTTTTTAGCCAGGCGTTCTATGGGCTGCCATAGACTCCAATGGCAGAAGTGTAATAATAATAATAATAATAAATATAGCTGCAAGCAGCAATGCGGGGGCCTAGCAGAGCGCTATAGCAGAAATGGCGTTGCCACGGCATGAGCAAGCACTTACAGCAAGAGGCCAAATTACACCAATGTCTTTGTGCGGTCTCACAATCAGCTACCATGTCCCTCTACCAAGTTTGGACTTCATACACCAAAGTGTTGCTGAGATACGAGCTCACTTTCTGTATTACAGCGCCCCCTGTAGAGGCCAAATGATTCCAATTTCCTAGTGCATCATCATAATCAGGTAACAGGTCCTTATACTAAGTTTGGAGTTTGTACACCAAAGCGTTGCTGAGATACAAGCTCACTTCCTGTATTACAGCACCCCCTATAGAGGCCAAATGATGCCAATTTCCTGCTGTGTCCTCACAATCAGATACAAAGTCCCTGTACCCAGTTTGGACTTCATACATTAAAGCGTCTCCGAGATGTTAGCCCACTTCCTGTTTTGCGGCTTCATGGCCATATTTGATTGGCTGCCATAGGCCAATAAAGTGGAATCTGAAAAATCTGACAAGTATCGTTTGTGCGGCTCGGTCTGAAGATCATCTCTGCCAAGTTCTGTGAAAATCAAATGAAATTTGTGACCGCTGAAACTTTTCGTAGACTTTAGACCAATTCCAATATGGCGATGGTCCAATATGGCAGAAAGTGACGGGATAGGAGTCGATGAACTCGGGATGGTCCAAGGATTCAGACACTACCTCAATTGTGAAAATCAGACAAAAGAGTCAAGGATCACGCGCATAAACGCATGTGCAGCATTAAACTGGTGGTGGCGCTAGTGTGTTCAATGTATATGCATGAAATTTGGTGTGAGTGATTGGGACAGTGTCCTGACTAATGGTCTTGAGTTTTGTTATGTTATCTCAAAGCATCACCTAGATGTTTGTCCACTTCCTGTTTGGCGTCCTCGTCACCATATTTGATTGGCTGTCACGGGCAAACAAAAATGAAATTGAAAAATCTGACCAGTATCGTTTGTGCGGCTCGGGCAGAAGATCATCTCCAACAAGTTTCGTGAAGATCTGAGGAAATTTGTAACCGCTGAAACTTTTCGTAGAGTTTGGACTAAATCCAATATGGCGGAGGTCCAGTATGGCCAAAAGTGATGTAATAGGGGTCAATCAACTCAAGTCAGTCCAGGGATTCCAACGGTGCTTAATTTGTGAAAATCGAACACACCGTTCAATTGTTACATGCGTAAATGTGAGTCCAGATTCGACCTATTGGTGGCGCTAGAGTGTTCGGCATAGAGCTTTGTAAATTCGTGAGAGTGATCATGGGACGGTCCTGAATCAGGGCGCTAAATTTCATAATAATAATGACTTGCAAATACCTTTCAACCCAGCTTTTCAACTTTCAGCCAAACTTTGACCTGTTGGTGGCGCTAGACGGCTGGGTTTAGAGGTCCGTAAATGAGTGTGAGTGGTCAGTGGAGTGTCCCGAAACTTTCTGCCAAAAAATCTGCACTTTTTATCCAGGCGTTCTATGGGCTGCCATAGACTCCAATGGCAGAAGTGTAATAATAATAATAATAATAATAGGAAAAACTACTAAAACAATGGGTGCCTTCGCAGCTTCGCTGCTAGGCCCCCAATAATAATAAATATAGCTGCAAGCAGCAATGCGGGGGCCAAGCAGTGCGCTATAGCAGGAATGACGTTGCCATGGCAGGAGCAAGCACTCACAGCAAGTTTGATTGCAATTGGATAAAGAACGGCTGAGAAATAAGCTCATTTACTTTGTTAGAGCGCCCCTAGATGCCAAATTACACCAATGTCCTTGTGTGTTCTCACAATCAGCTACCATGTCCCTCTACCAAGTTTGGACTTCATACACCAAAGTGTTGCTGAGATGTGAGCTCACATTCTTTATTACAGCACCCCTAGAGGTCAAATGAGACCACTTTCCTTACATGTCCTCACAATCAGCTAATATGTCCATGTATCAAGTTTGGACTTCATACAACGAAGCGTTGCTGAGATTTGAGCCCACTTCCTGTATTACAGCGCCCCCTATAGAGGCCAAATGATGCCAATTTCCTACTGTGTCCTCACAATCAGATACCAAGTCCCTGTACCAAGTTTGGACTTCATACATCAAAGAATTGCTGAGATACAAGCTCACATCCTGTATTGCAGCGCCCCCTGTAGAGGCCAAATGACGCCAGTTTCCTAGTGCATCCCCACAATCAGGTACCAAGTCTCTATACCAAGTTTGGACTTCGTACATCAAAGCGTTGCTGAGATACAAGCTCACTTCCTGTATTGCAGCGCCCCCTATAGAGGCCAAATGATGCCAATTTCCTAGGGCGTCCTCACAATCAGATACCAAGTCCCTGTACTAAGTTTGGACTTCATACATTAAAGCGTAGCCGAGATGTTAGCCCACTTCCTGTTTGGCGGCATCGTCGCCATGTGTGATTGACTGTCACGGGCAAATAAACTTGAAATTAAAAAATCTGACAAGTATTGTTTGTGTGGCTCGGCCTGAAGATCATCTCCGCCAAGTTCTGTGAAAATCGGATGAAATTTGTAACCGCTGAAACTTTTCATAGAGTTTGGACTAAATCCAATATGGCGGAGGTCCAATATGGCGGAAAGTGACGGGATAGGGGTCGATGAACTCAAGATTGTTCAAGGATTCAGACGCTACCTCAATTGTGAAAATTAGACAAAAGAGTCAAGGATCACGAGCATGAACGCATGTCCAGCTTTGAACTGGTGGTGGCGCTAGAGTGTTCAATGTATATGCATGAAAATTGGTGCGAGTGATTGGGACAGTGTCCTGACTAATGGTATCAAGTCTTGTTATGTTAACTCAAAGCGTCACCTAGATGTTTTACCACTTCCTGTTTGGTGGCTTCATTGCCATATTGGATTGGCTGTCACGAGCAAACAAAAATGAAATTAAAAAATCTGACCAGTATCGTTTGTGCGGCTCGGTCTGAAGATCATCCCCTCCAAGTTCTGTGAAAATCGGATGAAATTTGTAACCGCTGAAACTTTTCGTAGAGTTTGGACTAAATCCAATATGGCGGAGGTCCAATATGGCGGAAAGTGATGGGATAGGGGTCATTGAACTTAGGTCGGTCCAGGGATTCCAACGGTGCCTGATATGTGAAAATCGGACGCACCATTCAATGGTCACATGCATGAATGCAATCCAGGTTCGACCCATTGGTGGCGCTAGAGTGTTGGGCATAGAGTTCTGGAAATTGGTGAGAGTGATCATGGGACAGTGCTGAATCAGTGTGCCTAATTTCATAACTTTAGACCCAGCGGTTCAATTTTCGGCCAGATTTTGACCTGTTGGTGGCGCTAGATGGCTGGGTTTAGAGGTCCGTAAATGAGTGTGAATGGTCAGTGGAGTGTCCCGAAACTTTCTGCCAAAAAATCTGAACTTTTTAGCCAGGCGTTCTATGGGCTGCCATAGACTCCAATGGCAGAAGTTTTATAATAATAATAATAATAGGAAAAACTACTAACTCAATGGATGCCTTCGCAGCTTCGCTGCTAGGCCCCCAATAATAGGAAAAACTACTAACTCAATGGGTGCCTTCGCAGCTTCGCTGCTAGGCCCCCAATAATAGGAAAAACTACTAACTCAATGGGTGCCTTCGCAGCTTCGCTGCTAGGCCCCCAATAATAATAGGAAAAACTACTAACTCAATGGGTGCCTTCGCAGCTTCGCTGCTAGGCCCCCAAATATAGCTGCAAGCAGCAATGAGGGGGCCAAGCAGAATAGGCCGGAGTAGCCACGGCGACAAGATAGAACTCAGCAGACACCAGGGATCAACAGGGCTGAAACAGGGCTGAGTATTGCCACCGCCTCCGCCAGCCAGCCCCCCCCCCCCCCACCTAATCACCCCAGCCCGTCCCACCCCGTCCTGCCCTGCCCAGCCCTTGCATGCACGCATTAGAATTAACTGGATGGAACATGTTGTCTTCAGTTTCACATCAAAAAATAAAAGATTGATATAACACATCAGCAACTACACATCAAAATGCAATATTGCTAATTGCAGCACCCCCTACAGGTCAAAGGTCACCAATTTTTTTGAGCGTCCTCCTAATGGGGTCATGAATATATGTAGTAAGTTTGGATATAATACATGGCAGGGTTGCTGAGATATGAGCTCACTTCCTGTTTGGCGGCTTCGCCACCAATTTCGATTGGCTGTTACGGGCGAATGCTTTTGTCAATTGTTCCAGAAAGCAATATATTGATAGGTTATGGTCTGAAGATAGTCTCTGCCCATTTTGGTGAGGATCCGCTGAAATTTGTGACCTGCGAAAACTTGTACGTGCTTTTGATTAAATCCAATATGGCGGCCGGATCAATTACGATGACATCACAAGTCGACATGGGTCGGCCTAAGGACCTCCAACAGTATTACCAGACACCACTAGTGCGTTTTAATTCTAAGCACAACTGCAGCTACAGGCCAAAAGGCATGTTTCTTAATTACAGCGCCCCCTAGAGGTCAAAGGTCACCAGATTCCCTGAGCGTCCCCCTGATTGGGTCCTGAGTCCATGCACCAAGTTTGGCTTTGATACATGCAAGGGTTGCTGAAATATGAGCTCACTTCCTGTTTGGCGGCTTCGCCGCAAGTTTCGGTTGGCTGTTACAGCCACATGCTACTGTCAATTGTTCCAGAAAGCAAGGCACTTATAAGGCATGGTCTGAAGATGGTCTCTGCCAATTTTGGTGAGGATCCGCTGAAATTTGTGACCTGCGAAAACTTGTACGTGCTTTTGATTAAATCCAATATGGCGGCCGAATCAATTACGATGACATCACAAGTCGACATGGGTCGGCCTAAGGACCTCCAACAGTATTACCAGAGACCACTAGTGCGTTTCAATTCTAAGCACAACTGCAGCTACAGGCCAAAAGGCATGTTTCTTAATTACAGCGCCCCCTAGAGGTCAAAGGTCACCAGATTTCTTGAGCGTCCCCCTGATTGGGTCCTGAGTCCATGTACTAAGTTTGGTTATGATAGGTGAATGGGTTGCTGAGATATGTGCTCACTTCCTGTTTGGCGGCTTCGCCGCAAACTTCGATTGGCTGTTACGGGCGAACGGTTTGAGTTCCGAAGACGAAAAGGAATAACTTTTGTGAGGCTTGGTCTGAAGATCAAGTGTGTCAGGTTTGGTGTCGATCGGACAAAATTTGTGACCTGTGAAGACTTTTTAGTGTTTCTGATGAAATCCAAAATGGCGGAAAATCCATCATGGCGGAAATTGACGTCATAGGGTGCGTTGAACTCAGCTTGGTCAAAGGATTCCAGCAATACCTCATTTTTGACAATCGGCCATACGGGTCAAAGGTTACGTGCGTGAACGCACGTCCAACTTTGGCCTGTTGGTGGCGCTAGAGTGCTTGAGGTGCCATCATGAAACTTGGTGACATTAATCATGGGACTGTCCCTAATCAGTGTGCCAAATTTCACAACTTTTCACCAGACGGTTCTATGGGCTGCCATTGACTTCAATGGCGGAATAATAATAATAAATATAGCTGCAAGCAGCAATGAGGGGGCCAAGCAGTATAGGCCGGAATAGCCACGGTGACAAGATAGAACTCAGCAGACACCCGGGATCAACAGGGCTGAAACAGGGCTGAGTATTGCCACCGCCTCCGCCAGCCAGCCCGTCCCACCTAATCACCCCAGCCCGTCCCACCCCATCCTGCCCTGCCCTGCCCTGCCCTTGCACGCACGCATTAGAATTAACTGGATGGAACATGTTGTCATCAGTTTCACATCAAAAAATAAAAGATTGCTAAAACATCAGCAACTACAGATCAAAATGCAATATTGCTAATTGCAGCACCCCCTACAGGTCAAAGGTCACCGAATTTTTTGAGCGTCCTCCTAATGGGGTCACAAATATATGTAGTAAGTTTGGTTATGATACATGGCAGGGATGCTGAGATATAAACTCACTTCCTGTTTGGCAGCTTCGCCACCAATTTCGATTGGCTGTTACGGGCGAATGCTTTTGTCAATTGTTCCAGAGAGCAATATATTGAAAGGTTATGGTCTGAAGATGGTCTCTGCCAATTTTGGTGAGGATCCGCTGAAATTTGTGACCTGCGAACACTTGTATGTATTTTTGATTAAATCCAATATGGCGGCCGAATCATTTACGATGACATCACAAGTTGGCTTGGGTCAGCCTAAGGACCTCCAACAGTATTACCAGACACCACTAGTGCGTTTTAATTCTAAGCACAACTTCAGCTACAGGCCAAAAGGCATGTTTCTTAATTACAGCGCCCCCTAGAGGTCAAAGGTCACCAGATTTCTTGAGTGTCTCCCTGATTGGGTCCTGAGGCCATGCACCAAGTTTGGCTTTGATACATGCAAGGGTTGCTGAGATATGAGCTCACTTCCTGTTTGGCGGCTTCGCCGCAAACTTTGATTGGCGGTTACGGGAGAACGGGTTTAGTTCCGAAGACAAAAAGGAATAACTTTTGTGAGGCTTTGTCTGAAGATTATGTGTGTCAGGTTTGGTTTTGATCGGACAAAATTTGTGACCTGTGAAGACTTTTAAGTGTTTTTGATGAAATCCAAAATGGCGGAAAATCCATCATGGCGGAAAATGACGTCACAGGGTGCGTTGAACTCGGCTAGGTCCAAGGATTCCAACAATACCTAATTTTTGACAATCGGATCAACGGGTCAAAAGTTACGTGCGTGAACGCACGTCCAACTTTGGCCTGTTGGTGGCGCTAGAGCGCTCAAGGTGCCGGTATGAAACTTGGTGAAATTAATCATGAGACTGTCCTTAATCGGTGTGCCAAATTTCAGAACTTTTCACCAGACGGTTCTATGGGCTGCCATTGACTTCAATGACGGAAGCGTAATAATAATAATAATAATAATAAGAAAACATAGAAACACAATGGGTGCCTTCGCAGCTTCGCTGCTTGGCCCCCAATAAATATAGCTGCAAGCAGCAATGAGGGGGCCAAGCAGAATAGGCCGGAGTAGCCACGGTGACAAGATAGAACTCAGCAGACACCCAGCAGACACCCGGGATGAACAGGGCTGAAACAGGGCTGAGTATTGCCACCGCCTCCACCAGCCAGCCCCCCCCACCTAATCACCCCAGCCCGTCCCACCCCGTCCTGCCCTGCCCTGCCCCTGCACGCACGCATTAGAATTAACTGGATGGAACATGTTGTCATCAGTTTCACATCAAAAAATAAAAGATTGATAAAACACATCAACAACTACACATCAAAATGCAATATTGCTAATTGCAGCACCCCCTACAGGTCAAATGTCACCACATTTTTTGAGCGTCCTCCTAATGGGGTCATGAATATATGTAGTAAGTTTGGTTATGATACATTATAGGGTTGCTGAGATATGAGCTCACTTCCTGTTTGGCGGCTTCGCCACCAATGTCGATTGGCTGGTAGGGGCGAATGCTTTTGTCAATTGTTCCAGAGAGCAACATATTGATAGGTTATGATCTGAAGATGGTCTGTGCCAATGTTGGTGAAAATCATATGAAATTTGCGACCTGTGAAAACTTTTTGATGTTTTTGATTAAGTCTAACATGGCGGCCGAATCAATTACGATGACATCACAAGTTGGCCTGGGTCGGCATAAGGACCTCCAACAGTATTACCAGACACCACTAGTACATTTTAATTCCAAATACAACAGCAGCTACAGGCCAAAAGGCATGTTTTTTTAATTACAGCGCCCCCTGGAGGTCAAAGGTCACCAGATTTATTGAGTGTCCCCCTGATTGGGTCCTGAGTCCATGCACCTAGTTTGGCTTTGATACATGCAAGGGTTGCTGAGATATGAGCTCACTTCCTGTTTGGCGGCTTCGCCGCAAATTTCGATTGGCTGTTACAGCCGAATGCTTCTGTCAATTGCTCCAGAAAGCAATGCACTGATAAGGCATGGTCTGAAGATGGTCTCTGCCAATTTTGTTGAGGATCCGCTGAAATTTGTGACCTGCGAAAGCTTGTACGTGTTTTTGATTAAATCCAATATGGCGGCCGAATCAATTACGATGACATCACAAGTTGGGTTGGGTCGGCCTAAGGACCTCCAACAGTATTACCAGACACCACTAGTGCATTTTAATTCTAAGCACAACTGCAGCTACAGGCCAAAAGGTATGTTTCTTAATTACAGCGCCCCCTAGAGGTCAAAGGTCACCAGATTTCTTGAGCGTCCCCCTGATTGGGTCCTGAGTCCATGTACTTAGTTTGGTTATGATAGATCAATGGGTTGCTGAGATATGAGCTCACTTCCTGTGTGGCGGCTTCGCCACAAATTTCGATTGGCTGTTACGCGCGAACGGTTTTAGTTCCGGAGACAAAAAGCAATGCATTAATGAGGCATGGTCTGTAAATGATATCTGTGAAGTTTGGTGTCAATCGGACAAAATATGTGACCTGAGAGGACTTTTTAGTGTTTTTGATGAAATCCAATATGGCGGAAAATCCATCATGGCGGAAAATGACTTCATACTGTGCGTTTAACTCGGATTGGTCCAAGGATTCCAATGATACCTCATTTTTGACAATCGGCCATACGGGTCAAAAGTTACGTGCGTGAACGCATGTCCAACTTTGGCCTGTTGGTGGCGCTAGAGTGCTTGAGGTGCCATCATGAAACTTGGTGACATTAACCATGGGACTGTCCCTAATCAGTGTGCCAAATTTCACAACTTTTCACCAGACGGTTCTATGGGCTGCCATTGACTTCAATGGCGGAATAATAATAATAATAAATATAGCTGCAAGCAGCAATGAGGGGGCCAAGCAGTATAGGCCGGAGTAGCCACGGTGACAAGATAGAACTCAGCAGACACCCGGGATCAACAGGGCTGAAACAGGGCTGAGTATTGCCACCGCCTCCGCCAGCCAGCCCCCCCCACCTAATCACCCCAGCCCGTCCCACCCCGTCCTGCCCTGCCCTGCTCTTGCACGCACGCATTAGAATTAACTAGATGGAACATGTTGTCATCAGTTTCACATCAAAAAATAAAAGATTGATAAAACACATCAGCAACTACACATCAAAATGCAATATTGCTTATTGCAGCAGTCCCTACAGGTCAAAGGTCACCAAATTTTTTGAGCGTCCTGCTAATGGGGTCATGAATATATGTAGTAAGTTTGGTTATGATACATGGCAGGGTTGCTGAGATATGAGCTCACTTCCTGTTTGGCGGCTTCGCCACCAATTTCGATTGGCTGTTACAGGCGAATGCTTTTCTTGGCCTGGGTCGGCCTAAGGACCTCCAACAGTATTACCAGACACCACTAGTACATTTTAATTCCAAACAGAACAGCAGCTACAGGCCAAAAGGCATGTTTCTTAATTACAGCGCCCCCTAGAGGTCAAAGGTCACCAGATTTATTTAGTGTCCTTCTGATTGGGTCCTGAGTCCATGCACCCAGTTTGGCTTTGATACATGCAAAGGTTGCTGAGATATGAGCTCACTTCCTGTTTGGCGGCTTCGCCGCAAATTTCGATTGGCTGTTACAGCCGGATGCTTCTGTCAATTGTTCCAGAAAGCATGGCACTGATAAGGCATGGTCTGAAGATGGTCTCTGCCAATTTTGGTGAGGATCCGCTGAAATGTGTGACCTGCGAAAACTTGTACGTGTTTTTGATTAAATCCAATATGGCGGCCGAATCAATTTCGATGACATCACAAATTGGCTTGGGTCGGCCTAAGGACCTCCAACAGTATTACCAGACACCAGTAGTGCATTTGAATTCTAAGCACAACAGCAGCTACAGGCCAAAAGGCATGTTTCTCAATTACAGCGCCCCCTAGAGGTCAAAGGTCACCAGATTTCTTCAGCATCCTCCTGATTGGGTCCTGAGTCCATGTCCTAAGTTTGGTTATGATAGATGAATGGGTTGCTGAGATATGAGCTCACTTCCTGTTTGGCGGCTTCGCCGCAAATTTTGATTGGCGGTTACTCGCAAACGGTTTTAGTTCCGAAGACAAAAAGCAATGCATTAATGAGTCGTGGTCTGTAGATGATATCTGTGAAGTTTGGTGTCGATCGGACAAAATTTGTGACCTTTGAAGACTTTTTAGTGTTTTTGATGAAATCCAATATGGCGGAAAATCCATCATGGCGGAAATTGACGTCATAGGGTGCGTTGAACTCGGCTTGGTCCAAGGATTCCAATGATATCTCATTTTTGACAATCGGCAATACGGGTCAAAAGTTACGTACGTGAACGCACGTCCAACTTTGGCCTGTTGGTGGCGCTAGAGTGCTCTAGGTGCCATCATGAAACTTGGTGACATTAATCATGGGACTGTCCCTAATCAGTGTGCCAAATTTCACAACTTTTCACCAGACGGTTCTATGGGCTGCCATTGACTTCAATGACGGAAGCGTAATAATAATAATAATAAGAAAACATAGAAACACAATGGGTGCCTTCGCAGCTTCGCTGCTTGGCCCCCAATAATAAATATAGCTGCAAGCAGCAATGAGGGGGCCAAGCAGAATAGGCCAGAGTAGCCATGGCGACAAGATAGAACTCAGCAGACATCCGCGATCAACACTTTCAACTAGTGTCACATCAAAACATAACTGATTTTGTAGGGCTGAAACAGGGCTGAGAATTGCCACCGCCTCCGCCAGCCAGCCCCCCACCTAATCACCCCTGCCCGTCCTGCCCCGCCCCGCCCTTGCACGCACGCATTAGAATGAACTGGATGGAACATGTTGTCATCAGTTTCACATCAAAAAATAAAAGATTGATAAAACACATCAGCAACTACACATCAAAATGCAATATTGCTAATGGCAGCACCCCCTACAGGTCAAATGTCACCAAATGTTTTGAGCGTCCTCCTAATGGGGTCATGAATATATGTAGTAACTTTGGTTATGATACATGGCAGGGTTGCTGAGATATGAGCTCACTTCCTGTTTGGCGGCTTCGCCACCAATTTCGATTGGCTGTTACGGGCGAATGCTTTTGTCAATTGTTCCAGAGAGCAACATATTGATAGGTTATGGTCTGAAGATGGTCTGTGCCAATGTTGGTGAAGATCAGATGAAATTTGCGACATGTGAAAACTTTTTGATGTTTTTGATTAAATCCAACATGGCTGCCGAATCAATTACGATGACATCACAAGTTGGCCTGGGTCGGCCTAAGGAACTCCAACAGTATTACCAGACACCACTAGTACATTTTAATTCCAAACACAACAGCAGCTACAGGGCAAAAGGCATGTTTCTTAATTACAGCGCCCCCTAGAGGTCAAAGGTCACCAGATTTCTTGAGCGTCCCCCTGATTGGGTCCCGAATCCATGCACCAAGTTTGGCTTTGATACATGCAAGGGTTGCTGAGATATGAGCTCACTTCCTGTTTGGCGGCTTCGCCGTAAGTTTCGATTGGCTGTTACAGCCGAATGCTACTGTCAATTGTTCCAAAAAGCAAAGCACTGATAAGGCATGGTCTGAAGATGGTCTCTGCCAATTTTGGTGAGGATCCGCTGAAATTTGTGACCTGCAAAAATTTGTACGTGTTTTTGATTAAATCCAATATGGCGGCCGAATCAATTATGATGACATCAAAAGTTGACTTGGGTCGGCTTAAGGACCTCCAACAGTATTACCAGACACCACAAGTGCATTTTAATTCTAAGCACAACTGCAGCTACAGGCCAAAAGGCATTTTTCTTAATTACAGCGCCCCCTAGAGGTCAAAGGTCACCAGATTTCTTGAGCGTCCCCCTGATTGGGTCCTGAGTCCATGTACTAAGTTTGGTTATGATAGGTGAATGGGTTCCTGAGATATGTGCTCACTTCCTGTTTGGCGGCTTCGCCGCAAACTTCGATTGGCTGTTAGGGGCGAACGGTTTGAGTTACGAAGACGAAAAGGAATAACTTTTGTGAGGCTTGGTCTGAAGATCAAGTGTGTCAGGTTTGGTGTCGATCGGACAAAATTTGTGACCTTTGAAGACTTTTTAGTGTTTTTGATCAAATCCAATATGGCGGAAAATCCATCATGGCGGAAATTGACGTCATAGGGTGCGTTGAACTCGGCTTGGTCCAAGGATTCCAACGATATCTCATTTTTGACAATCGGCAATACGGATCAAAAGTTACGTGCGTGAACGCACATCCAACTTTGGCCTGTTGGTGGCGCTAGAGTGCTCTAGGTGCCATCATGAAACTTGGTGACATTAATCATGGGACTGTCCCTAATCAGTGTGCCAAATTTCACAACTTTTCACCAGACGGTTCTATGGGCTGCCATTGACTTCAATGGCGGAATAATAATAATAATAATAATAATAATAATAATAATAATAAGAACAAATAGAAACACAATGGGTGCCTTCGCAGCTTCGCTGCTTGGCCCCCAATAATAATAATAATAAGAACAAATAGAAACACAATGGGTGCCTTCGCAGCTTCGCTGCTTGGCCCCCAAATATAGCTGCAAGCAGCAATGAGGGGGCCAAGCAGTATAGGCCAGTGTAGCCATGGTGACAAGATTAAACTCAGCAGATACCCGCCATCAACACTTTCAACAAGTGTCACATCAAAATATAACTGACTTTGTAGGGCTGAAACAGAGTATTGCCGCTGCCGCCTCCGCCAGCCAGCCCCCCCCACCTAATCACCCCTGCCCGTCCCACCCCGTCCCGCCCCGCCCCGCTGTTGCACGGACACATTAGAATGAACTGGATGGAACATGTTGTCATCAGTTTCACATCAAAAAATAAAAGATTGATAAAACACATCAGCAACTACTGATCAAAAGGCAATTGCTAATTGCAGCACCCCCTACAGGTCAAAGGTCACCATATTTCTTGGGCGTCCCCCTGATTGGGTCCTGAGTCCATGCACCAAGTTTGGCTTTGATACATGCAATGGTTGCTGAGATATGAGCTCACTTCCTGTTTGGCGGCTTCGCCACCAATTTCGATTGGCTGTTACGGGCGAATGCTTTTGTCAATTTTTCCAAAAAGCAATGCCCTGATAAGGCATGGTCTGAAGATGGTCTCTGCCAATTTTGGTGAGGATCCGCTCAAATTTGTGACCTGCGAGAACTTGTACGTGTTTTTGATTAAATCCAATATGGCGGCCGAATCAATTATGATGACATCACAAGTTGGCTTGGGTCGGCCTAAGGACCTCCAACAGTATTACCAGACACCACTAGTGCATTTTAATTCTAAGCACAACAGCAGCTACAGGCCAAAAGGCATGTTTCTAAATTACAGCGCCCCCTAGAGGTCAAAGGTCACCAAATTTATTGAGCGTTCCCCTGATTGGGTCCTGAGTCCATGTACAAAGTTTGGTTATGATAGATTAATGGGTTGCTGAGATATGAGCTCACTTCCTGTTTGGCGGCTTCGCCGCAAATTTTGATTGGCTGTTACGGGCAAACGGTTTTAGTTCCGAAGACGAAAAGGAGTATCTTTTGTGAGGCTTGGTCTGAAGAGCATGTGTGTCAGGTTTGGTGTCGATTGGACAAAATTTGTGACCTGTGAAAACCTTTTAGTGTTTTTGATTAAATCCAAAATGGCGGAAAATCCATCATGGCGGAAAATGACGTCATAGGGTGCGTTGAACTCGGCTTGGTCCAAGGATTCCAACGATACCTCATTTTTGACAATCGGCCATACGGGTCAAAAGTTACGTGTGTGAACGCAAGTCCAACTTTGGCCTATTGGTGGCGCTAGAGCGGTTGAGGTGCCATCATGAAACTTGGTGACATTAATCATGGGAATGTCCCTAATCAGTGTGCCAAATTTCACAACTTTTCACCAGACGGTTCTATGGGCTGCCATTGACTTCCATGGCGGAATAATAATAATAATAAGAAATATAGCTGCAAGCAGCAATGAGGGGGCCAAGCAGAATAGGCCGGAGTAGCCACGGCGACAAGATAGAACTCAGCAGACATCCGCCATCAACACTTTCAACTAGTGTAACATCAAAACATAACTGACTTTGTAGGGCTGAAACAGGGCTGAATATTGCTGCTGCCTCCGCCAGCCAGCCCCCCACCTAATCACCCCTGCCCGTCCCACCCCATCCTGCCCCGCCCCGCCCTTGTACGCACGCATTAGAATGAACTGGATGTAACATGTTGTCATCAGTTTCACATCAAAAAATAAAAGATCGATAAAACACATCAGCAACTACAGATCAAAATGCAATATTGCTAATTGCAGCACCCACCTGTGAAAACGTTTTGATGTTTTTGATTAAATCCAATGTGGCGGCCGAATCAATTATGATGACATCACAAGTTGGCCTGGGTTGGCCTAAGGACGTCCAACAGTATTACCTGAAACCACTAGTGCATTTTAATTCTAAGCACAACAGCAGCTACAGGCCAAAAGGCATGTTTCTTAATTACAGCGCCCCCTAGAGGTCAAAGGTCACCAGATTTCTTGAGTGTCCCCCTGATTGGGTCCTGAGTCCATGCACCCAGTTTGGCTTTGATACATGCAAGGGTTGCTGAGATATGAGCTCACTTCCTGTTTGGCGGCTTCGCCGCAAATTTCGATTGGCTGTTACAGCCGAACGCTTCTGTCAATTGTTCCAGAAAGCAACGCACTGATAAGGCATGGTCTGAAGATGGTCTCTGCCAATTTTGGTAAGGATCCGCTGAAATTTGTGACCTGCGAAAACTTGTACGTGTTTTTGATTAAATCCAATATGGCGGCCGAATCAAGTACGATGACATCACAAGTTGGCTTGGGTCGGCCTAAGGACCTCCAACAGTATTACCAGACACCACTAGTGCATTTTAATTCTAACCACAACTGCAGCTACAGGCCAAAAGACATGTTTCTAAATTACAGCGCCCCCTAGAGGTCAAAGGTCACCAGATTTCTTGAGCGTCCCTCTGATTGGGTCCTGAGTCCATGTACAAAGTTTGGTTATGATAGATCAATGGGTTGCTGAGATATGAGCTCACTTCCTGTTTGGCGGCTTCGCCGCAAATTTTGATTGGCTGTTACTGGCGAACGGTTTTAGTTCCGAAGACGAAAAGGAGTATCTTTTGTGAGGCTTGGTCTGAAGATCATGTGTGTCAGGTTTGGTGTCGATTGGACAAAATTTGTGACCTGTGAAAACTTTTTAGTGTTTTTGATGAAATCCAAAATGGCGGAAAAACCATCATGGCGGAAAATGACGTCATAGGGTGCGTTGAACTCGGCTTGGTCCAAGGATTCCAACGATACCTCGTTTTTGACAATCGGCCATACGGGTCAAAAGTTACGTGCGTGAACGCACGTCCAACTTTGGCCCGTTGGTGGCGCTAGAGCGCTTGAGGTGCCATCATGAAACCTGGTGACATTAATCATGGGACTGTCCCTAATCAGTGTGCCAAATTTCACAACTTTTCACCAGACGGTTCTATGGGCTGCCATTGACTTCCATGGCGGAATAATAATAATAATAAGAACAAATAGAAACACAATGGGTGCCTTCGCAGCTTCGCTGCTTGGCCCCCAACAAATAGAAACACAATGGGTGCCTTCGCAGCTTCGCTGCTTGGCCCCCAATAAATATAACCGCAAGCGGTGATTTACGGGGTCCGAGCAAAACGAACATGATGGCATAGCTTTTTAGTTTTACATATGCTTTGATTGTTTGGGCACAATTGTTCAAAAGAAACGTGATCGGATTTCGGTTATCGGATTTCAGTTACCGGATTTCAGCTATCGGATTGGATCAAATCTTGAAAATGGGTTGTTCAAAGGGAAACAAGGATCCTGAAATTGGATTAGATCACATAATCTATTCTTGGTTTTGATCTGGATAAAACCTTCACTTTGTGTCGTTCAAAACTTTTGAGTTGGATTGGAATAAATTTGATGCATAAAATTAGGATTACCCTGTGCTGTAACATTATAGTGTGCTAACCTCCACAACCCAACAGTATTCTAACAATACTTGATTCTACAGGACTATTTATTTGTTGTGGATAAGATGAAGGGTTTGATAATGGAAGGCAGTGTTTCCCACTGAATTGAATTGTATTTGTGGTGGTGGGTTCTGTGTCGGAGTCAATAAGATAAACAGCGTATAATTATACAGTTATACTTGCCTTGCACTACAAGTCCATATTGACAAGTAGCTGTAATGCTGTAATGTTATAGTGTGCTAACCTCCACAACCCAACAGCATTCTATTCTAGTATGCTAACCTCCACAACCCAACAGTATTTTAACACTAATGCTTCAGGTGGGATTTGAACACTCAACATAAGGATGACCAGTACAAGGCATTATCCCACTAAGCCACTGTCAATCCTACATCTTTGCCAGTCACATTCACATGGTGAAAATGTGTATTGGTAAACACACAAGAAAAAGAAAAGAAAAGAAAAAAAAGTATACATTTGACAATAAAATGAAGGGCTTTTCTGAAAGAGAACACCTGAAAACGTTTGGAAATTCTGGGACAATTAGACATTTGTAGAGAAGAACAGTAATGGATGAAATATAAATATGATAGACTTAATGATGAAGGGAAAATAGTAAACAAAGAAGTTCCCCTATATGTCTTCGAGTGTGTCGGCATTCTGATTCTTGGCAACTAATGAGTGTGAATGTTGATTGCCTGATGTCATTCAGGTGCTGTTCAATGGTGTGACTCTTCAATAACCAATAGCATGTGCATCTTGAGCCTAAAGCTCTAGCAGGATTCGAACTCTCAACCTAACAAACACCAGCACTAGGCATTATCCCTCTGAGCCACTAACAATCCGACATATTAGGCAGTCACATTCACATGGTGAAAATGTGTGTTGGTAAACACACAAGAAAAACTCCAAGTATACATTTGACAATAAAATGAAGGGCTTTCCTGAAAGAGTACACCTGAAAACTTTTGGATATTCTGGGGCAATTAGACATTTATAGAGAAGAACAGTAATGGATGAAATATAAATATGATAGACTTAATGATGAAGGAAAAATAGTAAACAAAGAAGTTCCCCTATATGTCATAGAGTGTGTCGGCATTCTGATTCTTGGCAAGTAATGAGTGTGAATGTTAATTGCCTGATGTCATTCAGGTGCTGTTCAATGGTGTCAATCTTCAATAACCAATAGCATGTGCATCTTGAGCTTCAAGCTCTAGCAGGATTCGAACTCTCAACCTAACAAACACCAGCAGTGTGTAATGAGTGTGAATGTTAATTGCCTGATGTCATTCAGGTGCTGTTCAATGGTGTGACTCAGAAGGCTCAATGGTATGGAGTGATGACACGGAGATGGCAGGTTTCGGTGCAACACAAGTTAACTTTATTTGAGTTTCAATTCATCTGTTCTTTTGTTCTTTACTTGTATGTGTGCTGCATCAAAGAGGAAACAAACAGAAAATGGAGTAATCAGTGAAATGGGGTAAATCAGTACAGATCCCAACTCACAAACAAACCAATTGACATTTGAACAATAAACTGAAATCATATGGCTATATAAGGTACAACTAAACAATACTTGACATCCCAAGTCAACCAACATCACCTAATCATCTCTCACATGGGACTCCAACACACCAAACCAACAAACAAAGACCTTAACTTTACACATGATGGCAGAGCTACTCTACAAACTGATAAACATCACAAAAGTCATAGTGAGGGTGATTAAAGTGATGACTTACGTTAACTCAAAGACGCACACAGAGCAGGACACACTGGAGTGCTGGGTTGAGATGAACAAAAGAGCGAACTGAGGGCGAGCAAACAATTTATCCTGGTCTGAGCCCCTGCTCCGGAGCTACAGGGTTTCCCAGCGGGTAAACTTTGGAAAGATTTGCAAAGATTTGGAAAAGATTTTTGAAAGACTACAGTCTCAGACCCTCTCACATCTAAAAACAAGTAGTAGAGTTTTAAGTCACAGACTATGATTTTGCAATGACTAGGGATCTTGCAGGGTCACTATTTACAAGACTGCAACATGATTCCTTTAAATTATTACCCATTGTGCAATAGATAAACAGGAACTGAAAATAATAGCCTACTAAACTCAAAGTCGTATTTTCATGTTTCTGCAGCATTGTTTCATGCGTGACATCCTTAACCGATATAGAGTTGTTCTGTCAAGTGGAAGAGCCGACTAAATATGTATAAGAAATGACAAATAATTATAGGCTACAGCTTATAATTATACAGTAATACTTGCCTTGCACTACAAGTCCATATTGACAAGTAGCTGTAATGTTATAGTGTGTTATCCTCCACAACCCAACAGCATTCTATTGTAGTATGCTAACATCCACAACTCACTAATGCTTCAAGTGGGATTTGAACTCTCAAGCTAAGGATCACCAGTACAAGGCATTATCCCACTGAGCCACTGTCAATCCTACATGTTGGCCAGTCACATTAACATGGTGAAAATGTGTATTGGTAAACACACAAGAAAAACTCCAAGCATGAAGGGGCGATTAGACATTTGTAGAGATGAACACTAATAGATTAAATATAAATATGATAGACTTAATGATGAAGGAAAAATAGTAAACAAAGAAGTTCCCCTGAATGTCATAGAGTGTCTCGGCATTCTGATTCTTGGCAACTGATGAGTGTGAATGTTGATTGCCTGATGTCATTCAGGTGCTGTTCAATGGTGTGAATCTTCAATAACCAATAGTATTCGAGCTAGAGCCTAAAGCACTACCGGGGATTCGAACCCTCAACCTAACAAACACCAGCACTAGGCATTATCCCACTGAGCCACTGACAATCCTACATATTGGGTAGTCACATTCACATGGTGAAAATGTGTGTTGGTAAACACACAAGAAAAACTCCAAGTATATATTTGACAATAAAATGAAGGGCTTTCCTGAAAAAATACACCTGAAAACTTTTGGATATTCTGGGGCAATTAGACATTTATAGAGAAGAACAGTAATGGATGAAATATAAATATGATAGACTTAATGATGAAGGAAAAATAGTAAACAAAGAAGTTCCCCTATATGTCTTCGAGTGTGTCGGCATTCTGATTCTTGGCAACTAATGAGTGTGAATGTTAATTGTCTGATGTCATTCAGGTGCTGTTCAATAGTGTGAATCTTCAATAACCAATAGCATGTGCATCTTGAGCCTAAAGCTCTAGCAGGATTCGAACTCTCAACCTAACAAACACCAGCACTAGGCATTATCCCACTCTGCCACTGACAATCATACACATTCAGCAGTCACATTCAAATGGTGAAAATGTGTGTTGGTAAACACACAAGAAAAACTCCAAGTACACATTTGACAATAAAATGAAGGGCTTTCCTGAAAGAGTACACCTGAAAACTTTTGGATATTCTGGGGCAAATAGACATTTATAGAGAAGAACAGTAATGGATGAAATATAAATATGATAGACTTAATGATGAAGGAAAAATAGTAAACAAAGAAGTTCCCCTATATGTCATAGAGTGTGTCGGCATTCTGATTCTTGGCAACTAATGAGTGTGAATGTTAATTGTCTGATGTCATTCAGGTGCTGTTCAATAGTGTGAATCTTCAATAACCAATAGCATGTGCATCTTGAGCCTAAAGCTCTAGCAGGATTCGAACTCTCAACCTAACAAACACCAGCACTAGGCATTATCCCACTCAGCCACTGACAATCATACACATTGAGCAGTCACATTCAAATGGTGAAAATGTGTGTTGGCAAACACACAACATCAAGAAAATTCCTAGCATACATTTGACAATAGAATTAAGGGCTTTATAAAAAAGAGTACATATCTGAAAATGTGCACTGTTAATGGTATCCACCTAATGATGGTTGTATGGTTGTTATCCAAGAAAAAAAAATTACTCATATAGGAATATAGGTGATATAGGAGAAATGGGCTGAGTGGTCGAACTTTATTTGCCTATATCTCTGAAATGGAACAACGTATCCAAATTCTTTTGATAACTTTTGTGAGGCTTTGTCTAAACATTGTCTGTGAGAATTTTGGTGAAGATTTGATAATTTTTGAAGCCTGTGAAACTTTTTATGATGTTTGGCTTTTCTCTGAAATTGTGGCAAAAGTAAACATTTTTAGAGCATAAGACCAGGGTGAAAAAGATGCATCTGAATGTAGAGATTAATATGATGAAAGAATTTTGAGTCTAGGTGAATCTGGTAAGGAGAAATAAGCGTTTTTGACAAGAGCGCCACCTTTGGGTGCAGTACCCCAAATTTGGGTTATGGGTAGTGGGGGGTACTGGTAACAATACTTGAAAATGTCAAGTTTCTAGGACTTACGGTTTATAGGAATATAGGTGATCTAGGAAAAAAGGCCTAAGTGGTCTAACTTTATTGGCCTATATCTCTGAAATGGAACAAAATATCAAAATTCTGAGCGATAACTTTTGTGAGGCTTGGTCTAAACATTGTCTGTGAGAATTTTGGTGAAGATTCGATTATTTTTGAAGAGTGTGAAACTTTTTATAATGTTTGGCTTTTCCATGAAATTGTTGAAAAAGTAAACATTTGTAGACCATAAGACCAGGGCCAAAAAGATGCATCTGAGTTTAGAGATTAATATTCTGAAAGAATTTTGAGTCTAGGTGAATCTGGTAAGGAGAAATAAGCATAATTAACTTTTTTTTTCAATAGCGCCACCTTTGGGTGCAGTACCCCAAATTTTGGGTTATGGGTAGAGGGGGGTACTGGTAACCATACCTGAAAATTTCAAGAGTTTTGGAGTTACGGTTTAGGCTGCAGTATGATTTTTACAGAATTTTGGCCAAAAAATGAACGGTACAGAAACAATAGGGTTCCTGCAGCTACGCTGCTCGGACCCCTAATAATAATAAATATAGCTGCAAGCAGCAATGAGGGGGCCAAGCAGAATAGGCCGGAGTAGCCACGGCGACAAGATAGAACTCAGTAGACATCGTGATCAACACTTTCAACAAGTGTCACATCAAACATAACTGACTTTGTAGGGTTGAAACAGGGCTGAGTATTGCCACAGCCTCCGCCAGCCAGCCCCCCCACCTAATCACCCCTGCCCGTCCCACCCCATCCCGCCCCGCCCTACCACACACGCATTAGAATGAACTGGATGGAACATGTTGTCATCAGTTTCACATCCAAAAATAAAAGATCGATAAAACACATCGCAACTACAGATCAAAATGCAATATTGCTAATTGCAGCACCCCCTACAGGTCAAAGGTCAACACATTTTTTGAGCGTCCTCCTAATGGGGTCCTGAACCTATGTAGTAAGTTTGGTTATGATACATGGTAGGGTTGCTGAGATATGAGCTCACTTCCTGTTTGGCGGCTTCGCCTCAAGTTTCGATTGGCTGTTACAGCCGAATGCTACTGTCAATCGTTCCGAAAAGCGATGCACTGATAAGGCATGGTCTGAAGATGGTCTCTGCCAATTTTGGTGAGGATCCGTTGAAATTTGTGGCCTGCGAAAATTTGTACGTGTTTTTGATTAAATCCAATATGGCGGCCGAATCAATTATGATGACATCACAAGTTGGCTTGGGTCGGCCTAAGGACCTCCAACAGTATTACCAGACACCACTAGTGCATTTTAATTCTAAGCACAACTGCAGCTACAGGCCAAATGACATGTTTCTTAATTACAGCGCCCCCTAGAGGTCAAAGGTCACCAGATTTCTTCGACGTCCCCATGATTGGGTCCTGAGTCCATGCACCAAGTTTGGCTTTGATACATGCAAGGGTTGCTGAGATGTGAGCTCACTTCCTGTTTGGCGGCTTCGCCGCATATTTAGATTGGCTGTTACGGGTGAACGATTTGAGTTCCGAAGACGAAAAGGAGTATCTTTTGTGAGGCTTGGACTGAAGATCATGTGTGTCAAGTTTGGTGACGATCGGACAAAATTTGTGACCTGTGAAGAATTAGTTTCACTTTCACTAAAATCCAAAATGGCGGAAAATCCATCATGGCGGAAAATGATGTCATATGGTGCGTTGAACTCGGCTTGGTCCAAGGATTCCAACGATACCTCATTTTTGACAATTGGGCCTATGGGTCAAAAGTTACGTGCGTGAACGCGCGTCCAACTTTGGCCTGTTGGTGGCGCTAGAGCGCTCAAGGTGCCGGCATGAATCTTGGTGAAATTAATCATTGGCCTGTTCCCAATCAGTGTGCCAAATTTCACAACTTTTCACCAGACGGTTCTATAGGCTGCCATAGACTCCAATGGCAGAGGAAAGATGTTAAATAATAATAATAATAATAAATATAGCTGCAAGCAGCAATGAGGGGGCCAAGCAGAATAGGCCGGAGTAGCCACGGCGACAAGATAGAACTCAGCAGACATCGTGATCAACACTTTCAACAAGTGTCACATCAAACATAACTGATTTTGTAGGGCTGAAACAGGGCTGAGTATTGCCACCGCCTCCGCGAGCCAGCCCCCCCACCTAATCACCCCTGCCCGTCCCACCCCGTCCCGCCCTACCACGCACGCATTAGAATGAACTGGATGGAACATGTTGTCATCAGTTTCACATCCAAAAATAAAAGATCGATAAAACACATCGCAACTACAGATCAAAATGCAATATTGCTAATTGCAGCACCCCCTACAGGTCAAAGGTCAACACATTTTTTGAGCGTCCTCCTAATGGGGTCCTGAACCTATGTAGTAAGTTTGGTTATGATACATGGTAGGGTTGCTGAGATATGAGCTCACTTCCTGTTTGGCGGCTTCGCCGCAAGTTTCGATTGGCTGTTACAGCCGAATGCTACTGTCAATCGTTCTGAAATGCGAGGCACTGATAAGGCATGGTCTGAAGATGGTCTCTGCCAATTTTGGTGAGGATCTGTTGAAATTTGTGACCTGCGAAAATTTGTACGTGTTTTTAATTAAATCCAATATGGCGGCCGAAGCAATTATGATGACATCACAAGTTGGCTTGGGTCGGCCTAAGGACCTCCAACAGTATTACCAGACACCACTAGTGCATTTTAATTCTAAGCACAACTGCAGCTACAGGCCAAAAGACATGTTTCTTAATTACAGCGCCCCCTAGAGGTCAAAGGTCACTAGATTTCTTGAGCGTCCCCCCGATTGGGTCCAGAGTCCATGCACCAAGTTTGGCTTTGATACATGCAAGGGTTGCTGAGATATGAGCTCACTTCCTGTTTGGCGGCTTCGCCGCATATTTCGATTGGCTGTTACGGGCGAACGGTTTGAGTTCCGAAGACGAAAAGGAGTATCTTTTGTGAGGCTTGGGCTGAAGATCATGTGTGTCAAGTTTGGTGACGATCGGACAAAATTTGTGACCTGTGAAGAATTAGTTTCACTTTCACTAAAATTCAAAATGGCGGAAAATCCATCATGGCGGAAAATGATGTCATATGGTGCGTTGAACTCGGCTTGGTCCAAGGATTCCAACGATACCTCATTTTTGACAATTGGGCCTATGGGTCAAAAGTTACGTGCGTGAACGCACGTCCAACTTTGGCCTGTTGGTGGCGCTAGAGCGCTCAAGGTGCCGGCATGAATCTTGGTGAAATTAATCATTGGCCTGTTCCCAATCAGTGTGCCAAATTTCACAACTTTTCACCAGACGGTTCTATGGGCTGCCATAGACTCCAATGGCAGAGGAAAGATGTTAAATAATAATAATAATAATAATAAGAAATCATAGAAACACAATGGGTGCCTTCGCAGCTTCGCTGCTTGGCCCCCAATAAGAAATCATAGAAACACAATGGGTGCCTTCGCAGCTTCGCTGCTTGGCCCCCAATAATAATAAGAACAAATAGAAACACAATGGGTGCCTTCGCAGCTTCGCTGCTTGGCCCCCAAATATAGCTGCAAGCAGCAATGAGGGGGCCAAGCAGAATGGGCCGGAGTAGCCACGGCGACAAGATAGAACTCAGCAGACACCCGCGATCAACACTTTCAACAAGTGTCACATCAAAACATAACTGATTTTGTAGGGCTGAAACAGGGCTGAGTATTGCCACCGCCTCCGCCAGCCAGCCCCCCCCACCTAATCACCCCTGCCCGTCCCACCCCGTCCTGCCCTGCCCTGCCCTTGCACGCACGCATTAGAATTAACTGGATGGAACATGTTGTCATCAGTTTCACATCAAAAAATAAAAGATTGATAAAACACATCAGCAACTACACATCAAAATGCAATATTGCTAATGGCAGCACCCCCTACAGGTCAAATGTCACCAAATGTTTTGAGCGTCCTCTTAATGGGGTCATGAATATATGTAGTAACTTTGGTTATGATGCATGGCAGGGTTGCTGAGATATGAGCTCACTTCCAGTTTGGCGGCTTCGCCACCAATTTCGATTGGCTGTTACGGGCGAATGCTTTTGTCAATTGTTCCAGAGAGCAACATATTGATAGGTTATGGTCTGAAGATGGTCTGTGCCAATGTTGGTGAAGATCAGATGAAATTTGCGACATGTGAAAACTTTTTGATGTTTTTGATTAAATCCAACATGGCTGCCGAATCAATTACGATGACATCACAAGTTGGCCTGGGTCGGCCTAAGGAACTCCAACAGTATTACCAGACACCACTAGTACATTTTAATTCCAAACACAACAGCAGCTACAGGGCAAAAGGCATGTTTCTTAATTACAGCGCCCCCTAGAGGTCAAAGGTCACCAGATTTCTTGAGCGTCCCCCTGATTGGGTCCCGAGTCCATGCACCAAGTTTGGCTTTGATACATGCAAGGGTTGCTGAGATATGAGCTCACTTCCTGTTTGGCGGCTTTGCCGCAAGTTTCGATTGGCTGTTACAGCCGAATGCTACTGTCAATTGTTCCAAAAAGCAAAGCACTGATAAGGCATGGTCTGAAGATGGTCTCTGCCAATTTTGGTGAGGATCCGCTGAAATTTGTGACCTGCAAAAATTTGTACGTGTTTTTGATTAAATCCAATATGGCGGCCGAAGCAATTATGATGACATCACAAGTTGACTTGGGTCGGCTTAAGGACCTCCAACAGTATTACCAGACACCACAAGTGCATTTTAATTCTAAGCACAACTGCAGCTACAGGCCAAAAGGCATTTTTCTTAATTACAGCGCCCCCTAGAGGTCAAAGGTCACCAGATTTCTTGAGCGTCCCCCTGATTGGGTCCTGAGTCCATGTACTAAGTTTGGTTATGATAGGTGAATGGGTTCCTGAGATATGTGCTCACTTCCTGTTTGGCGGCTTCGCCGCAAACTTCGATTGGCTGTTACGGGCGAACGGTTTGAGTTCCGAAGACGAAAAGGAATAACTTTTGTGAGGCTTGGTCTGAAGATCAAATGTGTCAGGTTTGGTGTCGATCGGACAAAATTTGTGACCTTTGAAGACTTTTTAGTGTTTTTGATCAAATCCAATATGGTGGAAAATCCATCATGGCGGAAATTGACGTCATAGGGTGCGTTGAACTCGGCTTGGTCCAAGGATTCCAACGATATCTCATTTTTGACAATCGGCAATACGGGTCAAAAGTTACGTGCGTGAACGCACGTCCAACTTTGGCCTGTTGGTGGCGCTAGAGTGCTCTAGGTGCCATCATGAAACTTGGTGACATTAATCATGGGACTGTCCCTAATCAGTGTGCCAAATTTCACAACTTTTCACCAGACGGTTCTATGGGCTGCCATTGACTTCAATGGCGGAATAATAATAATAATAATAAATATAGCTGCAAGCAGCAATGAGGGGGCCAAGCAGAATAGGCCGGAGTAGCCACGGTGACAAGATAGAACTCAGCAGACACCCAGCAGACACCCGGGATGAACAGGGCTGAAACAGGGCTGAGTATTGCCACCGCCTCCACCAGCCAGCCCCCCCCACCTAATCACCCCAGCCCGTCCCACCCCGTCCTGCCCTGCCCTGCCCCTGCACGCACGCATTAGAATTAACTGGATGGAACATGTTGTCATCAGTTTCACATCAAAAAATAAAAGATTGATAAAACACATCAACAACTACACATCAAAATGCAATATTGCTAATTGCAGCACCCCCTACAGGTCAAATGTCACCACATTTTTTGAGCGTCCTCCTAATGGGGTCATGAATATATGTAGTAAGTTTGGTTATGATACATTATAGGGTTGCTGAGATATGAGCTCACTTCCTGTTTGGCGGCTTCGCCACCAATGTCGATTGGCTGGTAGGGGCGAATGCTTTTGTCAATTGTTCCAGAGAGCAACATATTGATAGGTTATGATCTGAAGATGGTCTGTGCCAATGTTGGTGAAAATCATATGAAATTTGCGACCTGTGAAAACTTTTTGATGTTTTTGATTAAGTCTAACATGGCGGCCGAATCAATTACGATGACATCACAAGTTGGCCTGGGTCGGCATAAGGACCTCCAACAGTATTACCAGACACCACTAGTACATTTTAATTCCAAATACAACAGCAGCTACAGGCCAAAAGGCATGTTTTTTTAATTACAGCGCCCCCTAGAGGTCAAAGGTCACCAGATTTATTGAGTGTCCCCCTGATTGGGTCCTGAGTCCATGCACCTAGTTTGGCTTTGATACATGCAAGGGTTGCTGAGATATGAGCTCACTTCCTGTTTGGCGGCTTCGCCGCAAATTTCGATTGGCTGTTACAGCCGAATGCTTCTGTCAATTGCTCCAGAAAGCAATGCACTGATAAGGCATGGTCTGAAGATGGTCTCTGCCAATTTTGTTGAGGATCCGCTGAAATTTGTGACCTGCGAAAGCTTGTACGTGTTTTTGATTAAATCCAATATGGCGGCCGAATCAATTACGATGACATCACAAGTTGGGTTGGGTCGGCCTAAGGACCTCCAACAGTATTACCAGACACCACTAGTGCATTTTAATTCTAAGCACAACTGCAGCTACAGGCCAAAAGGTATGTTTCTTAATTACAGCGCCCCCTAGAGGTCAAAGGTCACCAGATTTCTTGAGCGTCCCCCTGATTGGGTCCTGAGTCCATGTACTTAGTTTGGTTATGATAGATCAATGGGTTGCTGAGATATGAGCTCACTTCCTGTGTGGCGGCTTCGCCACAAATTTCGATTGGCTGTTACGCGCGAACGGTTTTAGTTCCGGAGACAAAAAGCAATGCATTAATGAGGCATGGTCTGTAAATGATATCTGTGAAGTTTGGTGTCAATCGGACAAAATATGTGACCTGAGAGGACTTTTTAGTGTTTTTGATGAAATCCAATATGGCGGAAAATCCATCATGGCGGAAAATGACTTCATACTGTGCGTTTAACTCGGATTGGTCCAAGGATTCCAATGATACCTCATTTTTGACAATCGGCCATACGGGTCAAAAGTTACGTGCGTGAACGCATGTCCAACTTTGGCCTGTTGGTGGCGCTAGAGTGCTTGAGGTGCCATCATGAAACTTGGTGACATTAACCATGGGACTGTCCCTAATCAGTGTGCCAAATTTCACAACTTTTCACCAGACGGTTCTATGGGCTGCCATTGACTTCAATGGCGGAATAATAATAATAATAATAATAATAATAATAATAATAAGAACAAATAGAAACACAATGGGTGCCTTCGCAGCTTCGCTGCTTGGCCCCCAAATATAACCGCAAGCGGTGATTTACGGGGTCCGAGCAAAACGAACATGATGGCATAGCTTTTTAGTTTTACATATGCTTTGATTGTTTGGGCACAATTGTTCAAAAGAAACGTGATCGGATTTCGGTTATCGGATTTCAGTTACCGGATTTCAGCTATCGGTTTGGATCAAATCTTGAAAATGGGTTGTTCAAAGGGAAACAAGGATCCTGAAATTGGATTAGATCACATAATCTATTCTTGGTTTTGATCTGGATAAAACCTTCACTTTGTGTCGTTCAAAACTTTTGAGTTGGATTGGAATAAATTTGATGCATAAAATTAGGATTACCCTGTGCTGTAACATTATAGTGTGCTAACCTCCACAACCCAACAGTATTCTAACAATACTTGATTCTACAGGACTATTTATTTGTTGTGGATAAGATGAAGGGTTTGATAATGGAAGGCAGTGTTTCCCACAGAATTGAATTGTATTTGTGGTGGTGGGTTCTGTGTCGGAGTCAATAAGATAAACAGCGTATAATTATACAGTTATACTTGCCTTGCACTACAAGTCCATATTGACAAGTAGCTGTAATGCTGTAATGTTATAGTGTGCTAACCTCCACAACCCAACAGCATTCCATTCTAGTATGCTAACCTCCACAACCCAACAGTATTTTAACACTAATGCTTCAGGTGGGATTTGAACACTCAACATAAGGATGACCAGTACAAGGCATTATCCCACTAAGCCACTGTCAATCCTACATCTTTGCCAGTCACATTCACATGGTGAAAATGTGTATTGGTAAACACACAAGAAAAACTCCAAGTATACATTTGACAATAAAATGAAGGGCTTTCCTGAAAGAGAACACCTGAAAACGTTTGGAAATTCTGGGACAATTAGACATTTGCAGAGAAGAACAGTAATGGATGAAATATAAATATGATAGACTTAATGATGAAGGAAAAATAGTAAACAAAGAAGTTCCCCTATATGTCTTCGAGTGTGTTGGCATTCTGATTCTTGGCAACTAATGAGTGTGAATGTTGATTGCCTGATGTCATTCAGGTGCTGTTCAATGGTGTGACTCTTCAATAACCAATAGCATGTGCATCTTGAGCCTAAAGCTCTAGCAGGATTTGAACTCTCAACCTAACAAACACCAGCACTAGGCATTATCCCTCTGAGCCACTAACAATCCGACATATTAGGCAGTCACATTCACATGGTGAAAATGTGTGTTGGTAAACACACAAGAAAAACTCCAAGTATACATTTGACAATAAAATGAAGGGCTTTCCTGAAAGAGTACACCTGAAAACTTTTGGATATTCTGGGGCAATTAGACATTTATAGAGAAGAACAGTAATGGATGAAATATAAATATGATAGACTTAATGATGAAGGAAAAATAGTAAACAAAGAAGTTCCCCTATATGTCATAGAGTGTGTCGGCATTCTGATTCTTGGCAACTAATGAGTGTGAATGTTAATTGCCTGATGTCATTCAGGTGCTGTTCAATGGTGTCAATCTTCAATAACCAATAGCATGTGCATCTTGAGCTTCAAGCTCTAGCAGGATTCAAACTCTCAACCTAACAAACACCAGCAGTGTGTAATGAGTGTGAATGTTAATTGCCTTATGTCATTCAGGTGCTGTTCAATGGTGTGACTCAGAAGGCTCAATGGTATGGAGTGATGACCCGGAGATGGCAGGTTTCGGTGCAACACAAGTTAACTTTATTTGAGTTTCAATTCATCTGTTCTTTTGTTCTTTACTTGTATGCGTGCTGCATCAAAGAGGAAACAAACAGAAAATGGAGTTATCAGTGAAATGGGGTAAATCAGTACAGATCCCAACTCACAAACAAACCAATTGACATTTGAACAATAAACTGAAATCATATGGCTATATAAGGTACAACTAAACAATACTTGACATCCCAAGTCAACCAACATCACCTAATCATCTCTCACATGGGACTCCAACACACCAAACCAACAAACAAAGACCTTAACTTTACACATGATGGCAGAGCTACTCTATAAACTGATAAACATCACAAAAGTCATAGTGAGGGTGATTAAAGTGATGACTTACGTTAACTCAAAGACGCACACAGAGCAGGACACACTGGAGTGCTGGGTTGAGATGAACAAAAGAGCGAACTGAGGGCGAGCAAACAATTTATCCTGGTCTGAGCCCCTGCTCCGGAGCTACAGGGTTTCCCAGCGGGTAAACTTTGGAAAGATTTGCAAAGATTTGGAAAAGATTTTTGAAAGACTACAGTCTCAGACCCTCTCACATCTAAAGACAAGTAGTAGAGTTTTAAGTCACAGACTATGATTTTGCAATGACTAGGGATCTTGCAGGGTCACTATTTACAAGACTGCAACATGATTCCTTTAAATTATTACCCATTGTGCAATAGATAAACAGGAACTGAAAATTATAGCCTACTAAACTCAAAGTCGTATTTTCATGTTTCTGCAGCATTGTTTCATGCGTGACATCCTTAACCGATATAGAGTTGTTCTGTCAAGTGGAAGAGCCGACTAAATATGTATAAGAAATGACAGATATTATAAGAATAACAAATAATTATAGGCTACAGCTTATAATTATACAGTAATACTTGCCTTGCACTACAAGTCCATATTGACAAGTAGCTGTAATGTTATAGTGTGTTATCCTCCACAACCCAACAGCATTCTATTGTAATATGCTAACATCCACAACTCACTAATGCTTCAAGTGGGATTTGAACTCTCAACCTAAGGATCACCAGTACAAGGCATTATCCCACTGAGCCACTGTCAATCCTACATGTTGGCCAGTCACATTCACATGGTGAAAATGTGTATTGGTAAACACACAAGAAAAACTCCAAGCATGGAGGGGCGATTAGACATTTGTAGAGATGAACACTAATAGATTAAATATAAATATGATAGACTTAATGATGAAGGAAAAATAGTAAACAAAGAAGTTCCCCTGAATGTCATAGAGTGTCTCGGCATTCTGATTCTTGGCAACTGATGAGTGTGAATAGACCTCTCCAGAATATATCCCGCCTCCTAACTTCCGTATCCATCCAACTTCCGGGCGTGGATTGTCTATGGGAAATAACATGGCGTTTTGAAAGATCGTACCTGTCAAACTCTGTAGGTGACAAAGTAGAAAAAGCTGCTGGGCAGATTGGCCTACACACTTCTGCCATTTAGTTTCCACTGGATTTTTTTATTTTCGGTGCCGTTTGAGTAGTATAGTCTATCGTATACTACTTAAACGGCACCGACAATCAAAAAATCCAGTGGAAACTATATGGCAGAAGTGTGTAGGCCAATCTGCCCACCAGCTTATTCAACTTCGCTACCTACAGATGTTTTACCGGTATGATATTTCGAAACGCCATGTTATTTCTCATAGACAATCCACGCCCCGAAGTTGGATGGATACGGAAGTTACGGAGGCGGGACTTATTCTGGAGAGGTCTATGTTGATTGCCTGATGTCATTCAGGTGCTGTTCAATGGTGTGAATCTTCAATAACCAATAGTATTCGAGCTAGAGCCTAAAGTACTACCGGGGATTCGAACCCTCAACCTAACAAACACCAGCACTAGGCATTATCCCACTGAGCCACTGACAATCCTACATATTGGGTAGTCACATTCACATGGTGAAAATGTGTGTTCGTAAACACACAAGAAAAACTCCAAGTATATATTTGACAATAAAATGAAGGGCTTTCCTGAAAAAATACACCTGAAAACTTTTGGATATTCTGGGGCAATTAGACATTTATAGAGAAGAACAGTAATGGATGAAATATAAATATGATAGACTTAATGATGAAGGAAAAATAGTAAACAAAGAAGTTCCCCTATATGTCATAGAGTGTGTCGGCATTCTGATTCTTGGCAACTAATGAGTGTGAATGTTAATTGTCTGATGTCATTCAGGTGCTGTTCAATAGTGTGAATCTTCAATAACCAATAGCATGTGCATCTTGAGCCTAAAGCTCTAGCAGGATTTGAACTCTCAACCTAACAAACACCAGCACTAGACATTATCCCACTCTGCCACTGACAATCATACACATTCAGCAGTCACATTCAAATGGTGAAAATGTGTGTTGGTAAACACACAAGAAAAACTCCAAGTATATATTTGACAATAAAATGAAGGGCTTTCCTGAAAAAATACACCTGAAAACTTTTGGATATTCTGGGGCAATTAGACATTTATAGAGAAGAACAGTAATGGATGAAATATAAATATGATAGACTTAATGATGAAGGAAAAATAGTAAACAAAGAAGTTCCCCTATATGTCATAGAGTGTGTCGGCATTCTGATTCTTGGCAACTAATGAGTGTGAATGTTAATTGTCTGATGTCATTCAGGTGCTGTTCAATAGTGTGAATCTTCAATAACCAATAGCATGTGCATCTTGAGCCTAAAGCTCTAGCAGAATTCGAACTCTCAACCTAACAAACACCAGCACTAGACATTATCCCACTCTGCCACTGACAATCATACACATTCAGCAGTCACATTCAAATGGTGAAAATGTGTGTTGGTAAACACACAAGAAAAACTCCAAGTATACATTTGACAATAAAATGAAGGGCTTTCCTGAAAGAGTACACCTGAAAACTTTTGGATATTCTGGGGCAATTAGACATGTATAGAGAAGAACAGTAATGGATGAAATATAAATATGATAGACTTAATGATGAAGGAAAAATAGTAAACAAAGAAGTTCCCCTATATGTCATAGAGTGTGTCGGCATTCTGATTCTTGGCAACTAATAAGTGTGAATGTTAATTGTCTGATGTCATTCAGGTGCTGTTCAATAGTGTGAATCTTCAATAACCAATAGCATGTGCATCTTGAGCCTAAAGCTCTAGCAGGATTCGAACTCTCAACCTAACAAACACCAGCACTAGGCATTATCCCACTCAGCCACTGACAATCATACACATTGAGGAATCACATTCAAATGGTGAAAATGTGTGTTGGCAAACACACATCAAGCAAATTCCTAGCATACATTTGACAATAGAATTAAGGGCTTTATAAAAAAGAGTACATATCTGAAAATGTGCACTGTTAATGGTATCCACCTAATGATGGTTGTATGGTTGTTATCCAAGAAAAAAAAATTACTCATATAGGAATATAGGTGATATAGGAGAAATGGGCTGAGTGGTCGAACTTTATTGGCCTATATCTCTGAAATGGAACAACGTATCCAAATTCTTTTGATAACTTTTGTGAGGCTTTGTCTAAACATTGTCTGTGAGAATTTTGGTGAAGATTTGATAATTTTTGAAGCCTGTGAAACTTTTTATGATGTTTGGCTTTTCTCTGAAATTGTGGCAAAAGTAAACATTTTTAGAGCATAAGACCAGGGTGAAAAAGATGCATCTGAATGTAGAGATTAATATGATGAAAGAATTTTGAGTCTAGGTGAATCTGGTAAGGAGAAATAAGCGTTTTTGACAAGAGCGCCACCTTTGGGTGCAGTACCCCAAATTTGGGTTATGGGTAGTGGGGGGTACTGGTAACAATACTTGAAAATGTCAAGTTTCTAGGACTTACGGTTTATAGGAATATAGGTGATCTAGGAAAAAAGGCCTAAGTGGTCTAACTTTATTGGCCTATATCTCTGAAATGGAACAAAATATCAAAATTCTGAGCGATAACTTTTGTGAGGCTTGGTCTAAACATTGTCTGTGAGAATTTTGGTGAAGATTCGATTATTTTTGAAGAGTGTGAAACTTTTTATAATGTTTGGCTTTTCCATGAAATTGTGGAAAAAGTAAACATTTGTAGACCATAAGACCAGGGCCAAAAAGATGCATCTGAGTTTAGAGATTAATATTCTGAAAGAATTTTGAGTCTAGGTGAATCTGGTAAGGAGAAATAAGCATAATTAACTTTTTTTTTCAATAGCGCCACCTTTGGGTGCAGTACCCCAAATTTTGGGTTATGGGTAGAGGGGGGTACTGGTAACCATACCTGACAATTTCAAGAGTTTTGGAGTTACGGTTTAGGCTGCAGTATGACTTTTACAGAATTTTGGCCAAAAAATGAACGGTACAGAAACAATAGGGTTCCTGCAGCTACGCTGCTCGGACCCCTAAATATAACCGCAAGCGGTGATTTACGGGGTCCGAGCAAAACGAACATGAGGTAGCATAGCTTTTTAGTTTTACATATGCTTTGATTGTTTGGGCACAATTGTTCAAAAGAAATGTGATCGGATTTCGGTTATCGGATTTCGGTTACCGGATTTTGGCTATCGGATTGGATCAAATCTTGAAAATGGGTTGTTCAAAAGGAAACAAGGATCCTGAAATTGGATTAGATCACATAATCTATTCTTGGTTTTGATCTGGATAAAACCTTTGTGTTGTTCAAAACTTTTGAGTTAGATTGGAATAAATTTGATCCATAAAATTAGGATTACCCTGTGCTGTAACGTTATAGTGTGCTAACCTCCACAACCCAACAGTATTCTAACAATACTTGATTCTACAGGACTATTTATTTGTTGTGGATAAGATGAAGGGTTTGATAATGGAAGGCAGTGTTTCCCACAGAATTGAATTGCATTTGTGGTGGTGGGTTCTGTGTTGGAGTCAATAAGATAAACAGCCTATAATTATACAGTTATACTTGCCTTGCACTACAAGTCCATATTGACAAGTAGCTGTAATGCTGTAATGTTATAGTGTGCTAACCTCCACAACATTCTATTCTAGTATGCTAACCTCCACAACCCAACAGTATTTGAACACTAATGCTTCAGGTGGGATTTGAACTCTCAACCTAAGGATGACCAGTACAAGGCATTATCCCACTAAGCCACTGTCAATCCTACATCTTTGCCAGTCACATGGTGAAAATGTGTATTGGTAAACACACAAGAAAAACTCCAAGTATACATTTGACAATAAAATGAAGGGCTTTCCTGAAAGAGAACACCTGAAAACGTTTGGAAATTCTGGGGCAATTAGACATTTGTAGAGAAGAAGAGTAATGGATGAAATATAAATACGATAGACTTAATGATGAAGGAAAAATAGTAAACAAAGAAGTTCCCCTATATGCCATAGAGTGTGTCGGCATTGTGACTCTTGGCAACTAATGAGTGTGAATGTTGATTGCCTGATGTCATTCAGGTGCTGTTCAATGGTGTGAATCTTCAATAACCAATCTTGAGCCCAAAGCTCTAGCAGGATTCGAACTCTCAACCTAACAAACACCAGCACAAGGCATTATCCCACTGAGCCACTGACAATCATACACATTGAACAGTCACATTCACATGGTGAAAATGTGTGTTGGTAAACACACAAGAAAAACTCCAAGTATACATTTGACAATAAAATGAAGGGCTTTCCTGAAAGAGTACACCTGAAAACTTTTGGATATTCTGGGGCAATTAGACATTTATAGAGAAGAACAGTAATGGATGAAATATAAATATGATAGACTTAATGATGAAGGAAAAATAGTAAACAAAGAAGTTCCCCTATATGTCAGAGTGTGTCGGCATTCTGATTCTTGGCAACTAATGAGTGTGAATGTTAATTGCCTGATGTCATTCAGGTGCTGTTCAATGGTGTCAATCTTCAATAACCAATAGCATGTGCATCTTGAGCCTCAAGCTCTAGCAGGATTCGAACTCTCACCCTAACAAACACCAGCACTAGGCATTATCCCACTGAGCCACTGACAATGCTACATATTAGGCAGTCACATTCACATGGTGAAAATGTGTGTTGGCAAACACACATCAAGAAAATTCCTAGCATACATTTGACAATAGAATTAAGGGCTTTATAAAAAAAAGAGTACAGATCTGAAAATGTGCACTGTTAATGGTATCCACCTAATGATGGTTGTATGGTTGTTATTCAAGAAAAAAAAAATACTCATATAGGAATATAGGTGATCGATCTAGGAAAAAAGGCCTAAGTGGTCTAACTTTATTGGCCTATATCTCTGAAATGGAACAAAATATAAAAATTCTGAGCTACGCTGCTCGGACCCCTAATAAAACTTAAGAACAATAGGTGTGCTTGCAAGCACACTTAATTATACAGTTATACTTGCCTTGCACGACAAGTCCTGACTAGTAGCTGTAACGTTATAGTGTGCCAACCTCCACAACCCAACAGTATTCTTAACAGTATTCTATTCTAGTATGCTAACCTCCACAACCCAACTGAAGGAACTGTAGGGGGCGATGTGGGTCGAGGTAGAGTGAGTGTGTGGCGAGCAGGCAGAGCCTCGGTCAGAAGGCTCAATGGTATGGAGTGATGACACGGAGATTGCAGGTTTCGGTGCAACACAAGTTAACTTTATTTGAGTTTCAATTCATCTGTTCTTTTGTTCTTTACTTGTATGTATGCTGCATCAAAGAGGAAACAAACAGAAAATGGAGTAATCAGTGAAATGGGGTAAATCAGTACAGATCCCAACTCACAAACAAACCAATTGACATTTGAACAATAAACTGAAATCATATGGCTATATAAGGTACAACTAAACAATACTTGACATCCCAAGTCAACCAACATCACCTAATCATCTCACATGGGACTCCAACACACCAAACCAACCAACAAACAAACACCTTAACTTTACACATGATGGCAGAGCTACTCTACAAACTGATAAACATCACAAAAGTCATAGTGAGGGTGATTAAAGTGATGACTTACATTAACTCAAAGACGCACACAGAGCAGGACACACTGGAGTGCTGGGTTGAGATGAACAAAAGAGCGAACTGAGGGCGAGCAAACAATTTATCCTGGTCTGAGCCCCTGCTCCGGAGCTACAGGGTTTCCCAGCAGGTAAACTTTGGAAAGATTTGCAAAGATTTGGAAAAGATTTTTGAAAGACTACAGTCTCAGACCCTCTCACATCTAAAGACAAGTAGTAGAGTTTTAAGTCACAGACTATGATTTTGCAATGACTAGGGATCTTGCAGGGTCACTATTTACAAGACTGCAACACGATTCCTTTAAATTATTACCCATTGTGCAATAGATAAACAGGAACTGAAAATTATAGCCTACTAAACTCAAAGTCATATTTTCGTGTTTCTGCAGCATTGTTTCATGCGTGACATCCTTAACCGATATAGAGTTGTTCTGTCAAGTGGAAGAGCCGACTAAATATGTATAAGAAATGACAAATATTATAAGAATAACAAATAATTATAGGCTACAGCTTATAATTATACAGTAATACTTGCCTTGCACTACAAGTCCATATTGACTAGTGGCTGTAATGTTATAGTGTGTTAACCTCCACAACCCAACAGCATTCTATTATAGTATGCTAACATCCACAACCCACTAATGCTTCAAGTGGGATTTGAACTCTCAACCTAAGGATGACCAGTACAAGGCATTATCCCACTGAGCCACTGTAAATCCTACATTTTGACCAGTCACATTCACATGGTGAAAATGTGTATTGGTAAACACACAAGAAAAACTATAGAAAAAGTATACATTTGACAACAAAATGAAGGGCTTTCCTGAAAGAGAACACCTGAAAACGTTTGGAAATTCTGGGGCAATTAGACATTTGTAGAGAAGAACAGTAATGGATGAAATATAAATATGATAGACTTAATGATGAAGGAAAAATAGTAAACAAAGAAGTTCCCCTATATGTCATAGAGTGTGTCGGCATTCTGATTCTTGGCAACTAATGAGTGTGAATGTTGATTGCCTGATGTCATTCAGGTGCTGTTCAATGGTGTCAATCTTCAATAACCAATAGCATGTGCATCTTGAGCCTCAACCTCTAGCAGGATTCGAACTCTCAACCCTAACAAACACCAGCACTAGGCATTATCCCACTTAGCCACTGACAATCATACACATTGAGCAGTCACATTCAAATGGTGAAATTGTGTGCTGGTAAACACACAAGAAAAACTCCAAGCATACATTTGACAATAAAATGAAGGGCTTTCTTGAAAGTACACCTGAAAACTTTTTGAAATTCTGGGGCAATTAGACATTTGTAAAGAAGAACACTAATGGATGACATATAAATATGATAGACTTAATGATGAAGGAAAAATCGCAAACAAAGAAGTTCCCCTCAGTGTCAGAGTGTCTTAGCATTCTGATTCTTGGCAACTAATGACTGTGTATGTTGATTGCCTGATGTCATTCAGGTGCTGTTCAATGGTGTGACTCTTCAATAACCAATAGTATTCGAGCTAGAGCCTAAAGCACTACCAGGGATTCGAACTCTCAACCTAACAAACATCAGCACTAGGCATTATCCCACTGAGCCACTGCCAATCATAAATAATGGGTAGTCACATTCACATGGTGAAAATGTGTGTTGGCAAACACACATCATCAAGTAAATTCCTAGCATACATTTGACAATAGAATTAAGGGCTTTATAAAAAAGAGTAAAGATCTGAAAATGTGCACTGTTAATGGTATCCACCTAATGATGGTTGTATGTTTGTTATCCAAGAAAAAAAAATACTCATATAGGAATATAGGTGATATAGGAAAAATGGGCTGAGTGCTCGAACTTTATTGGCCTATATCTCTGAAATGGAACAACATATCAAAATTATTTTGATAACTTGTGTGAGGCTTGGTCTAAACATTGTCTGTGAGAATTTTGGTGAAGATTTGATAATTTTTGAAGACTGTGAAACTTTTTATGATGTTTGGCTTTTCTCTGAAATTGTGGCAAAACTAAACATTTTTAGAGCATAAGACCAGGGTGAAAAAGATGCATCTGAATGTAGAGATTAATATGATGAAAGAATTTTGAGTCTAGGTGAATCTGGTAAGGAGAAATAAGCGTTTTTGACAAGAGCGCCACCTTTGGGTGCAGTACCCCAAATTTGGGTTATGGGTAGTTGGGGGTACTGGTAACAATACTTGAAAATGTCAAGTTTCTAGGACTTACGGTTTATAGGAATATAGGTGATCTAGGAAAAAAGGCCTAAGTGGTCCAACTTTATTGGCCTATATCTCTGAAATGGAACAAAATATCAAAATTCTGAGCGATAACTTTTGTGAGGCTTGGTCTAAACATTGTCTGTGAGAATTTTGGTGAAGATTTGATTATTTTTGAAGAGTGTGAAACTTTTTATAATGTTTGGCTTTTCCATGAAATTGTGGAAAAAGTAAACATTTGTAGACCATAAGACCAGGGCCAAAAATATGCATCTGAGTTTAGAGATTAATATTCTGAAAGAATTTTGAGTCTAGGTGAATCTGGTAAGGAGAAATAAGCATAATTAACTTTTTTTTCCAATAGCGCCACCTTTGGGTGCAGTACCCCAAATGTTGGGTTATGGGTAGAGGGGGGTACTGGTAACCATACCTGAAAATTTCAAGAGTTTTGGAGTTACGGTTTAGGCTGCAGTATGACTTTTACAGAATTTTGGCAAAAAAATGAACGGTACAGAAACAATAGGGTTCCTGCAGCTACGCTGCTCGGACCCCTAATAATAATAAATATAGCTGCAAGCAGCAATGTGGGGGCCAAGCAGGCAGTTCAGCAGGCCAGATTTGCCATGTAAGTCAATGCCGTTGCATCAGACATATAGCCTTAAGCAGTCACAGCAAGTTCCATGCCATACAACCCAAGATTGGCTGAGTTACAAGGTCAAGTTTCACATCAAAACATAACTGATTTTGTGGAGCTGAACCAGGGCTGAGTGTCGCCGCCCCCTCCCCCAGCCAGCCCACCGCCGCAACCGCCCCTGCCCATCCCACCCCGCCCTTGCACGCACGCTTTAGAATGAACTGGATGGAACTTGCTGTCATCAGTTTCACATCAAAAATAAAAGATTGACTGAGATATGATCACACTTGCTGTGATTTAAACAGAGAGGTCAAAAATTGACGTCATAGGGTGTGTTGAACTCGGCTTGGCCCAAGGATTCCAATGATACCTCATTTTGCCATTCGGGTCAACAGGTCAAAAGTTACGTCCGTGAACACAAATCCAACTTTGGCCTGTTGGTGGCGCTAGAGCGCTTGAGGTGCCGGCATGAAACTTGGTGAAATGAATTATTGGACTGTCCCCAATTAGTGTGCAAAATTGTATAACTTTTTACCAGACGGTTCTATGGGCTGCCATTGACTTCCATTGCAAAATAATGCGCATCAGCAACTACTGGCCAAAATGCATTTTTGTCAATTACGGAGCCCCCTAGAGGTCAAATGTCACCAAATTTCTTGAGCGTCCTTCCGATGGGGTCGGAGGTACATGTACTAAGTTTGGTTTTGATACATGAAAGCGTTGCTGAGATATGAAATCACTTCCTGTTTGGCGGCTTCGCCACAAATTTCGATTGGCTGGTACAGGCCAATGCTTCTTTCAATTGTTCCAGAAAGCAAGGCACTGATAAGGAATGGTCTGAAGATGGTCTCTGCCAATTTTGGTGAGGATCCGCTGAAATTTGTGACCTGCGAAAACTTGTACGTGTTTTTGATTAAATCCAATATGGCGGCCGAATCAATTACGATGACATCACAAGTTGGCCTGGGTCGGCCTAAGGACCTCCAACAGTATTACCAGACACCACTAGTACATTTTAATTCCAAACACAACAGCAGCTACAGGCCAAAAGGCATGTTTCTTAATTACAGCGCCCCCTAGAGGTCAAAGGTCACCAGATTTATTGAGTGTCCCCCTGATTTGGTCCTAAGTCCATGTATCCAGTTTGGCTTTGATACATGCAAGGGTTGCTGAGATATGACCTCACTTCCTGTTTGGCGGCTTCGCCGCAAATTTCGATTGGCTGTTACAGCCAAATGCTTCTGTCAATTGTTCCAGAAAGCAATGCACTGATAAGGCATGGTCTGAAGATGGTCTCTGCCAATTTTGGTGAGGATCCGCTGAAATTTGTGACCTGCGAAAACTTGTACGTGTAAGTGTACTATCTTGTCTTTCCGATGTTGAAAAATGACTAGAGGATTTAGCCTCTGTGTGACTATTTTCATACCATAGTGAAAAAAAGAAAGTCATGAACTACTTCTGAAAGTTCACAGACACTCTGATTAACTTTAGACAACTAATTAAATAATTAGACAACTAATTAAAATTGAAATTAGATGGGAAAATGCTTCTGTTAGGTTTTGTATATAAGATTTTTCAGGGGTGCCAATAATTGTGAGCAACGTGCTTTTGTTAAAAATATTTATTTTTTTATGAGATTTTCCTTTTTCTCAAAATAAATTTGCTTCCCTTCAAGGTTGGATTTTCCCTATTTTTTTCATTGTGAGATTACAATAAATCATCAACAGATTATTTTTTATACCGGCTTTTTGTCAACTTTAGCAGAGGTGCCAATAATTCTGGAGGGTACTGTAGGTCTTTCCCTTAATCAGGACTTCGGCAGTCCGTCCATCCTTACTGGGTTTGAGGTTCTGTATTTTTCTCACTGGCCAAAATGCTTGTGGAAGCTTGTAATCAACCACCATCACCACTGATGAGGGATTCAGGCTAGGAGCGTCCCGTTGCCTTGTCTGTCGGGTCTGGAGGGTAGGGAGGTCATTTTTGATGAAGCTGAACCAGAATTGGTCCGCAGGAATCTGACTATGATGCCAGTGTCTGTTGGAAAGTAGCTCGGAGTGAGTGTACTTGACCTGGGGTAAGGTTGCTTCCCACCGCCCTCTAAGGAGAAGATCTGGGGTGACGGGATCAGCATTAGCCAACTCCGAAGACACATAGGAGAGGCTTGGAGTTCAGGATTTCCATCAGAACTGTTCTTAGAATCCCTTCCATCACAGTCTGACTCCCCAAGGACATTCTTAGGGCAGTCTTCACTGCTGCCACCTGCAAAGCTGGACTGAGGTCTGAGAAGGCTTCTTCCAGTTCCCCTGCCTCCCCATGAAGTTGGTTCTCTGATCAGAAATGACTTCATAGGGGCAACCACGGTGAGCCACAAAGCGATGGAAGGATAGGAGAAAGCTGTCAGTATTCAACTTACACAATTACAATGAGTGGCGAGGCATTTAAAAAGGGTACCCCACCTCTTCTCAGAATGGCGACCCACCTTCATCAAAGCAGTCAATCCCTGTCGACCAGAAGGGTGGCTTATATAAACCAAGGCAACAAGGACGTAGATCTGACATCCTATGATTGTAGGCTTTCTCTTCCAACTTTTGCACCCAGTGCAAGCATACTGGTGTTTGGGCACTGCTTGTCTGCCACACAGAATCCAGTATTGGTGGTGAAGGCTAGCAAACACTCTCTTTGGTCCTGGATGGAGTATTTTTTGTCAAAATCTGGAAGGCTGTTATGTAGTGTTTTGGATCCAACACTATTGGATGTACTTCGGTTCAAGCCAGGTCCTGACTTTGACAAACTTTGACAGGTTTACGACTGTATACGGCAATTTGCAGGCAACACCAAAAACTGCCGTGAATTCTCAGAAATCAATGCAGGCCTTGGTAGGCAGTCGTCCCCCCATGCCCCCCCTCTTCCTAATTCTAGGGGAGCTATACAAATACAAATCAGGGTAGCAGGGGGAGTGCACTGTGCATGGTGGCATGACTGTGGCCTTTTCTTTGGTCTTGCTTAAACAGTGGGTGTGTTAACTACACAACTCCCAGCAATGCGCTCAATAGGCAGAAATGATGCTGGGTATGACATGTCTATTCCCTGCAAGCTCCAATAATGTAACCAACTTAAAACAGTCGATAGACTCAAGTTTAGATTCGGATTTTCCCTTCACACCAACACAATGAAAATTTCAGAGGCAAATATATAAATGATTGTCTTTATCACTATTTTCATTCAACAAAAATATATGCAGTTCAATTGACACAATGTGACACAAACTGTGAGTTGGTGAGGATGCTCTCGATGGAGCAGTGGTAGAAGTTCACCAGGATCTGGGGAGATAGGTGGACCTTTTTTAGTCTCCTCAGTAAGAAAAGACGCTGGTGAGCCTTCTTGATCAGGGTAGAGGTGTTGAGGGTCCAAGAGAGGTCCTCAGAGAGGTGACATGCTCCACCTCAGTCTCGTTGATGAAAATGGGTGTGTGTGTGTTCCAGCTTTAGACTTCCTGAAGTCCACAATGAGCTCTTTGGTCTTTTTGGTGTTGAGAGCCAGGTTGTTGTCAGTGCACCACGATGTAAGGTGCTGGGCCTCCTCCCTGTAGGCCGTTTCATTATTGTTGCTGATGAGACCAAGAGCCATGGGCCATGAGCCATGTACAGGTGTACAGTCATAGGTGAAGCCCTCTGTTCCGGCTCCAGTCCCTGCAGCTACTCCAGTCCGTCTTCCTGCCCAGCCAGCATATGCAGAACCAATCCGTTCATCCTCCCCAGAATTTTAGTTTGCCTTCTTAGTTTCCCGCCTTGTTCAGTGGCCACCTGTTTCCAATCCTAATTAAGTTCCTATTTAAACCCTGGACTCTCAGTGTGTGTTGTTGATTATTATGACCATGACGCATGTCCAAATATCCGTCAAGGATTCCCGGGACACTGAAAGACCGGGGTAGATGAAACTTGGTGGGCATGTAACCCCATATGGATAGCATGGAACCATCGTTTTTGATCTGTAGCCCCCCCGCTGGACTGGACCCCCTGAAAGGAGGGTAGGGCAGACAGTTTTCTGTGAATATCTTGAGAACCGTAGGGCCTAGGACAGGGGTGGGCAAACTCCGGCCCGCCAAGCACTTTCATCCGGCCCGCGCATTTCATTTGGTTATCAGGCTGCTCGCTATTTTTTTCCTGCGATAGAGACGACGTTGGTTAGCTTTACTGCAAACTGCTTTTCACTCTCCTTAGAGAACGTTTACAATGTCAATGTCAAAACATCATGTTAAATAGAGATCATGTTAAACTAAGTTAACTCTTAGTTATCTCCTTTGCAGCAGATCTAACGTTATAACGCTACATTATGCGATCCATTTAATTGGGAACGCGTCTGCACTCACGAGAGGGAGAGAGAGCCGCAGGTTCCAGCTGGCTTGTCAATGTTGATAATTGATATCTCCTTCTTATAAGAAACTTTTAAAAGGAAATCATGAAGGCAACAGTAGTTCCCACTACTGACCATTTAAAAACTGTGATGGCCCAGCCGTAGGTACAGCACTAGCCATAGCGGAGCAGGCAGAAGATCATTGAGAAATAAACGTGAATTAAAGCGACTTTCTTAAAGCGACAGTGCACAATTTATACATGTTAAACAGCATAAAATTAGCAGTATGTTTAAGCAATTAATATTTTAAAAGAAATACTTTTCATAATAAATGATGGGCTATAAAAAATGTATTTTTTTTTTTGTGTGTGTGTGTGTGTGTGGGGGGGGGGGGGTGTTGTTGTGCGCCCGCCGCCCAATTTTCAAAACCCAATGTGGCCCTTGAGCCAAAAAGTTTGCCCACCCCTGGCCTAGGATGACCAATTTTTTCCGTATGTTTGCCTCCAGGGGTCATCTTAACCCATTCCATGTGCACACATGTGCATAAACAGATACACACGCACACACATACATTCACAGTAATCATACATATGACACATACTCACACAGTAGACATATGTAGGCATGCATGCACATGCACAAACACACATACGCAGGCAAACACACAAGCACGCGCACACACACACACACACACACACACATACACACCCACACACATAAACATAAACGTGTACACGCACACATGCACACAATTCAAGAATTTCTGACCAGAGCAGCAACCAGATTTGGCCCGTGGTCCTCAGCCCTTTTCTAGTAGATCCAAAGGTCCAATTCACAGACAAAACCGTTACACGCAGTCGTGGCCTACTGGTTAGGGTTTCAGGCTTGGAGCCGAAGGGTTGCCGGTTCGATCCCCGACCAGTGGGAACGGTTGAAGTGCCCTTGAGCAAGGCACCTAAACCCTCACTGCTCCCCGAGCGCTGCTGTAGCAAGGCAGCTCACTGCTCCGGGTTAGTGTGTGCTTCACCTCATTGTGTGCTCTGTGTGTTCACTAATTCAAGGATGGGATAAATGCAGAGACCAAATTCCTTGTATACGCAAGTACAGTGGGCAGTGCTTCGACTTGGCCAGCTTCCCTCGCGGTCCGCGCGCGGGATCACGCGGCATCACGCGACTTTAATTTGTATTTTTCCAGTGACGCTGCAACGACGCTGCAACAACCAGCAGAGGTCTCAAGTGAGCAGGGTGTCTCGTAAAAAGAAATGGAGCTGGAAAACCCTACACAGACTTCACTACAGACTTTAGCAGACTGGTTTAGAAATAATTTATTAGCCAGAAATATGCCTGCCCTGCCCTAATAAAGAAATATTTGGTAAACGGCGAGTGAATCCCGTTTGCAGCCGTAGAAGAAACGCAGGACAAATTAAACATTCTGTTTTTCTCCGAGTGCAACGATGATAGACAGACATCATTTGGACAAAATATAGAGCATATTAACCTCCGTTGCTCAGCCAAATGCCTTCCTGTTACGTCCTGTTATCACGGAGTTACAGGCGATAAACGATTTTTGATGGTCACAAGTTTACTTCATTAGCGTTTATTTTTTTGATTATTAAAGAGTGTTTTACATTTAAAGGCTTGACTTCGTGCTTATTCAGAAGAGCATTTAGAGCTCTGCCCAATCCCAGACGTTCACATTGCATGTTTGTTTGTAATGGATGCAACCGCGAGATAAGCTTATCATAGGTGCCGATACCGTGGGTGCTCCGTCTCTCGGGCACCCACTGAAAACATCGAGCACCCACGTGTGCCAGCTTACAGTCCCGGCTAAATTTACATTAATTTAAAATCATCGCAGTTTATGTTAAATTCAGCATCTCTCATAATGTGATTGGATATGTTGCTGTCAATTCCCTACTCCATATACTAACCACCAATGAGAGCGTCTCTCGTATGAAAATTCCTGACACTTCCCACCTGAAGAATTAACGCAAGGCTTTGTCGGGTCTTCAGCCCCGAATGTTTAAAATGTATATAGCCCTGAATATCATTTTAAAAGTAGTCTGACAAAGCTTATTGTTTTGTGACACAGCTAAACACTGGTACCTCATAGAACGTCTATAACAGCCTAGGTGGTCGCAACTCACAAAAGTAAAGCAGATAGAAAAAAACTCACGCAAATCTAGCCTAGGCCTACAACACACAGACAGCTTCATGCGCAGGGAAGAGAGCACGCGCGCGCGCACTGTGCTTTATGATTGTTGGCTTCTGATGGTATCTTGCTATTCACTGAACTGCATTAGGTGACACAAATGGTATTGCCTTTATCTTATAACTCCTTGTCTGAGCGACTACCAGGCCTATGGTTTTTAAAAGTCAGATGTTCCCTGACAAAGACATTCAAAAAATATAGCTGCAAGCAGCAATGTGGGGGCCAAGCAGGCAGTTCAGCAGGCCAGATTTGCCATGTAAGTCAATGCCGTTGCATCAGACATATAGCCTTAAGCAGTCACAGCAAGTTCCATGCCATACAACCCAAGATTGGCTGAGTTACAAGGTCAAGTTTCACATCAAAACATAACTGATTTTGTGGAGCTGAACCAGGGCTGAGTGTCGCCGCCCCCTCCCCCAGCCAGCCCACCGCCGCAACCGCCCCTGCCCATCCCACCCCGCCCTTGCACGCACGCTTTAGAATGAACTGGATGGAACTTGCTGTCATCAGTTTCACATCAAAAATAAAAGATTGACTGAGATATGATCACACTTGCTGTGATTTAAACAGAGAGGTCAAAAATTGACGTCATAGGGTGTGTTGAACTCGGCTTGGCCCAAGGATTCCAATGATACCTCATTTTGCCATTCGGGTCAACAGGTCAAAAGTTACGTCCGTGAACACAAATCCAACTTTGGCCTGTTGGTGGCGCTAGAGCGCTTGAGGTGCCGGCATGAAACTTGGTGAAATGAATTATTGGACTGTCCCCAATTAGTGTGCAAAATTGTATAACTTTTTACCAGACGGTTCTATGGGCTGCCATTGACTTCCATTGCAAAATAATGCGCATCAGCAACTACTGGCCAAAATGCATTTTTGTCAATTACGGAGCCCCCTAGAGGTCAAATGTCACCAAATTTCTTGAGCGTCCTTCCGATGGGGTCGGAGGTACATGTACTAAGTTTGGTTTTGATACATGAAAGCGTTGCTGAGATATGAAATCACTTCCTGTTTGGCGGCTTCGCCACAAATTTCGATTGGCTGGTACAGGCCAATGCTTCTTTCAATTGTTCCAGAAAGCAAGGCACTGATAAGGCATCGTCTGAAGATGGTCTCTGCCAATTTTGGTGAGGATCCGCTGAAATTTGTGACCTGCGAAAACTTGTACGTGTTTTTGATTAAATCCAATATGGCGGCCGAATCAATTACGATGACATCACAAGTTGGCTTGGGTCACCTTAAGGACCTCCAACAGTATTACCAGACACCAATAGTGCGTTTTAATTTTAAGCACAACTGCAGCAACAGGCCAGAAGGCATGTTTCTTAATTACAGCGCCCCCTAGAGGTCAAAGGTCACCAGATTTCTTGAGCGTCCCCCTGATTGGGTCCTGAGTCCATGTCCTAAGTTTGGTTATGATAAATGAATGGGTTGCTGAGATATGAGCTCACTTCCTGTTTGGCGGCTTCGCCGCAAATTCCGATTGGATATTTCGGATGAACGGTTATAGTTCCGAAGACAAAACACCACAACTTTTGTGAGACTTGGTCTGAAGATCATGTGTATCAAGTTTGGTGACGATCGGACAAAATTTGTGACCTGTGAAGTTTTAGTTTCACTTTCACTAAAATCCAATATGGCGGAAAATCCATCATGGCGGAAAATGACGTCATAGGGTGCGTTGAACTCGGCTTGGTCCAAGGAATCCAACGATACCTAATTTTTGAAAATTGGGTCAACTGGTCAGAAGTTACGTGTGTGAACGCAAGTCCAACTTTGGCCTGTTGGTGGCGCTAGAGCGCTTGATGTGCCAACATGAAACTTGGTGAAATGAATCATGGGACTGTCCCAAATCGGTGTGCCAAATTTCACAACTTTTCACCAGACGGTTCTATGGGCTGCCATTGACTTCAATGGCAGAGGAATAATAATAAGAAAACTAACAAACACAATGGTTGCCTCGCAGCTTCGCTGCTTGGCCCCCAATAATAAGAACAAATAGAAACACAATGGGTGCCTTCGCAGCTTCGCTGCTTGGCCCCCAATAAGAACAAATAGAAACACAATGGGTGTCTTCGCAGCTTCGCTGCTTGGCCCCCAATAATAAGAAGAAATCATAGAAACACAATGGGTGCCTTCGCAGCTTCGCTGCTTGGCCCCCAATAATAGGAAAAGCTAGTAACTCAATGGGTGCCTTCGCAGCTTTGCTGCTTGGCCCCCAATAATAAATATAGCTGCAAGCAGCAATGAGGGGGCCAAGCAGAATAGGCTGGAGTAGCCATGGCGACAAGATAGAACTCAGCAGACATCCGCGATCAACAGTTTCAACTAGTGTCACATCAAAACATAACTGATTTTGTAGGGCTGAAACAGGGCTGAGAATTGCCAACGCCTCCGCCAGCCAGCCCCCCATCTAATCACCCCTGCCCATCCCCGCCCTTGCACGCACGCATTAGAATGAACTGGATGGAACATGTTGTCATCAGTTTCACATCAAAAAATAAAGAATCGATGAAACACATCAGCAACTACAGATCAAAATGCAAAATTGCAAATTGCAGCAACCTCTACAGGTCAAAGGTCACCAAATGTTTTGTGCGTCCTCCTAATGGGGTCATGAATCTATGTAGTAAGTTTGGTTATGATACATGGCAGGGTTGCTGAGATATGAGCTCACTTCCTGTTTGGCGGCTTCGCCATCATTTTTGATTGGCTGTTACGGAAGAATGCTTTTGTCAATTGTTCCAGAAAGCAATATATTGATAGGTTATGGTCTGAAGATAGTCTGTGCCAATTTTGGTGAAGATCAGATGAAATTTGTGACCTGTGAAAACTTTTTGATGTTTTTGATTAAATCCAATATGGCGGCCGAATCAATTATGATGACATCACAAGTTGGCCTGGGTTGGCCTAAGGACGTCCAAAAGTATTACCTGAAACCACTAGTGCATTTTAATTCTAAGCACAACAGCAGCTACAGGCCAAAAGGCATGTTTCTTAATTACAGCGCCCCCTAGAGGTCAAAGGTCACCAGATTTCTTGAGTGTCCCCCTGATTGGGTCTTGAGTCCATGCACCCAGTTTGGCTTTGATACATGCAAGGGTTGCTGAGATATGAGCTCACTTCCTGTTTGGCGGCTTCGCCGCAAATTTCGATTGGCTGTTACAGCCGAATGCTTCTGTCAATTGTTCCAGAAAGCAACGCACTGATAAGGCATGGTCTGAAGATGGTCTCTGCCAATTTTGGTGAGGATCCGCTGAAATTTGTGACCTGCAAAAACTTGTACGTGTTTTTGATTAAATCCAATATGGTGGCCGAATCAAGTACGATGACATCACAAGTTGGCTTGGGTCGGCCTAAGGACCTCCAACAGTATTACCAGACACCACTAGTGCATTTTAATTCTAACCACAACTGCAGCTACAGGCCAAAAGGCATGTTTCTAAATTACAGCGCCCCCTAGAGGTCAAAGGTCACCAGATTTCTTGAGCGTCCCTCTGATTGGGTCTTGAGTCCATGTACAAAGTTTGGTTATGATAGATAAATGGGTTGCTGAGATATGAGCTCACTTCCTGTTTGGCGGCTTCGCCGCAAATTTTGATTGGCTGTTACGGGCGAACGGTTTTAGTTCCGAAGACGAAAAGGAGTATCTTTTGTGAGGCTTGGTCTGAAGATCATGTGTGTCAGGTTTGGTGTCGATCGGACAAAATTTGTGACCTGTGAAAACTTTTTAGTGTTTTTGATTAAATCCAAAATGGCGGAAAATCCATCATGGCGGAAAATGACGTCATAAGATGCGTTGAACTCGGCTTGGTCCAAGGATTCTAAAAATACATCATTTTTGACAATCGGGTCATCTAGTCAAAAGTTACGCGCATGAACGCACGTCCAACTTTGGCCTATTGGTGGCGCTAGAGCGCTCATGGTGCCGGTATGAAACATGGTGAAATTAATCATGAGACTGTCCCCAATCAGTGTGCCAAATTTCACAACTTTTCACCAGACGGTTCTATGGGCTGCCATAGACTCCAATGGCGGAGGAAAGATGTTAAATAATAATAATAAGAAAATATAGCTGCAAGCAGCAATGAGGGGGCCAAGCAGTATAGGCCAGTGTAGCCATGGTGACAAGATTAAACTCAGCAGATACCCGCCATCAACACTTTCAACAAGTGTCACATCAAAATATAACTGACTTTGTAGGGCTGAAACAGAGTATTGCCGCTGCCGCCTCCGCCAGCCAGCCCCCCCCACCTAATCACCCCTGCCCGTCCCACCCCGTCCCGCCCCGCCCCGCTGTTGCACGGACACATTAGAATGAACTGGATGGAACATGTTGTCATCAGTTTCACATCAAAAAATAAAAGATTGATAAAACACATCAGCAACTACTGATCGATCAAAAGGCAATTGCTAATTGCAGCACCCCCTACAGGTCAAAGGTCACCATATTTCTTGGGCGTCCCCCTGATTGGGTCCTGAGTCCATGCACCAAGTTTGGCTTTGATACATGCAATGGTTGCTGAGATATGAGCTCACTTCCTGTTTGGCGGCTTCGCCACCAATTTCGATTGGCTGTTACGGGCGAATGCTTTTGTCAATTTTTCCAAAAAGCAATGCCCTGATAAGGCATGGTCTGAAGATGGTCTCTGCCAATTTTGGTGAGGATCCGCTCAAATTTGTGACCTGCGAGAACTTGTACGTGTTTTTGATTAAATCCAATATGGCGGCCGAATCAATTATGATGACATCACAAGTTGGCTTGGGTCGGCCTAAGGACCTCCAACAGTATTACCAGACACCACTAGTGCATTTTAATTCTAAGCACAACAGCAGCTACAGGCCAAAAGGCATGTTTCTAAATTACAGCGCCCCCTAGAGGTCAAAGGTCACCAAATTTATTGAGCGTTCCCCTGATTGGGTCCTGAGTCCATGTACAAAGTTTGGTTATGATAGATTAATGGGTTGCTGAGATATGAGCTCACTTCCTGTTTGGCGGCTTCGCCGCAAATTTTGATTGGCTGTTACGGGCAAACGGTTTTAGTTCCGAAGACGAAAAGGAGTATCTTTTGTGAGGCTTGGTCTGAAGAGCATGTGTGTCAGGTTTGGTGTCGATTGGACAAAATTTGTGACCTGTGAAAACCTTTTAGTGTTTTTGATTAAATCCAAAATGGCGGAAAATCCATCATGGCGGAAAATGACGTCATAGGGTGCGTTGAACTCGGCTTGGTCCAAGGATTCCAACGATACCTCATTTTTGACAATCGGCCATACGGGTCAAAAGTTACGTGTGTGAACGCAAGTCCAACTTTGGCCTATTGGTGGCGCTAGAGCGGTTGAGGTGCCATCATGAAACTTGGTGACATTAATCATGGGAATGTCCCTAATCAGTGTGCCAAATTTCACAACTTTTCACCAGACGGTTCTATGGGCTGCCATTGACTTCCATGGCGGAATAATAATAATAATAAGAACAAATAGAAACACAATGGGTGCCTTCGCAGCTTCGCTGCTTGGCCCCCAATAAATATAACCGCAAGCGGTGATTTACGGGGTCCGAGCAAAACGAACATGATGGCATAGCTTTTTAGTTTTACATATGCTTTGATTGTTTGGGCACAATTGTTCAAAAGAAACGTGATCGGATTTCGGTTATCGGATTTCAGTTACCGGATTTCAGCTATCGGATTGGATCAAATCTTGAAAATGGGTTGTTCAAAGGGAAACAAGGATCCTGAAATTGGATTAGATCACATAATCTATTCTTGGTTTTGATCTGGATAAAACCTTCACTTTGTGTCGTTCAAAACTTTTGAGTTGGATTGGAATAAATTTGATGCATAAAATTAGGATTACCCTGTGCTGTAACATTATAGTGTGCTAACCTCCACAACCCAACAGTATTCTAACAATACTTGATTCTACAGGACTATTTATTTGTTGTGGATAAGATGAAGGGTTTGATAATGGAAGGCAGTGTTTCCCACTGAATTGAATTGTATTTGTGGTGGTGGGTTCTGTGTCGGAGTCAATAAGATAAACAGCGTATAATTATACAGTTATACTTGCCTTGCACTACAAGTCCATATTGACAAGTAGCTGTAATGCTGTAATGTTATAGTGTGCTAACCTCCACAACCCAACAGCATTCTATTCTAGTATGCTAACCTCCACAACCCAACAGTATTTTAACACTAATGCTTCAGGTGGGATTTGAACACTCAACATAAGGATGACCAGTACAAGGCATTATCCCACTAAGCCACTGTCAATCCTACATCTTTGCCAGTCACATTCACATGGTGAAAATGTGTATTGGTAAACACACAAGAAAAAGAAAAGAAAAGAAAAAAAAGTATACATTTGACAATAAAATGAAGGGCTTTTCTGAAAGAGAACACCTGAAAACGTTTGGAAATTCTGGGACAATTAGACATTTGTAGAGAAGAACAGTAATGGATGAAATATAAATATGATAGACTTAATGATGAAGGGAAAATAGTAAACAAAGAAGTTCCCCTATATGTCTTCGAGTGTGTCGGCATTCTGATTCTTGGCAACTAATGAGTGTGAATGTTGATTGCCTGATGTCATTCAGGTGCTGTTCAATGGTGTGACTCTTCAATAACCAATAGCATGTGCATCTTGAGCCTAAAGCTCTAGCAGGATTCGAACTCTCAACCTAACAAACACCAGCACTAGGCATTATCCCTCTGAGCCACTAACAATCCGACATATTAGGCAGTCACATTCACATGGTGAAAATGTGTGTTGGTAAACACACAAGAAAAACTCCAAGTATACATTTGACAATAAAATGAAGGGCTTTCCTGAAAGAGTACACCTGAAAACTTTTGGATATTCTGGGGCAATTAGACATTTATAGAGAAGAACAGTAATGGATGAAATATAAATATGATAGACTTAATGATGAAGGAAAAATAGTAAACAAAGAAGTTCCCCTATATGTCATAGAGTGTGTCGGCATTCTGATTCTTGGCAAGTAATGAGTGTGAATGTTAATTGCCTGATGTCATTCAGGTGCTGTTCAATGGTGTCAATCTTCAATAACCAATAGCATGTGCATCTTGAGCTTCAAGCTCTAGCAGGATTCGAACTCTCAACCTAACAAACACCAGCAGTGTGTAATGAGTGTGAATGTTAATTGCCTGATGTCATTCAGGTGCTGTTCAATGGTGTGACTCAGAAGGCTCAATGGTATGGAGTGATGACACGGAGATGGCAGGTTTCGGTGCAACACAAGTTAACTTTATTTGAGTTTCAATTCATCTGTTCTTTTGTTCTTTACTTGTATGTGTGCTGCATCAAAGAGGAAACAAACAGAAAATGGAGTAATCAGTGAAATGGGGTAAATCAGTACAGATCCCAACTCACAAACAAACCAATTGACATTTGAACAATAAACTGAAATCATATGGCTATATAAGGTACAACTAAACAATACTTGACATCCCAAGTCAACCAACATCACCTAATCATCTCTCACATGGGACTCCAACACACCAAACCAACAAACAAAGACCTTAACTTTACACATGATGGCAGAGCTACTCTACAAACTGATAAACATCACAAAAGTCATAGTGAGGGTGATTAAAGTGATGACTTACGTTAACTCAAAGACGCACACAGAGCAGGACACACTGGAGTGCTGGGTTGAGATGAACAAAAGAGCGAACTGAGGGCGAGCAAACAATTTATCCTGGTCTGAGCCCCTGCTCCGGAGCTACAGGGTTTCCCAGCGGGTAAACTTTGGAAAGATTTGCAAAGATTTGGAAAAGATTTTTGAAAGACTACAGTCTCAGACCCTCTCACATCTAAAAACAAGTAGTAGAGTTTTAAGTCACAGACTATGATTTTGCAATGACTAGGGATCTTGCAGGGTCACTATTTACAAGACTGCAACATGATTCCTTTAAATTATTACCCATTGTGCAATAGATAAACAGGAACTGAAAATAATAGCCTACTAAACTCAAAGTCGTATTTTCATGTTTCTGCAGCATTGTTTCATGCGTGACATCCTTAACCGATATAGAGTTGTTCTGTCAAGTGGAAGAGCCGACTAAATATGTATAAGAAATGACAAATAATTATAGGCTACAGCTTATAATTATACAGTAATACTTGCCTTGCACTACAAGTCCATATTGACAAGTAGCTGTAATGTTATAGTGTGTTATCCTCCACAACCCAACAGCATTCTATTGTAGTATGCTAACATCCACAACTCACTAATGCTTCAAGTGGGATTTGAACTCTCAAGCTAAGGATCACCAGTACAAGGCATTATCCCACTGAGCCACTGTCAATCCTACATGTTGGCCAGTCACATTAACATGGTGAAAATGTGTATTGGTAAACACACAAGAAAAACTCCAAGCATGAAGGGGCGATTAGACATTTGTAGAGATGAACACTAATAGATTAAATATAAATATGATAGACTTAATGATGAAGGAAAAATAGTAAACAAAGAAGTTCCCCTGAATGTCATAGAGTGTCTCGGCATTCTGATTCTTGGCAACTGATGAGTGTGAATGTTGATTGCCTGATGTCATTCAGGTGCTGTTCAATGGTGTGAATCTTCAATAACCAATAGTATTCGAGCTAGAGCCTAAAGCACTACCGGGGATTCGAACCCTCAACCTAACAAACACCAGCACTAGGCATTATCCCACTGAGCCACTGACAATCCTACATATTGGGTAGTCACATTCACATGGTGAAAATGTGTGTTGGTAAACACACAAGAAAAACTCCAAGTATATATTTGACAATAAAATGAAGGGCTTTCCTGAAAAAATACACCTGAAAACTTTTGGATATTCTGGGGCAATTAGACATTTATAGAGAAGAACAGTAATGGATGAAATATAAATATGATAGACTTAATGATGAAGGAAAAATAGTAAACAAAGAAGTTCCCCTATATGTCTTCGAGTGTGTCGGCATTCTGATTCTTGGCAACTAATGAGTGTGAATGTTAATTGTCTGATGTCATTCAGGTGCTGTTCAATAGTGTGAATCTTCAATAACCAATAGCATGTGCATCTTGAGCCTAAAGCTCTAGCAGGATTCGAACTCTCAACCTAACAAACACCAGCACTAGGCATTATCCCACTCTGCCACTGACAATCATACACATTCAGCAGTCACATTCAAATGGTGAAAATGTGTGTTGGTAAACACACAAGAAAAACTCCAAGTACACATTTGACAATAAAATGAAGGGCTTTCCTGAAAGAGTACACCTGAAAACTTTTGGATATTCTGGGGCAAATAGACATTTATAGAGAAGAACAGTAATGGATGAAATATAAATATGATAGACTTAATGATGAAGGAAAAATAGTAAACAAAGAAGTTCCCCTATATGTCATAGAGTGTGTCGGCATTCTGATTCTTGGCAACTAATGAGTGTGAATGTTAATTGTCTGATGTCATTCAGGTGCTGTTCAATAGTGTGAATCTTCAATAACCAATAGCATGTGCATCTTGAGCCTAAAGCTCTAGCAGGATTCGAACTCTCAACCTAACAAACACCAGCACTAGGCATTATCCCACTCAGCCACTGACAATCATACACATTGAGCAGTCACATTCAAATGGTGAAAATGTGTGTTGGCAAACACACAACATCAAGAAAATTCCTAGCATACATTTGACAATAGAATTAAGGGCTTTATAAAAAAGAGTACATATCTGAAAATGTGCACTGTTAATGGTATCCACCTAATGATGGTTGTATGGTTGTTATCCAAGAAAAAAAAATTACTCATATAGGAATATAGGTGATATAGGAGAAATGGGCTGAGTGGTCGAACTTTATTTGCCTATATCTCTGAAATGGAACAACGTATCCAAATTCTTTTGATAACTTTTGTGAGGCTTTGTCTAAACATTGTCTGTGAGAATTTTGGTGAAGATTTGATAATTTTTGAAGCCTGTGAAACTTTTTATGATGTTTGGCTTTTCTCTGAAATTGTGGCAAAAGTAAACATTTTTAGAGCATAAGACCAGGGTGAAAAAGATGCATCTGAATGTAGAGATTAATATGATGAAAGAATTTTGAGTCTAGGTGAATCTGGTAAGGAGAAATAAGCGTTTTTGACAAGAGCGCCACCTTTGGGTGCAGTACCCCAAATTTGGGTTATGGGTAGTGGGGGGTACTGGTAACAATACTTGAAAATGTCAAGTTTCTAGGACTTACGGTTTATAGGAATATAGGTGATCTAGGAAAAAAGGCCTAAGTGGTCTAACTTTATTGGCCTATATCTCTGAAATGGAACAAAATATCAAAATTCTGAGCGATAACTTTTGTGAGGCTTGGTCTAAACATTGTCTGTGAGAATTTTGGTGAAGATTCGATTATTTTTGAAGAGTGTGAAACTTTTTATAATGTTTGGCTTTTCCATGAAATTGTTGAAAAAGTAAACATTTGTAGACCATAAGACCAGGGCCAAAAAGATGCATCTGAGTTTAGAGATTAATATTCTGAAAGAATTTTGAGTCTAGGTGAATCTGGTAAGGAGAAATAAGCATAATTAACTTTTTTTTTCAATAGCGCCACCTTTGGGTGCAGTACCCCAAATTTTGGGTTATGGGTAGAGGGGGGTACTGGTAACCATACCTGAAAATTTCAAGAGTTTTGGAGTTACGGTTTAGGCTGCAGTATGATTTTTACAGAATTTTGGCCAAAAAATGAACGGTACAGAAACAATAGGGTTCCTGCAGCTACGCTGCTCGGACCCCTAATAATAATAAATATAGCTGCAAGCAGCAATGAGGGGGCCAAGCAGAATAGGCCGGAGTAGCCACGGCGACAAGATAGAACTCAGTAGACATCGTGATCAACACTTTCAACAAGTGTCACATCAAACATAACTGACTTTGTAGGGTTGAAACAGGGCTGAGTATTGCCACAGCCTCCGCCAGCCAGCCCCCCCACCTAATCACCCCTGCCCGTCCCACCCCGTCCCGCCCCGCCCTACCACACACGCATTAGAATGAACTGGATGGAACATGTTGTCATCAGTTTCACATCCAAAAATAAAAGATCGATAAAACACATCGCAACTACAGATCAAAATGCAATATTGCTAATTGCAGCACCCCCTACAGGTCAAAGGTCAACACATTTTTTGAGCGTCCTCCTAATGGGGTCCTGAACCTATGTAGTAAGTTTGGTTATGATACATGGTAGGGTTGCTGAGATATGAGCTCACTTCCTGTTTGGCGGCTTCGCCTCAAGTTTCGATTGGCTGTTACAGCCGAATGCTACTGTCAATCGTTCCGAAAAGCGATGCACTGATAAGGCATGGTCTGAAGATGGTCTCTGCCAATTTTGGTGAGGATCCGTTGAAATTTGTGGCCTGCGAAAATTTGTACGTGTTTTTGATTAAATCCAATATGGCGGCCGAATCAATTATGATGACATCACAAGTTGGCTTGGGTCGGCCTAAGGACCTCCAACAGTATTACCAGACACCACTAGTGCATTTTAATTCTAAGCACAACTGCAGCTACAGGCCAAATGACATGTTTCTTAATTACAGCGCCCCCTAGAGGTCAAAGGTCACCAGATTTCTTCGACGTCCCCATGATTGGGTCCTGAGTCCATGCACCAAGTTTGGCTTTGATACATGCAAGGGTTGCTGAGATGTGAGCTCACTTCCTGTTTGGCGGCTTCGCCGCATATTTAGATTGGCTGTTACGGGTGAACGATTTGAGTTCCGAAGACGAAAAGGAGTATCTTTTGTGAGGCTTGGACTGAAGATCATGTGTGTCAAGTTTGGTGACGATCGGACAAAATTTGTGACCTGTGAAGAATTAGTTTCACTTTCACTAAAATCCAAAATGGCGGAAAATCCATCATGGCGGAAAATGATGTCATATGGTGCGTTGAACTCGGCTTGGTCCAAGGATTCCAACGATACCTCATTTTTGACAATTGGGCCTATGGGTCAAAAGTTACGTGCGTGAACGCGCGTCCAACTTTGGCCTGTTGGTGGCGCTAGAGCGCTCAAGGTGCCGGCATGAATCTTGGTGAAATTAATCATTGGCCTGTTCCCAATCAGTGTGCCAAATTTCACAACTTTTCACCAGACGGTTCTATAGGCTGCCATAGACTCCAATGGCAGAGGAAAGATGTTAAATAATAATAATAATAATAATAAGAAATCATAGAAACACAATGGGTGCCTTCGCAGCTTCGCTGCTTGGCCCCCAATCATAGAAACACAATGGGTGCCTTCGCAGCTTCGCTGCTTGGCCCCCAAATAGTGGTGTGGACATATCCCCCCCGTCCCCACCGTAATCTACGCGTATGCCTGTAGGTCCTTATCACGGAGTTACAGGCGATAAATGCGATGGTCAAAAGTAGCCTAAACGTCATTAGCGGTTTATTTATTTATTGTAGGCCTATTATTAAAGAGTGTTTTTCATCTAAAGGTTCAACTTCATGCTTATGCACTAGACTAGGCATAGGCTAGCCTAGGCCTACTAGGCGCTCTCCCCAATCCTAGAATTTCACATTATTTGTTTGTAATGGATGCAAAACAGCCTTGCTGAATAGGGACGAATGAAGCAGTCCTCCTCCCGACCACCCCATGTAGTAGCCTACATGCGCACATATGCACATAGTGCATAAATAAAGTATACATGCACACATATTCCCTCACGGGATCAAAATAGTATATATGCTTAGGCTATACCCGTGTTTTATAGCCTCCTATTGCAAGTGAGACATGGAAAAGCAGTTTTAGAGAAATTAGTTAACCTATGGAGAGTGACGGCCTGTGGTTCATGAAGGGCAGTTATTTGAATGTGCGGTGGCCTTACCCATGTAAAACAGAGTGAAATAGCATTTTGTATAGAAACATTATATCATTAGATACATGTATTATTCTAGCCATATAGCCTAAACGGCATAGTGCACGGTATTTCCAACCGCGAGATACACTTCACTATGACGGCAATGAGTAGTTAACAGACAAGACGCAATCTATCTGAAATCTATCTGAAATGACACCTATTTGATTTGAAGCCCATTATTCATGTAACATATTGTGTGTTAGTGTAGGCTATGTTTAAACTGTATTGCAAGTTTAATGTCAGCATGTCGACTTTAAAGTCGATACGTCGAGATTAAAGTCGACATGACATCTCAACTTTATTCTTAATATGTCGAGTTTAATGTCGACATGGCGACTTTAAAGTCAACATGTCGAGTTTAATCTCGCCATGGCAAAAATATGTTTTTCTTCATGTGTGGCCCTAATACTCCGTCGTACAGAATACAGTTTAAAACACACGCCATTATTAATCTATTATCTCTATTCAAATATTGTATTTACATACCCACTGCGTATTGGCAGCACAATCTGGAATTCACGGTTGGGAAATGCAATTATTAGTCCGTTAAAAATCAGTGTAGGCTATGCAAACAAGCTGGAATCTATGTAGCCTATGCAGTTAATAGAACATACCTGAGCAAGCAGGGAGGAATTTAACTGCCGTAGCTCCCAGCCACGTAACCGGTTTTTATACTTAGGCTACCTGCCTAATCTGTCCGCTATTAGATTGACAATCAGTGGAGTGACTAAATCAGGAAGCCCGAGAGTGTTAACAGCCACTCTACTACATATATATCCTATAATATAGCCTAGTTAAACAGCGAGTGGTCAGACAATTATCCATAACACCCAATTGTGTCGAGTTGCAGTTATAAAACCCAACTACTTAAAAATATTAGATAGTTAGCAGGCCAGACAGAACACAAAAAATAATTTTGTTTACCTAGCAACTTCGCTGAGAACGGTGCAAACTTAACTGATGGGTTACTGATCTACAAATTTAATCCACTTACATTTCTGACTGTGACATGATTTAAGCATACAACAAAGTCCTGTAAAATATGTAATTTTAATGTAGCCAAAATGATAGGCTATTAAAAAAAGTCAGACAAGGCTTTCTGCCCTACCTAGCGGCAGCAAATGTGATATTTTTTTATAAACCCGCTGGTAATTTGTGGAGGTACTGTAGCCTACTCACTCAATCCAACTGTCGTGAACTTGATAGGCTAGGCTACTGTAACGTTTTAGCTCATCAGAATAGTTCCATTCATTTTCAATAAACAAATGTAACCACGTGCATATGAACATACTAAAATTTCATAGGTTTTTTGTTACCTACATTAATGAGAATACACATGACTCCATATGGCGTGGTATGGATAAAGGTGAGACATGTCTCAGTGCTAAGACACACATCTGAAGGGTATAGAAATATAAGGTAGGCTGCATCGGTTTTCTCTTGATGGTACAGGTCAAAATATATGTAAGCTTCCCACTTAAATTCACCTGAACACCGGACTATGAATCATGCATGGTATGGAGGAAAGTAGGACGTGTTTTCAGTTAATGTTCTCACAATCTGGAGGGTATATGCTTTCTAAAATAGGCCTACGTGGTTTAGGCTGTTTGATCATCTATCCCTTAATGGCAGGGGTCAAAATGTACCTATACACTTGATTCACCAACACACACCATGTATGTATGTATGTATGTATGTATGTATACACACACACACACAAATTCATCCCTCGTCTAGAAAATATGTGCTTTAAGAAAATAAAGCTGTAATCAGTTTCCCCTATAGTAACGGCCAAAACGTATCAATGTACACTTGGTTGTACAATGTACACACAAATATACAATACAGCAGGGTTGTGCACAATTCGAATTGCAATTCTGCTTCCTGTTTGCTACCTCAATTGAAATGCAAGTGTAAGAAAAACGCTCCATTTGATGATATATAGCCTCGGAAACAGAGACGTCGAGCTATATCATCACTTAAAGGAGCTTGTGTGGACAAGTAGGGTGAAGAGTTAAATGGCAATGATGTTATTACATACTCGTTGATCTGACTCCATTTTATCAATAATTTGTATCACCAATCAATTACCAAGTAACTAGTTTATCAGCTATGGAGGAGAATGGCATGGCACACTACGAGAATTGAAGTTATCCGATTGGTAGGCAAATTAACAATTTAATAGGCATTAAGTCTTAAAGGTAAATGTAACCCATATCACTTCAGTTGAATGTACAAGTAAACTCACATAGTCTACTGTAACAAAGTAGCAACTGGTAACAAAGGAAACTTAACCAATTCACAGAGGTAAACTTGACAAGTTAAAGATAACCGATACACCAGATAAAACAATACAAACCCAGAGATAGAGAAAGGGGGAGCGAGAAAGAGAGAGAAAGACAAAGGGAGACAGAGGAGAGGAAGAGGGAGAGAGAGGAAGAGCCCCAAGATGGGAAAGAAGACAGAAGAGAAGAGAGCAGAGCAGGGCAGAGCAGAGAGAGCAGAGACCAGAGAAGAGAAGAGAAAAGCAGAGAAGAGAAAAGCGAAGAGCCCAGGAGGACCAGAACCTCCACTTTTATCATTGACTTGGGCCACCCCCGACTCATCAGAGCCTTTGTTGTCTGAGGTGGATGGGTGTGGCCCAGGTGGCTATCATAACTTTATGCTACAGCTTAATTCTTAATCTACTACTATGAACAGATACATTCAATTGTACCAAAACCATAATCAGACTGTTGCCCACATTACAAGTATTAATTCAAGACCAAACATGAATGTATTATTCACAACACATATTTACAGAGCAATACTGTATGATAATGAGGTTGGCCTCTCACCACAAGACATCAAGTAGGCCCAGGAGTTATCTCTCAGTAGTGGGGCCAGAACAAGGAACAAATGGTCACACTTTATGCATGAGCGGGTGTTGGGGATCTTTGGCCATGGCCAGCTAAGACAATACAGATCAAACACAGGCATCCACACATGTAAATTGAATGCAAAAAGGCATTCTTTAGAAATGCATATGGTTTGGGCAAAAGACGGGCCTTACACAAGTGAAATTCAAGAATTGAATTGGAATTTAAGAGCCAGTTTCAATTCAATTCTGGAATTTTGCACAAGCCTGCAATACAGGTAGTTGAATAGCCTACACTACATTTTCTATACGCATATACCCTTTACATTTGACATGTCCATCCTTCCTCCATCCATACCATGTTCAGTCAGTACGTCATGTACCGTAATGATTCAGGGTAATGATTCGATTCAGGGTATACTGAATACCACCTTTCACAGGGCTGATATTGGTAGCACATCCCAAAATGTTCAATGACGACATTTAAATATATCTTCAGCCAGGTCTTCTGTTAAGTTTTGTTGGGAGGTGTATGGGGGTGGGGGCATTGTAGTCCTTTCTGGGCCATGGCCTAATAGGTGCGTATTTAAATGGGCAGAATGGCTAGTGTCCATAAAAAGCACAGTGATGCACAAGACTGAACAAAAAGGAAGCACACGATTTGTCGGTTTGGTACGAATGGTTTATTTTTATATACATTTACTCCCGAGCCATCAGTTTCTGCTTCTTCAGCTTCTTCTGGGAAACCTGGAAACAGCATGAAGGAATGATTAAATTTAAGTCTACAGGCTATTGTCCACAACTTAACACCAGTGAGTGAGCAAGCCCTGTAAGTAGCACCCTCAACAATTTTTTTAATAGTCTCTGCTCACTCAAATGAGGTAACCACGCCTGTGGGCGCAGTGTTAGCAGTCCATCTTAGCGGTTAACTACACACAAAGTAATCGCAACAGAACTCCGCTTTCCCCTTCCATATCATGTCGTGTCAATGTTATAACAAAGGATATCACAGCCAGCCACACACTGGACCAATTGAACATTTGATACTTGGCATTAGGGAGCCTGAAAAACAATGCTTTTTGATAGTTTTTTTCCCCCCATAAGTATAAGTATATATACTCTTGATCCCGTGAGGGAAATTTGGTCTCTTCGCATCTACATAATTAATGGCCATAATAAACCACCCTCAAAGCAATGTGCACTTGTATATTAGCCATTACATTGTTGGGAATGCTGGATTGAACCCACTGCTTTTCCATCACACATCTAAGCAAATGTATTAACGGCAGAGTTGTTTTAAAAGACTATGTTGGATATGTATCAGTATTGGCAGATACTCATGGTAGTCAGATCAATATCGGGCATAATTAAGTAGTCTTCATGCAATTGCAGACCTGGCTTGCAGAGTCTGCTTGTGTTGCCATTCCCTGATCATGTTTTACTACGCACACCGTAAAGACTAATCACATTAAATTAGAATATAGGCTACATTCTGTTGGTGGCGCCATATGCGAATATACTAAAACAACGTAAACAAACACCGTCCTTACAGCTGAAGACTAAGATTTGGGAAAGATTGTAATATTTTCAAGCGACATTAGTTAAAAGAATCTTTCCCAAATCTTGTCAAAGTCTTCTGGTGTAGGGGTAGCATTAGGCATCTCAACTAAAGCTTTACATTAGATTGGAGGTTGTGTTTTGCTGTAGCAACAAATATTTTAACTGGACCGCATCACCAAAACATTTTATCAGGCAAGATGCTCAGAAATCACACCAAATCCCCAACTGAGATTCCCCTACGTTATGCAGTCATAAGAGCAGTACTCTTTACGTAGGTGGTGTCTTGCTGTTGAAATGGAACTTGATTGCTCAGTCAGGAAAGTCTTTTCATGGGTTATCCAAAGGTGTCCTAAGTTGTCTTCATCGCAATCAAGTTGTCATCCAAACAGCAAGCATAGACACTACAGAAAACTACACTCCTACTTAATAGTTGTTGTCGAACGCACAATCCAGATGAATGCTCAAAACAGGCATTTAAATGATATCAGAATTAACAGCTAGTACTATCTGTGGACAAAAGGAGTAAATCAAAAAGGTAGCTTGACATGAAATAGCCAAGCTAGAGGACAGGGATGACCAGCAGCCATCAATGATTGGATGAGCATAAGTGTGATTGGTGTACAACAGCTTATCAGCATGCTACTCAAACAGCTGACTGGATATTTCTCTGTACTGTAACATTGCCACCATTTAAGTTGTTACAGCACACAGCTTGCAATCTGGTTACAACATCAACTCAGATAAGCAGCCAGGTAAACCATCAAGGTAGCCTCAATAAATAATTCATTATATGTATTGGGAATTTCTTCTGGAAGATTTCACTACTGTAGGCCATTTTACAGGTTAATGTAGCCTACTTGAGCAAGTGGAGCTTATACAGCACTTATGAAATGCTGTATAAGCCTAGGGGGAACACTGATGAAGTTTCACATCCATTTAAAATAAATAAATAAATAAATACAGATCAATTGGTAGTTTTAACACACTTCATGAGTGCATGTTTACCTTTTTCTTCTGGGCCACCTCCTCCTCAGGTTTGGGCACGATCTGCTCCTTCTCTGTGAGGATCATCTCGATGTGGCAGGGGGAGCTCATGTAGGGGTTGATGCGGCCGTGGGCGCGGTACGTACGCCTGCGCATCTTAGGGGCCTTGTTCACCTGGATGTGCTCGATGACCAGGGAGTCTACATCCAGACCCTGTTCAAACACAGCGGTATCTCTTATTAAAATTACAAACACAAATTAACTTCCACATTTGTGCGTCTTGCTGTTGAAATGCAACTTGGATTGCTCAGTCAGGAAAGTCTTTTCATGGGTTATCCAAAGGTGTCCTAAGTTGTCATCATCGCAATCAAGTTGTCATCCAAACAGCAAGCATAGACACTACAGAAAACTACACCGTTCTGTGGGTGAAAGTGGCCAAGACCCATTCTTACGCTTTACACGCATTAAACCACCCAAGACTGCTAAAACAAACAATTTAGGATTTCATTAGGATTCGCTGGAAAGGAAAGTTGTTTCTGCAGATATAAACTAAAAGCAAAATCCTAAAAATAAGGTCCTCAACTTTACAGGAATACTTCTATTAATCTTGTCAACTTATTTCATTACTAATTATACAATTACAAATTGATATTATAATTTCAATAAGTCCATTTGGATGAAAGCACCTGCTTCAGATTTCACAATGATTGAGGAACAAGTGATGCCAAGTTTGTAAAAACAATTAGTGCACACATTTTACAACCAAACCATCAAAAGGCAACTCACGTCGCCTCCCTAGTGAGCAACAGAAGGCACAGCAGTCTCAAAACTGCCAACAGGGGCAGTGTTCAATAGGTCTGCAACTAACCAATATTTTCATAATCAAGTATAGCTTAAATGTACATAGCACCTTTCAGGATATCCAAGGTCGCCTAACGTTCGTTTTCAAAACTGTGCAACTCACCGAGTGGTTAGTGGTGTTGGTTGATTATTAAAAACAAATATATTGGCGCAATGTATGATCCAGCCGTGTTATTTGCTATTGTGGAACTATTTTTTCAGATACCTCACAACCGCGTATAAACTTCCGCTCAATATTTGAGCCTGAAGCATAGACAGTAAAAGAAGGTCTCGCGGAAAGACTACAACCAAATGTAAACTGACTCCGTTTCTGTTTCCGGTGGCGCAGTAATATCAACGTGCAATGAGTCTTCCAACAGAAATCAATGGGATTTTACAAAATGCCAAATAAAACGACAGAAACTGTATTTCGCTATGCTACTTGTTTGGGAACATCAACGAACACCACTAACCAGTCGGTGAGTTGCACAGTTTTGAAAACGGACGTTAAGGGTTGTTTTAAGGACAAATAGTCAAAGGCAATTCAAAACGAATCAGAAAAGTCAAGACAGGACCCATCGTCAAAATTTCAGTGTCCACCACTCTAGTTCATCCAAAACAAACCAGAAAAGGGACTCAAAGTGCTAAATACCGGAATTATCCTTTACCACACCACTAATCTAGTTCCACAGTAGTCCACCCTTTGGGCCTTTTAACTGAGCCTTTAACTCCCTACACACAGGCCCAGCAGGCCTGTAACAGATCCTAAGACAAGGCCTTCCACCAGCATCCGTTAACGCTCCTACCTTCAGCTCAGCGTTGCTCTCGGCGTTCTTCAGCATGTGCAGGAGGAACTCTGCGCTTTTCTTGGGCCAGCGACCCTGTGTCCAGCCAAACTGCTTGGCCTGATGGAACAAGCATTATGCAACTCAGAAACATACCAGAAACTCAATCATGGTTAAAAATAAAAAATGTTATCTATATCTGCAACAAATGACAAGGCTGCTCAGATATTTATATGGTTTGTTTTCATTATCAACTCCAAAGGTGTCCTAAGATGGTCATCATTGCAACCAACACATCATGTGCAGAGTGATCTATGATAAAGGTATATTTATAGTGATGTTAGTCCCCCGTCCTGGCAAACACGGCCTTACCTGGGCACACCTGCCGACACCACCGTTGTAACGACGGAAGGGGACACACTGATGCTTGATGACTACATCCTTCAGGTACTTGGTGGCCTTGCGGATGTGCATGCCTTTGATGGCCTGAGCTGTCTCACGGGTGTTCTTGTAGAATTATAGGAGAAATGCATTTGAATGAACGGTCACAATAAGACCTTTACATTGCCAAGACACCACCAGTTTTACAGATACTTATTTTCCCAAACATGTTTCACTCGATCAATGCCTTACTTTCAAATGAGTAACAAAGAGAGATCACATTATCAGCAGGAGAGACATTCAGATATAACAACCTTCCTGCATTACAGAAGAGTTAGTAGGCCTACATTATTTAATGAAAAGTACATCACCAACACCTTCAACAGGTTGCTCAGATTTACACAAAGGTTATTTTCATGTTGAAATCCAAAGGTGTCCTAAGATTGTCATCATTGCAACCAGGATAATAAGTTACCGGAGAAGAAACTCCCAACTCAAACAATGTACTCCAAATGTTATCCACATACGTGCTTACCTTGAAGTGAACACGGAGATTGGAACCCCGGGCCTTGCATGCTACACAATTAGACAGACAAATACGTTACTCCGGTCAGTCGAGAAACAATTTCAAGTCAGTATACACGTCACGATTCTTGATGCGTCTCAAAACATTTAACTTACACTTAGTCGGGTTCTCGGGGTCGAGCGAGTAGCGGACCATCTTCAGAGATCTGGGATAAACAAAGTTGGGAATTAGAGATCAAGAAGCCTGCGTTAACATTACAATTAAACCCCCACTAGGAGTGGTTTACACTGAGCATCATGACAAGGCTAGTCAACGTTAGCCTACGCTTGCTAACTTTCCTTCGCAACATACCACAGCTAACGAGTTAGCCAGGTAACATTCAAACTAAGAGAGGACATTTAAGTAAACACATACATTTACGTAAGTAAAATGAGCGCAATGTGATATTGTAACCCCGGACAAGACGAATTATAAATAGCCGTCACTAGCCAAGTGGAGGTATGGTTAAGACTATGGCACGCAATAGGAGAATCGAAACATAGAAATAATCCCTAATTCCACGTTATAATACAAAATACTGTTCTGAAAGTCAACTACGTGATGTATATAAGCCATGGTAGTATTTTGTTCTTATTCTGTCATTGGATGCATAAGATTTAATAAGATTATTGGACCATTGAAACTCCACGGTTAACATTGCTTTACTTACATTCTCAGGCCGCGGAGGGGAAGAGGAAGTGAATGGCATTCTGGGAGTTGAAATCGTCAACAACGTCTCGCGAGAACAGTTCCAGGACAACATCTCGCTAATCAAAAATAAATGAGTCGAAATCTGCTGATATCGCAACTAATTAATGAGGAAGGCCATTTATTTACACACTTGAATTTCTAAATAAATGTGGTATTGTGCAGTAGCCTAATGTATGGTTTAGACGTGTGCAGCAACTTTTTCAAACCTTTTGACCTTTTGCAACAATGTTTTGATAATGTTGTACTATTAAAGTAAAATTCAGAAGTAAGGTTTTGAAGGAATATCTTACTAAACCACACTAATGAAAATCACTCAATTATTTTGATCTTGTTGTTCAAGTGGACATAGACAAAGATGGGAGATGTCTCAACTAATCTTTCATCACATCTTGAGATATGCTTTTAGAAAATATATTGTCTAATTGGTTAAATATTTTTTCCCCTTCATGGGACACCAAAAGATAACAATCGTACTCTCAATTTGATCTACACCTAATGTATTATGCATTAGATTACTTTTAAACTTTTTTGACATTGCACAGTGTACAAATACAGCAGAGACAACGAAATGCAGTGCAATATGAACAGTATGGTACTGCAGTCTAAATAGCCTAGAAGAGCAGAATGAATATGGATACTGTATGTAGTATGGACAGATATGACGTACAGGTATGTGCAGTGTATTAACAGTCACATTATAAGAGTAGTAAAAATGTGCAGCGGTGGCCTGCTGGTTAGCTTCAGACTTGTAACGGTTCGAACCCCGACCAGTAACGGCTGAAGTGCCCTTGAGCAAGGCACCCAACCCCTCACTGCTCCCCGAGCTCACTGCGTCGTGATAGTGTGTGCTTCACCCCACTGTGTGCTGAGTGTGTTTCACTAATTCACGGATTGGGATAAATGCAGCGAAATTCCCCTTCCCTCACAGGATCAAAAGAGTATATATACTTATACTTACTTATACTAGTAGACAGATATGTATGGTTGACTGGATATAGTCTACAGTATGATAGCATTAACATTATAAAAGCAGAGGATATTTGTATACCAGTCAAAAGTTTGGACAGAAGACAAAGGAAAGGTCTCTAGAAATATATTATTTCCATACGCCACATTTCATATTCTTCACTGTCCTCTATGACAACTTTGCCGATAATTGATATAATTAAAGCCAACTTCAATCTTTTCAATTAAAATCAGTAAAAGACACACAGCTAACAAATGCTCACAATGTATGGGAAATCCATCAAGGCTGTTGGAAATCCATAGCTGACTATATAAATTTGGTTGAGAGACTGAGCAAAAGGTCTTGAAGAATTAAAAAAAATTGAAAATGTAGCTTTATTTACACTTTTTGTTTGCTTACAACATGAACCCATGTGAGCTATTTCATAATAATAACCACCTACTCAGATAAAGATAAAGAAAAAATAAACATACATTTGAGAGTTTGGGTGTCCTAACTTTTGACTGGTATAGTGTACTTACAGTATGTACATTTTGTAATATAAATAGAATGCTATGGGTGATAGAGTAGGCTACTGCCACCTCCTTGTTGTCCCTGTTAAGTGGTCCATGGCCGTGGTGTAGCTCAACAGGCATGGAAGCTTTGGTTAGTGTGTGTGTGTGGATGTTAATAAGTTGGGGGGGGGGGGGGGCATTAGTTGGTTGGTGGTCACTGAGGTGCAGAGTTAGTGTTCAGGTGCAGAGTTAGTGTTCAGGTGCAGAGTTAGTGTTCAGGTGCAGAGTTAGTGTTCCTTCCCTGCGGGTGACAGCCGCAGGGAAGGAGCTTCCTCTGAACCTGCCTCTCCGGATGCGGAAAGGGCCTGTAACACTTCCCGGAGGAGAGTGGGTGAACGGTCGGTGGTTGGGGTGAGAACAGTCTTTGATGATGCCGACGCCTTGCGTAAGCATTGCTTGCTGGCTGGCCTCAATGGAGGGGAGTGAGGAACCGGTGATGCAGTTTTCCCCATCCTTCCTCTGCAATGCTTTCCAGTCAAAGGCAGAGCTGTTGCATATACCACACTGTGACACAGTTGGTGAGGATGCTCTCGATGGTGCAGCGGTAGAAGTTCATCAGGATCTGAGGAGACAGTTGGACCTTCTTTAGTCTCCTTAGGAAGAAGAGCCGCTGAGCTTTTTTGATCAGAGTAGGTGTTGAGGGTCCAAGAGAGGTCCTCCGAGATGTGGACACCCAGAAACTTGAAGCTGGTGACACGCTCCACCTCAGGTAACACAATCCACCTCATGCATGTGCAACAGAGTAAAGAGGAAACTTGTCTCAAGACATGTTAAATCACATCTTGAGGGAATAATATGCTTTCAGAAAATATATGGCAGGTGGTTGAATCAGTTTTCCCTAAATGGCACATGCAGCCCAAAAGGTATACACCCAATTTACTTATACCCAATGTATAATGCATGGGCAGCAAAGTCTTGAGGAGGGTGGGAAATGTCACAACCTCTGTAAATTCACTCTTGAGGGTATATGCTTTCAGATTATATGGTTTAGGTGGCTTAAATAGTTTTCCCTTCATGGTACAGCCCAAAATGTATTAGCCATGTCATGTACTTGATATCCAATGTGTTATGCATGGGTGGCAAAGTAAAGAGGATGGTGGGACATGTCAAAACCCATAAGATCTCCTCCTGAGATTATATGCTTTCAGAAAATATATGGTTTGGATGGTTGAACCAATGTTCCCTCAATGGCACAGACCCAAAGGTATCAGCCATATACCCGATTTACTCAAACCCTTATGAACGAGCAGCACAGTGGGGAGGGTGAGAAATGGCAAAACCTATGTAAGATCACATCCTGAGGGTATATGATTTTGGAAAAAATATGGTTTAGGTGGTTGAATCAGTTTTCCCTAAATGGTACAGCAAAAAAAGCCATATACTTTATTTATCTATAAGCCCCTCCCAATGTATAGGTGAAGGACCCCTTCATAATTGTAACAGTTAAGCATATTCCATCTGTATTCTCTGAGGTTGTGGCCAGGTTCACTATCCTGTTTGTTGGCAGGTGTGTAACTGGGCCCAGTTGTTTAAAGGTAATTTGATTGGATTTCGGCTATCGGATTGGATCAAATCTTGAAAATGGGTTGCTCAAAGGGAAAAAAAGGATCCTGAAATCGGATTGGATCATGTAATCTAATCTTGGTTTTGATCTAATAAAACCTTCACTTTGTGTTGTGAATTGGGATGAATTTGATCCAAAAAATCAGGATTACCCTGATCCCAACAGAACGGTGGATTCATTGAGGATTTCAGGCACAAAATGTAATAAAACATTAAAGATGGTCAAATAATATAGCATTTTTTATGTATTTGCACTTGATTTATTTAAATGTTACAGTAAGAGACAAAGTATGATTATTTGTATTTATTTGCCGTGGGTGTTAAAAAGAAACTGGAAGGGTCAATCAAAGATAGGCCTACCCCATGCCACCTACTGTATTCTAACTGTTGTTCATATCCACTAGATTGTGATTCCATTTGGTAGTATAATCCGGATTTCGTAATCCTGAAAAGGTTGTATCTGGATCAAGTTGATCCAATCCCAAATTGCTTTGAAAAAACAGCATAAAAGTAAAATCCTGGATAGTAAAACATGGGATTTCCAAATCCGTATTATTATGATCCAGATGAAATATTTTGCTTCATGTCAGTTAGATGGCAAATAAGCCAAGCAAAGCAACAATAATGGTTCCTCATGACCTGAGTGAAGTGATTCAAATTAAATGTGGGTGGGAGCAAAGACACAGTTTGCTTGTTTTATTGGTGAAATGGGTCTTCATAGAATTTTTAAAATGATAAACCTCAACTTTAACATTTAAATTATTTTGCATACCCCTTGGAAATGGGTTGCGGACTTCACTTTGAGAACCACTGGGCTACTAGACTATGTTGCCTTATTCTAAATTTGGCTTGGTCAATATGGCATCCACTAGATGGCAGTAGCAGTATGTCTGTAAACTTCTGCAGGTTAGAGAAATTGTGGTTTTATGATCCTGCATCAGCATGATCATAGCCTGGATGCCAGTCAAACTTCGCTACAATTAGGGTTCAAATCAAACATCAGTCCTGTTAATAGGAGTCATTCTCACATCTTAAAGTCTCCTGCTTAACTTTCATGTTTGGTTTTGTTTAATTTAGTTGTCTTCCATTAAAAACAAAGTCTAGCCTATATTTACAATAGGCCTATGTCAATAAAATATAGCCAGGTAAAGTACAAATAGCCCTGCTTCATGATGATGTGAAAGATTATGAAACCACTCCAACACATACTGCTCAAAAAAATTAAGGGAACACTTCAATCATACACTGGATCGGTACTCTGACACTGTTTGGTTCTGAGCACAAGTAAAACTTTTAAGGCTAGTGTTTTATTTTGCAAGAACTATCAGACATTCTGTGAAAGTAGTTTGAGAATGGAGAAAAGGGTGGAAGGTTTCAAAAAATGTGTTGACAATTGTGGAAAACTGTGTGGAGTGGAGTGTTCCCTTAATTTTTTTGAGCAGTGTATTTTCTAAATAATAATTTCTATATTATTTTCTCTTTAGTTTAGATTCCTCTTTAGATCTGTGAAGCCATCTAGCAAGCAGTAATTTCTACCATCTTAAGACAAATCTGGAAGTAATTGGACAACAAAAAAGAGTTTATATTGAAACCTTTTTTTATTTGTTTATTGTATTTGGTGCTTTTTCATGAAGTGTGAAATGGACGAACCAGCAAGAAATCCCAGAGAGCGGACACCTGGCACGAATCAGCGCCAGACCCAGGCCAGGTCAGAGCCAGATGAAGGCCAGACCCAGGCCAGATGAGGGTCAGATCAGAGCCAGATTCGTTCCAGAGATGGCGGCTATCTGAGAGAATATAAAACCCTTTGCACTGCACATTCTGACATCCAGCAGGTGGGTCATGCACAATGCTCAGTTCTGAATAACGCTGAAGAAGGTGGACCGGTGACAACCTTCAGTCGACTTACAAAAATAAAAATATTATATACAAAAAAGTGTCAACATTTGACATATTGCAATACGCCCCCCACCCCGGTCCCCCGCAGGGAAACTACTGACATGGATTCTTCTTCGCCATTTGTGATATAATGGAGTGCTGATTAATGACATGTTGCCCGACTCAACACACCTACAATGTCTTCCTCTTTAACTGCTCTGTACACATTTGTATATACACACAAATATACAAATTTTTTTGGAACAATGCTTAAAACAATGTTTAGTGCTTCCCAAACCACACATGTCTGCACTGGGGCATGGCATGATATATCCCAAACCCTTCCCACAATCCACAAAAAGAGTAATATCCTTGGCTTGTATGGAGGTGCCTCCTGTTACACAATCCTCCTGAGAAGCCTCTGGTCTGCTCGGACGTACTGTACAAAATGGAGAGGAGACACAGAGGACGAGGAGGCCCGAGTATCACCGACGACAACTGGGCCCTCTCCGAGAGGGTGACAAAACAGGGCAGCACAGGAGCTGATATCAAATTTGGTGCGACTTAATCAACACCTGCTCATGTCCGTGAGGATGAGGGGCTTTTTCTCCTGCCTCTTAACTGCTTAACTTAACTGCTGTTGGCTGTGGTCATCTCCTTGACGACAGTAGATGTTGCCAACAACCAGTCCAGGCTTTCTCTTCCAAAGGAGGGTGCACATGCACCGAACACAACACAGGAAGTGAAGAGGAGTGCATTTTCCATGTCGGTGTGTTGGGAAAAAGTCATGAATGGGAATGGAGGCTATGAATAGGTTATGCTGAATTTGTGGTTGATGTCCGACTAACCCTGCACTTTAATATGCAACATTTTTGAAACTACACTCTCAGATATCTGTGTTTGGATTGCACCTTTGTGAGGCTTGGTGAGTGTGTGTGTGTGTGTGTGTGTGTGTGTGTGTGTGTGTGTGTGTGTGTGTGTGACAAGCCGTCTTATAGTCCACACATCTTTTTCCGCCCAGTCGCATCTTTGAAAGAGGCTGTTTTCTGTCCAACATGAGATCCTGTCCCCTCCCCCATGCACCCGTCCATCCATCCATTGGTCTGTTCCCCTGTCCACCTCTCCTCCCACAGGTGTAGTACTCCACTGACCAGAGGCTTTCCTTTCTGGGCCTACTGTGTGTGTGTGTGTGTGTGTGTATGTGTGTGTGTGTGTGTTGAGGCTGTGTGACCGGAGATGTGCGTCTGTGTGCTGGAACCACAGCTGTGATTGAGACTGTGGGCAGGCACTGTGGCTACAACCTCATCCTCCCGAAAGGAGTGAGAAAAACATGCCTGTGACCAAGCGTGTGCTCCCCAGCAGAGAGAGTTCTAACCAGTCATCTGTCCCCAACAGAGAGAGTTCTAACCAGTCATCTGTCCCCAACAGAGAGAGTTCTAACCAGTCATCTATCCCCAACAGAGAGGCCTAACCAGTTGTCTGTCCCCAATACCCCAACATAGAGAGGTCTAACCAGTTGTCTGTCCCCAACAGAGAGGCCTAACCAGTCATCTGTCCCCAACAAAGAGAGTTCTAACCAGTCATCTGTCCCCAACAGAGAGAGTTCTAACCAGTCGTCTGTCCCCAACAGAAAGAGGTCTAATCAGTCGTCTGTCCCCAACATGGAGGCCTAACCAGTTGTCTGTCCCCAATATCCCAACAGAGAGAGGTCTAACCAGTCATCCGTCCCCAACAAAGAGAGTTCTAACCAGTCGTTTGTCTCCAACAGAGAGAGGCTTAACCAGGGAGGAGGGCACATGTTGCGTCGAACATATAGTACACATGAGTGGTTGCCAATCCATACCATATCATTCTTTTTTTTGTCATGGCAACTTTAGGGGTTTAAGCCATGACAATTCCATGGCTATTCTTTAACATGTGAATCATGGGTGCTGCACAATTGACCACTCAACTGGGAGATCAAATTAATCATTAAGAATCATTCTCCTTGTGTGTGTGTGGGTGTTGTCCCATCTGTGTGTGTGTGTTTGCGTGTGTGTGTGCGTGCGTGTCTAGTCAAGCTGTGTTCTCCTGAGCATGTCGGGGTGAGGCCCTGGGGCTCCAGGTGAGGTGGGGGTCAGACACAGGAGCAACCCCCTGGGAGAGGGGGGGTGTTTGGGACAGGGCCAAGGGGAAGCCGGGAGTGGCCCAGGAGGGGCAAGAGCAAGGCGTGGTACGGGCAGCCATGGAGGCAGAGAGTCACTTGAGACAGGGGCTGACCACGGTGGGGGTGGGGGGGTACACGAGCGCCACGTTGACCCGCTCGGAGCCGTTCTTGGGGCAGATGATTTCAGTCAGGCCTTCTGGTCGGGGCTGGCTCAGTAGCTCGCCTGAGAGAGAGAAAGAAAGAGACAGAGAGTGTTAAAAATACATAACATACACTATTCCACTATATACATAACTAAACACCTTATGATGAAAATCACAGTGGTGGAATCGGTCTTAGTTTTGGACCAAACCCATTTTGAAAAAGGTGGGGAGGCAAGATCCACTGACAGGGGATTTTTGAAGGATTACAAGCTGTTCCCTTGGTTAAGACATTTAATCTGAAAACACATAAATCCACATCTGACTGCACATCAATATCCCAAAGCTTCTATCGGCACTATCCCCTTTGGCCACTAGATGGCAGCTGCACTGCATGCATGAGTTGAGCCAACCCAGCTCAGAACCTTAGACATACCGGTTCAGCATATGCTCTGAACACACACATCAAGTATTTGATATCTATGGAGCACTAGCCTAGTTTGATGGCTCTAAACGAAGTCTTATAGATCTTATTACAGTGATGGGCATATGGGATGTCATGTGAGAAGGGAGAGGGGGGGGGGGGGGGGGCTGCAATGATTCTTGTCCACAGCAGTGGCCCTCAAACAGGGCTCAACAACACCTGATTGGTCTGGACACTTTTATATTCCCTTCCTTATCAGCTATCATACACCAAAACCAAAACAATACAATACAATCAGCACTGTTTGCATTGTGTGTCCATTGCAAACCTAAATATCTGAAACTTGAAATGAATAGAAATGCATATTTGTGCATGTTATTGGCGTTCTACACAGTCTTCTCCAGGCTGCTTTTGTGGGTGAGATCCTCAGCAATGCTGGAAGTGCACCAACAAAACCATTTGAACCGCAGCACTAAGTCCATGGTGGAGCAGCAGCATTCAGACATTCAGCTGAATTAATGATGCCATGTCACTTAACAGGATTAGGGGGTGGGCTGAATATTAAATCCCGGGAAACACTCCACCCTAACACGGATCACATGGTGACACTACACACTTTGATAATAAGGAAAACACAGGCGCACGCACGCACACACACACAAATGCTGACATCAGAAGCCTACAGTAAGGGAGTCAATCCACACACCCCCTCTAAATATGACATCATGCACTGCTAGCAGATCTAAGAGACCTTCTGAACAAAAGCGACGGGCTAGTCAGACCAATACCTCTTTCTCTCATGGAACCTGTTTAAAGCCCAGGGTTGGATACCTTTTGTACAGTAACGGGACTCCTCTATTCTCACAAAAGGCTTTAAATTGTTGTGCATCCCATGTGACTGAGGAAGATGAGGATACGAGACAGCTACACACACACAAACGATGATGGAGGAGCAGAAAAGCACATTCAAAACCACAGTGTCAATGTGTGTGTGTGTCTCTCTGTGTGTGTGTGTGTCTGTTCCTGAGAGGGGAATCAGGTCCATCCAGTCGTGAAACAAAGTGTTACATCATGTGTCAGTGTAAGAGCTTACTGGGAGTCCAAAAGCCTTCTGTGTGACAGCCGAACCTTCTACTGCTAACACTGCTTAGTGATTTCATCTCTCCCTCCCTCTCTCTATATGTCTCAGGGGTGCCCACTGTATCAGACTATCAGACTAAATCCTTGCAGCGCTGTTCTTTGTTGACTCACTGGATCTTTCTCCTCTGATCCAGTGGGAGGAGAGTATAGGGAACGATTAAAAACCAAGCCCTGTGCGAAATAGCAATGACGTGTGTTCATCACAGAAATGTTCGGCTATCAAATGTGTGCATGTGGTTCTCAAAGGTTTGTGGACTACATTTATGAAAGCAAAATCTGAACATAATACTGCAGAGTGGAACACACACACATACACACACTTGAATTTCTACAGCTAATGCATGGGTGGAGAATGATGTGTTTGTGTGTGTGTGTGTGTGAGAGAGTGCTGAGAGAGGAGAGAACACACTAAGGGGTTTTTAAGGGAAAATGCTTTTGGGGTTGACTGACACAGCAGTGACACAGATTTGATGCCAAGAAAGGTCTCTGGCGATCACCCGGGTGAAAAGCCTCTTGATATTTGGAGGAGGGTTATCTGTATTAATGTCAGGGAAAACAGACACTCACACACACACACACACATCTGCTCTAAGACCACTAATGTCAGGCTGACCTGTAAACAGATCATCTGATCTGAGCTTAAGGCTGGCACACTGGTGCGCGCACACACACACACACACACACACACACTGACCTGGTTAATTAGAATACTTCACACACTCCCTCTGCAGCCTAGAGAGCCTATTCTATATCTGCAGACATGCACACAACAAGGAAGAAAGTCCCTGTTCACTATCTGTAGTGTACTGTATAGTGTGCTGTATATCTAGTGTGCTGTATATCTAGTGTGCTGTATATCTAGTGTACTGTAGGCAGTAGGCTCTGTTCTGTTTTACACACAACACCCAGCAGGTTACATCAGCGCACTAGACTGTCTGCCCTTTAGGTTGCACACTGAGGACAATAAAGCCTGCCAGGCCACTTAAACCATTAGTGCTATTGATTTCTCTCTCTCCCTCTCTCTCTACCCATTTAAAGTCTGACCATAGAGGGCGTCCCTCTCTATCTCTTTCTCTGTAAAGCCTGAACATGGAGAGCATCTCTCTCTCCTCCATTTGAAGGAGGGAATGGCTGACCATTAAGACAGGCTAGGCAGGTTCAGCCTAAAGCACAAAGGCCAAAGCCCAACTCCAGGCCAGATATTTATATATACAAATATTTTAGTGAGATGGTAAGAGAGAGAGAGAGAGAGAGAGAGAGAGAGAGAGAGAGAGAGAGAGATAAGGCTGTTAACCTTATAGAAAAGGAATCTGGAATTGAGGTGGGTCTGTGGTGAGCTTTCAGTGGCATAGGTGAGTCGAGTGTGTGTGTGTGTGTCTTCTCGCTCTTTAAACTCCACACAGCCCTCAGCAGACTCTGTAGTCCTGTACGGCTCTAAGAGGGGTGGCAGGAGGATGAAAGGCTGTTAAGACTCCAGTGAATCCTCAGGAAACTGCATCTTTAACCCAATTCACAGCAGAGAGACAAGCTGCGGAGAAGAGGAGGCAGCGGTCAGGGTTAGGGCTAGGGTGTGGTTGTGGTCAGGCATGGTGTGTTCCCAGACTAAAGGTGGTTTCCCCATCAGGTGTTTTTTGGAGCAGAGGGCGGGGAACAGTCATCTCTTTCCCTTCTCCTCCATCTTTCTCTTTTATTTCTTCTAATTCTTCTTTCATTTCTTTTACACTTCCCATTTGGTTCCCTGACTCCCTTTTCTTTCTTTCTTTCTTTCTTTCTTTCTTTCTCCTTCTTTTGATCTTTCTTTACTTCTTTCCACTTTCAGGCAGTTTCTGGCCAGACTGCCCATCATGTGTTTTTTAAATCAGAGCGAGAGTCAGATAGTCAGAGTGAAACTAGTGTGAGCTGGGTGCTGATTCATGCTGCATAACTCTCAGGCTGTTCCTGACACACACACACACACACACACACACACACACACACACACACACACACACACACTCAGGGCCTGTGTGTGGCTTTCATAGAGCTTTGGAACCTTACGCATGACAGACGGCGGGTTCAGCTCTGGCATCACGGCAAAAGAATGTGCACCCCCCCCCACCCCCCACACACACACAGACAGACACACACACACACACACACAGACAGACAGACACACACACCAACCCCCTCATCCTGACCCGTCACTCTTAAATAACATTACCAGCTGCAGTAACGAGGTGAATTCCAGGGAACTGGGTCCATTCTGCTGGGCTAGGCTAAGCTAAGCTAGGCTAAGCTAAGCTACACAGGCGCTTGTCCTCTCGCCAGTTTCTCACTCTCTCACTCTTCTGCTCTTGCTCATTCAATCCTTCCCTCATCACCCCTTCTCTACTGTCTCTCTCTCTTTTTCTCTGACTGTCTCTCCTCTCTCATCATCCCTTTTCTCACTCTCTCTCTACCTCCATTTCTCTCCCTCCCTTTCCTTCTCTCTCTCTCTCTGACTGTATCTCCTCTCATCACCCCTTCTCTAGTGGGCTCTTGCTTTCTCTCTCTCTCTTTCTCTGACTGTCTCTTTGTCTGTTTAGCCTTATCTGTTGCTCTCTCTCTCTCTCTCTCTCTCTCTCTTTCTCCCTGTCTCTCATTCCTTTTCTCTTAGACTACAGTGAACTATCAAAGCCATAAAAGGAGAATGGTCATTCCTCTGGAGTTTCCTGGAATGGGAGAAAAAAAAGAAATGGTTGTAAAAAAAAAAAGCCTTTTCCTGTTTCAAGGCACGCTGACTGTATTTGGGAGAAACACGGGGGAAGTCTTGCTGCGTTGCCAAGGACAACTCTATTGACAATAGCTTCTGTACTTCCTCTTCTTTGTCCGAGTTAGGAACAAGGGGTGTCTGGGGAAGGAAGGGGGTGTGGAGCTTGATGTATTTAGAAGGGGGGGGGGGGCAATACAATTTACATACGAGTGTGATAGCAGATGCATTCTTTAACACATCGTTTCCAGTGTTAGTACATCCTTTCTTTCTCTGTAATAGCATCTCATCCACGGTTATTACTTCATACTCTTCTGATTGGCCGAGATGGGGGACTAGAGGAAAACAAAAGCAGAGCTGTCTTGGTGCCCTTTCTGGCTGAGTGAAGTAAAGGTGGCGGGAGGACACAGACACAGACACACACACACACACACACACACACAGGCTTATGAGTGGGAGTACAGCATTTTTCAGGGCGTGCCTTCAATTCCAGCCATCCAACAGTTGAGAGGCTACAGGGCTTGGTCCACACAGCTGCACCTTCGAAGCTATTTATTCCGCACATTCATTTATAACGCGGCACACAGGCCCAATGCTTTAATACTGCATCACATGTTAGGTTCGGATTCCTCAGATTCCTAGCAAAAAAAAGGATGCCAGACACTTCTGCTTCTATGATTCAGATATTACCCAAATATTGTATCTGCTCTGTGTGTGTGTGTGTGTGTGTGTGTGTGTGTGTGTGTGTGTGTGTGTGTGTGTGTGTGTGTGTGTGTGTGTGTGTGTGTGTGTGTGTGTGTGTGTGTGTGTGTGTGTGTGTGTGTGTGTGTGTGTGTGTGTGTGTGTGTGTGTGTGTGTGTGTGCGCGTGCGTGCTTTAGCCAGTTCTAAGTAAAATCCTCCCCCATGCTTCTCTCCCTAAGAGCATAATATGTATGAAATGGAAATGGGTCAGGTGGAAACAGACTGCGTGTGTGTGGAGGCCAGTGTGAGTGTGTGTGTGTGCTTGTGTGTCTGAGGTCAGTGCGTGCACACTATGCTGTGTCTGTGTGTATGTGTGTGTGTGCATCCATGTGGGTTATGCCAGTGTGTGTGAGTGTGCGTGCGTGTGTGTGTGTGTGCGTGCGTGCATGCCAGCGTGTGTGTGCGTGTATGTGTGTGTGTGTGTGTGCTTGCGTGCGTGTACATGCGTGTGTGTGTGCGTGTGTGTATGTGTGTGTGTGTGTGTGTGTGTGTGCATGCGTGCGTGCGTGCGTGCGTGTGTGAAAGTGTGTGTGTGTGTGTATGTGTGTGTGTGTGTATGTGTGTGTGTGTGTGTGTGTGTGTGCTGTGCTTCTGAATGAGTGCTGATATCCTTCATGTCAGCACCGCAGGGTGTGACCTCACTATCCCCTCAACAATGAGCTTAACCCCTAACCCCCACAACCCACTCAAGCCCAACCCAGTCCCCCCTCACACACACGCACACACACACACACACATACGCGGACAAAGACATACTCATACACACACACACACTCACTCAAACACACACAGGCACAAACACGCACAGACATAACACAAGGTTCTCCAGAGTCTCCTCTATTTCCACTTCACTCAAGCGGTTTTTGTGGGGTAAATAAGACAGCCAAGCATTAGGAAGGAAGTGGTAACCCAGGCAACCAGTAGGGCCCTGAGGTTTGGTGGCAACTTTCCCCCACTGACAGGGTGATTGTGTGTGTGTGTGTGTGTGTGTGTGAGAGAGATGGTGTGTGAATGTGTATGAGTGTGTGTGTACACAAGTGTGTGTGCGTGTGTGTGTGTGCGTGTGTGTGTGTAGGGGGGAGCTGTGACAAAGCTGGCGTGGAGCCAAGGTCAGGGCCTACTGGCTGCTTTCCTCCCAGTCATCCACAGCTCCATATTAATGAGGGGAGAGAGGAGAGAGAGGAGAGAGAGAAAGAGAGATAGAGAGAGGGGGATAAAGACAGAACACAACAGAGAAGGAGAGAAAGAGTAAGGGAGATGGGTAGAGGAGAATGAAAGGAGGGAGGGAGAAAGAGAGAAGTCAAATGTGATGGGGGAGAGAGATAGAGCGAGAGCAAGAGGTGTGTGTGTGTGTGTGTGTGTGTGTGTGTGACTAAGTGTAAGGGATGACAGGATGACAGAAAAAAAGAAAGAAGAAAATAAAAGGTGTGTGTGTGTGTGTTTCCATCTCTAACAGCATCTGGACAGCCCAACATCCTAGCAAACACATGGTCAAATAAATGTTGTTCTCTCCTCACCGGATAATGACCATAATCACGTCTACAGAAAACCAGGGCATTTCGGAGAGATTTGATCGAGAACAACAGATCATCTTCTGGTCTAATACAAAGACCAAATCAGCTTATGTCACACACATAACGGATTAAAGGAAACCCAATTGCATTGGGTTAGCCAGAGACCATCGTGGTGCTCACAGTGCAATAACACAGAAGACCTAAGCAAGATGCCCGCCATATTTCACAGCACCTTCACAAACAAACATAAATGTGATATAATGTTAACACAATAGGAGATATTAATCACACCGACATAATAGGCAACACAAACCTATACACAACAACTCTCCTCTCAGATCTGGTGGCTATGTGTATTCGTACATATGTGTGTTTATATGTGAGTGTGTGTGCTAGTGAGTGTGTCTGTGTGAGTATGTATGCTAGTGAGCAAGTCTTTGTGCGTGTGTGCGTGCTAGTGAGCGTGTCTCTGTGTGTGTGTGTGTGTGTGTATGCTAGTGAGCGTGTCTCTCTCTCTCTCTCTCTGAGTGTGTGTGTATTCTAGTCAGCGAGCCTCTCTCTGTGTGTATGTGTGTGTGTGTGTGATGCCTAATGAGGGAGGCAGGCTGTGTTAAAAGGGAATAATGCAGTGGGCTGTCAGGCGTCAGGAAGCCCCTGGGCGCTGCCTCGGCTCAGTCTGTCTCTGTGGAGGAGACACTCAGACAAAGGAGAGCAAACCCTGCACACGCACACGCACACACACACACACACACAGATGTCCTCATGAGGCTCACAGGGAGCGTCAGGACAAAAGGCCTCAACCCCCCAAACACACACATACTAGCGCATGCGCAAGTGCACACACACACACACACACGCATACAATCATATCCTAGCACACTTACACTCACGCATGCATACAGACATGCATAAAAACTCATGTGTGCTAACACACACAAATACATACTTCACTACAAACACACAAACACACACACACACACACACAAACACATTTGAAAGCTCCTTCTAAATGCTGCTTGCCCTACCCACAGGCAGGAGGGGATTTCAGAGAGTGACTTGAGCGGAGACGCCACCAGGCCCTCAGCTCCCTGTGGGCACGCACCACTTCCACACCACAGACGTACTCCTGGGCCATGCAGACGGCACCAGGGCGCTCGATGGTGTTTTATGCCCCCAACGTCGTCTTCCAGGCAGCGCTGCCACCGGTGACTTAAAGGCACCTAATCCTAAACCTAACCCCAACCCTAATCCTAACCTTAACCCATGCCTAACCCTAGTGCCTTCCAGGCAGCGCTGCTTGAAGACAACGTTGGGGGCATAAAACACCAAGAAACCACCAGGGCATCATGCACAGAGACGCACTCCTACTGACGCCTGATGGATCAGGCCATGCAGAGGGTAGGCACTAGGCAGCTCATCACCAACAGCTAGCAGTGCAGCCTGGCCCGTGTTTGTGTCTGGCCCTCCACTCCAGCTACTTGAGCGTCCCAGGGCCGGTGTCTCTCTGTGTCGTGTGGAAGTGTGTGAAGTGCATCATGTTGTTATACATCACATAAAACTGCACGGTCATCATGCTTATGTAACGGATGCCAGCTAGCTTAGCTGTGCTTGTGGAATGTTGGTAAACCTCACTCCCCGACGCCTCAAGAGTGCTGCTGGCATGTGAGCCAGTAGCCTGGGCTATTGGCTCAATTGTTAGCGCGCTCGCCTCCCGATCTGAGGTGCTGCTGTTCGCGGGTTCGAGTCCGGGCGTGTGCAGGGCTGAATCACGCAGCTTCAACACAACGCAGGTTACACTTATCATGACACAGCAACTGTTCTGGTGTAGTGTTTACAACATTAAATTAGCAGAGGCTTTGTTTTTTTTTTAAACCAACTGTAAAGGGGACAACACACTATTTGTGCGAGTGTGTGAATGAGAACTAGTCTGTAGAACTCCAGGTAAAGGATGACTGGGACTCTGAGCTTTCAGTTTCAGCTTCTAACAGATGTGTGATCAGTCAGGGCGTCTGACAGCAGAGGGGCAAACGGACAGTACTATGTTGTGATGTGGTGTGTGTGTGTGTATGTTTGTGTGTATGTGTGTGTGTGTGTGTGTGTGTGTGTGTGTGTGAGATGAGATGAGATGAGAACACACGCCATTTCCCAGCTCTGTGGGCGAGAGTGGGGGTGTAAAGGGGGGGGGGGGGTGGGGGGTGCATGATGTAATCAGCACAACACCGTCTCTGCTGGGAAAACACAAACACAGAAACCTGGCGGAGGAGGAGGAGGACGGGTCACACACACACACACACACACACACACACACACACACACACACACACAAAGGAATCAACTCTCCGAGGAAGACGTAGTGGACAAAGGAATGCCTTCAACCTGAGCTTCCGTCTACCCAGGAGCCTGCATTCCTGGGGGGCATCATCACCATTCTCCTCCTCCTCCTCCTCATCAGGGGATGACGACAGGCTCAGGCATGCCACCGCACGCCTCAGTGAGATCTTTTGTGCCGTCGCCGCCGCCGACCACAACCACCGCTGCTGCGGGCGGGGAAAGTGGGTCAGCAGGAACACGCAGCATGTCTGAGACACCTGAGAGGACGGGACAGGAGAGAGTGGACTCTCCCTCTAATCTCTCGCAGAGGGTTGCCAAAACAAACATTACGTATGTCAGAGTGTCCATTAGGGGTATGTGAGGCTGTCTGTGTCTATAATGTTCGTGTGTGTGTGTGTGTGTGTGTGTGCGCATTGTGTTTATTTATGTATGAAGCTGCTTAGAACATGCTGTTCTCTTGTATTGTGGAGTCCTCTGGTTAACCTGTTAGGATGTGTGAGTGTGCATTTGTGTGTGTGTGTGTGTGTGTGTGTGTGTGTGTGTATATGTGTTTGTGGCTGACCTTTTTTTATTGTGGAGTCCTCTGGTTAACCTGATGTGGTTAGAGCTAAGGCTCTGTCCCACCACACACACAAACACACCACACCACACACACACACACCCTTCTAAAAACCAGCTACTCATGTAGCATATAAGAGGAGGCCTGGTGAACTCACAGAAGCTTTCACAGGCATCAACACTTTCCCAACTGCAAAGACCTATTTCTTTAACGAGAGAGAGGAGTTTTACCGGAGCAACACAGATGTATAAACTTCAGATTTTATTTTAAAGTGCCAACATAAGGGACTAACGTTTCGACGTTCTGCCACGTCTTCTTCAGAGTCTACTAGACACATTACAATTAGTCCTCTCTCATTGACGCACCAGATAGTTAATTACAGAAGCGCGGAGTTAGGAGTCCTGCCCTCCTGCAGACCCTGGACAGAGTTAGGTCCAGGAGTTTGGTCCCCCAAAAGAGTAGAGGACGATCCCTCAAGCTACACAACCGCAGCTTAGTGAAAATGTAAAGGTGGCTCATCTGCTTGATATAAGGGCAATTCCACGGAAAATTGACTTTTCGTCACATCCATAACGCCAGTGAAATGCCTTGGCATTTGTATGATGTGAATGATTCATTTTTTGTGCATTTTTTCTCATGTACATTCTTCAGCCAAAATTAGCAAATGCTCAAATTTCATGTAATCATTCACATCATACCATACCATCACATTTTATTGGCGTTATGGATGGACAAAAAAACGTACATTTCCATGGAATTGCCCATAATGCACTGCTTTTAACATGTCTCTTGAAAGCGCCTTCCCACAACAATAATCCAGTCGAACGGTGACAATTCAGTCTAATTCAGTTGTTCCCCACTGTAATGACATACTGTGCTAGAAGTGTAGGCCTTCTACGAGTAAGTATGGTTCCAAGTACACTATTTTGGTGGGGGATGACAGGAGCAGGCCGGGGAGAGACGCGAGTATGCACAGCTGTGGTCAGACTGGCTCCCAGGCCAGCCGCTCAGCCACTGGAGATTAACACCCATGAGAATCTCATACACACACACACACACACACACACACACACACACAGAGGAGGCCCATTACACACACATACAGATGAGGCCCATTACACACACACACACACACACAAGCGAGTAGGTATATAGAAACCACGTTATGCCACGTTATAGCCTTCAACACACACAAGAAATACATATGGTTATAAATACCATTTCACATTTGTGCTTGGATGGAAATGCTACATTCTGACACACACGCATTTGTGATGTGAAGGGCTTTCCTAATCCTTGATGTTTGCTCTGTTTCAACCCTCTCTGGTGAAATCTCACAAACTTAAGATTCTGATACCATCCTAGCAACATTCTGGACACTGTCCACTAGCAAAATCCTGGATACCATCATCCTAAAATTTTGGATGTTGCTAGGATGGTATCAGAATCATAAGTTGGTAAAATTGCACCATGTGAAGGGTTTTCCCAGATTGCATCATATTTGGAGATTTGTTTAAAAACACACAAATGTAATACGGATTCAATAAATCACACACACACACACACACACACACACACACACACAGAGCGTGAACATCCCTATACAAACATAACCTCACTTCCCCTTTGCTCCCTGATCACTGTCTCATGCACACATACTCACTCACACACACATATACACACATGCACACATGCGCGCGCATACACACACACACACACACAAGACTTAAGTATCTGTCTGGCCGGCTGAGAAGTTTCAATCAGAGCGTTGTCCTGATGAGACTGCCACACAGCTGTCGGAGCAGACCGCAGCGCTGAAAAGGCCAACTGAGCCAGGGTCAAGGGTCAACCGCACTCCTCTCAGTCCCACAGCCTTTAGCTGCCACGGCGGGCGCAGCTACGCAGCTAACGACAGAAATACGCCGCCATGGTATAAGCAGACTGACATATTTACGTCTAATCTGCCACGTCTGACGTTCTGTGAGCTTCAGCGCATGGATGGGTTTGTTACAGCGGCAACTCCAGAGTCCTCTCAACACTCTGTACTGCCAGGGGATGCCCTGGACGAGCACAGCATTCCCAAGAGAAAATTCAAGGTCCCAGTATCTTAAGACATCACACATTAAATACACTACAACATACACAGAAAGATAAAATAACAAATCCACAACGCTCATATGGACAGTAAAAGATATTCAATCAAAGATCCACATGAATGTACTAAGGAATGTATAAGCATGAGTCGCTTGTAGTGACAGGGCAGGGACTAACCCTGTGATTCAGTATGCAGTGGTAAGGTGCTCTATGAGTGTGTGTCGTGGTGGTAGTGCAAATAAGTCGCTCTGGGGCAACAGAATGCTGCCCTTGTCTGGGGCAGAGAGCAGGCGCTCAACGACCCAGCCCATCCATCCTGCTCCGTTACAGAAACACAGTGGGAGGACATGCTCCTGTACTTACAGATATACTCCCCATTATGGTATTATACAGGTCTGCTTGCCATTTATTGTTTAATGGTGGCATTACAGAGTACAGATATGTGCTCCATTTATATGAAAACAGTGGAATCTGCAGTCTGAAAAATACCATCCATCAAACAGTGGAATACACCAGAGTGTGGTTTCCATGGCAACTACTACTGAGCTCAGGATGGTGTTTCAGAACACAGAAATGAGAATATTCCACACAGAACATGCCATTCTGTACACTACAGCCTGGTCCCAGTGATGGAGTCTATTTCAGAGGGTCCTAATGTACACTGGGTGGGGACCAAACCTTATAGCTATTGTGACGGAACACAGACAGTAGGTCAAAAGACGGTTTCTTCCTCTGCCGAGTCGACCCAGGGGCAGTAGGGCACTGCTTGGGGCAGGCACATCACAGGACGCAATGGCCCCCTGTCGTTGCGCCTCCCTGGCGTTAAATTCACTGACCATAACCAAATCTAACGTTAACTCGGGTTGCCAACTTTAAAGTCAATCGTTGTCCTGTGATGTAAATTTGTGTTGTAAACATTATGTTATTTTTTTTCTTCTACAGAATGAGGTCTGCAAAAGTCCCGTCTAGCTTATTATTGGTCCTTCCGAAATATATTCAACCGGTCCCATTTCAGCATCTCAGAGCAGCTGGTATCTGGGATGGGAGCGAAAAAAACAAACGCCTTCCTGAGAGCGAGATTGGTTCTGGGAGAAAGGCAAAACACATGTCTCCATGGTGACAAGGGAAGCAGGCCTGTGAGGAAAGCAAGCTTCTGAGCAAATATTGCATTCTACAACTTGGGTCATCGTGTGTGTGTGTGTGTGTGTGTGTGTGTGTGTGTGTGTGTGTGTGTGTGTGTGAGAGAGAGAGAGAGAGAGAGGCCAGAGATGCTGGCTCCACTGTGGATAAGCCCCCGTCATGATGACAGGCTCTTCTTCTCGTCACACACACAGCCAGTTGCTGACTTTGGGCCACATGTGGCCCTGATGAGGCCCGGTTAGCTTGTAGCTGAACCTAGAACTGAGGCAGAACTGGGCCAGATTCCTACCCATGTCCGCTACAGCTAGGAAAGGTCTTGCGTGGAGCACACTACACATCTGGAATGAGGGAAGTGCAAATGCTGTTTGAACTTTTGGCTCCTCACAGTCAAGGCACCAGTCCAAAGAGAAATCAGCCCCCCACCCCCCCCGACACACTGTGACACACACACAAAAACACACAGAGCCTCTCCCCCAACACACACACACAGTCCAGGATTACTCTCCACCCCCGCCCTCCAACACACACACGCATGCACGCACGCACGCGCACGCGCACACGCACACGCACACGCACACGCACACGCACACACACACACACACCAAACCTCCATAGGAGTCACAGATGAGCCTGTCCTCCCCCAGTCTCCTCCTGGTCATTCTTCAGAATATTTCCATGGAAACTCCAGAAGTGCTGTGTGTCGGGGAAACGTCTGGAGCAGATCTGGCAATATCAAAGACACCCGGCCGCCCCCCCCCCCCCCTCTCTCTGGGGTCCTCGCACGGTGAAATGGGGCCAGGAGCACCTGCGACTTCAAGCCTGTCTGCGGCTGGGGTATGTGCCTCAGCTGGGGCGAGAGGGGGTCGGGGGGGAGGGGGTATTCAATTAGCCCCATCTGTGCTGCTGTGGCACAGACTGTTTCACTGAGGAGCTGCTTCAAGCTCGAGTGTGTGCTGGTGTCGCGCTCGGTTTAACGAGTGCAAACATTTACACAATGTGCTTTTCACCCACAACGCAATGCAATGCCGGGCGGCAGTCCAAAGAGGAATGGCCTAAAAATACTGCCCTTCTAATCCTCGAGTATCCCTCAACACACACACACACACACACACACACACACACACCACACACAGAAGACTACTGAGTGACCTCCAAAAGCGCGTGCACACACACTCATGCGCACACACACACAAGACTACTGACTGACCTCTACAGTACTTTGATGGCCAACAGCTGCCATGTTGTGTACAGAGGAACTTACAAAGGACAACAGGAATGTTTACATGTAGTCATTTAGAAGATACACTGATGCAATGGATTAGGAACAAAACCACTTTTATGAACTAAATGAAATAGAAAAGAGATTGGGCCAAGTATATGTGCTTCGTGGGTATCAAAGCCATGACATTGGGGTTCTTGAACACAAGAAAACACACACACACACATGCATACAGAATACAACATAAAACACACACACACACACACACACACACACACACACACACACACACACACACACACACAGGCACTGGGGTGTTAGTGGCTGTGGTCAGATTAGAGAAGCCATTTGTTAGTGAGCCCATGGAATACCAAAGCTCCCGTGCCCAGATGCTGGCATATGGGCAGCGATGAGATCATTGCCTGTGTACCGCCCTTCCTATGGCTGGCAACGGCCGTCAAATCACATAAGCACACACACACACACACACACACACACACGCTTGCTCATCCCCACCCCCGCCCCTCAGGCGCTATGATGGACAACTCACACACACAAACACACACACACACACACACACACACACTGAGCGTCCCCCTCCCCTAGTCATTATTAATTAAAAATGATAAAACTGCGCATCCTCTCTTCAACGATGATACTAATTAGTGATAGCTAAAGGCTACGTTATAATAATCCCTTTAATCAGCATAAAGTGCCTGAACGCTTGTTTTAAGCGTTAAGCTCTGACACTGACGTTTTTATGGGGAATCTGCAATGAGGCAGGGAGAGACTGGAGCATGCATTACCTCATCACCACGCACATGACTACATGAGGTAGAGCTTACTGTAACAGGTCTGAGACCAGACCACGTAAGGTTTCACACACACGCGCGCACACACACAGGAAAACGCGCACACATACAGACATAACATCATTTGTGCGCTCAGACCTTGTGGACTAGATATTCCAGAGGCATCACTGATAAGAGAGTTTTGATTGGATGCCAGCGAGGCTGCTTGGACGTGCTACAGTATGTCAGTGAACATTAGCGTGGAACGGATTATGAAATGTGTCGTTGTGTGGGCCTGGGGTGATGGCGTGCATGGAGAGGAGGGGGAAAGAGAGAGAGAGAGAAAAGATGGAGAGAAAGAGGAGAGAGAAAGAGGAGGAAGGAGAGAGGAGGGTGGAGAGAGAGAAAGAGAAGGAGGATAGAGGGAGAGAGAGAGGGAGAGAGAAAGAAAGACAGAGGAGAGTGAGGAGAGAGAGAATGAGGACTACAGTGAAAGTAATTTCATCTGGGCACTCTAAGGCAGAACGACATATTCAGAAGTAAAAGGCACACCCCAAACATCCTCTCCGATCTCTGATCAGCTGTCACACACACACACACACACACACACAGACAGCCAGAGGAAGGAAAAGGAACAGACTGGCACGTTATTCAGAGGAAGAAAAGCCTCATTCAGACTAAACACATCTCTCACACAAAGAGAAAAGCTGCACAACCTCCTTTCTACCGTCAAGAACTCAAAGAGTGAAAAACAAAAAAGACATAATTTCACTGAACTAAAGAGGGTTCCATTAGTAATAAAAACTCACCCAGACATAACAGGAAATCTTCACATGAAATATATAATAATTATACCCAATGTATGAAATGTAACCTATTATAAAAGCACATTTTTAAAGAACAATAATACTGAAGCACTCCTGAGGTGCTTCTCATTCAGCTCAGTTTGAGCTTTCTGACAGAGAAGACAGATGCTGACTGGACGACCCTGAGGTCAGTTCCCCTGGTCTCGCAGCCTGGAATAGCCACCCCTGGAGTGGGAGCTGGTGTTGTAGGAGCTGGCGCCCATCTTGTGTTTCGGACCAGAATAGTCCTCCCTTGAGACAGTGGTGTCCACACGAGGCCTAGCCTAGCATTAAGGCAGCCCAGCCCTATACCCTACAGTGCACCCTGTGCTGTTGTGGGCTGAGCTGTTGTGTGCTGTCATTATGTAACAGCTCTGCAGGACCGGAGGGCAACTGGACTCTGTCAGAGCGCACAGTCAATACAAACACAGAGACATGGGTAGCCGCCAGGAACCACTCACCACATACACTCTCACATGCACACACGCACACAAAAAACACACACACCGAAATACACAGACATACACATACACAGCCACACACAAAAACACACACACACACACACACACACAGCGGTATAATGTAAACTGCTGCAGACTGGGATTGAATGACTTCCATTAAGCTATTTGGTGTCGAGTTGTAATGAGTGAGAGCTCTGGGATGATATTTCCATGGAAACGGGAAATGGGAGTGAACTGTGAGGACTCCGTAAGCCGGCGGCACCACGTAGAGTAATGTCACTGGGCGCTGGTGACTGGACCAGAGGGCCGCAATAAAACAAGCACAAGCAAGACCAGAGCTATAAACCCACTTAAACCCACTAAAGACCCACAGCCAAGCCAGCTCAGACCCACAGCCAAGCCAGCTCAGACCCACAGCCAAGCCGACTCACAGCCTGAGCCAAGCCGACTCACAGCCTGAGCCAGGATGACTCACAGCCAGAGCTAGGATGACTCAGAGCCAGAGATAGGCCAACTCACAACCAGAGCTAGGCCAACTGAAAGCCAGAGCCCAGGTCAGTGAGCTGAGAGCCAGAGCCTAGAGAACCAAAGAGCTGATTAGCAAGAGCAAGGAAATGTACCATATCGGCTTGAGAAAAAGCTTCTCGGTGTGAACGCACACACACATACGCACGCACGCACACACACACACACACACACACACACACACACACACACACACACACACACACACACACACACACACACACACACACACACACACACACACACACACACACACACACACACACACACACACACACACACACACACACACACACACACACACACACACACACACACACACACACACACACACACACACACACACACACACTTCTTCACAGGCCACTGAGCACTGCTGCTGAAAGCCACACTCTCATCACCCTCTGACTCAATCTCTTATCCTCCCAGTCTGAATAAAACTCAGAGAACACACTCGTGTGTGAAGACGAGTATCGCCCCACAAGGCCCTCCCACACACCCTACCTCCCAGCCTGAATAAAGCTCATAACACACACTTATGTGAGGGTCAGTGTCCTTCACAAGACCCTCCCAACGCTGAACACTCACTCTCTCCCTCTCTCCTCTTTCTCACACACATACACAGTACATACACATAAACACATTCTTGGAAGCACTCATAAAAATGAACTAGATAACATAATATCACATAAAATACAAATCTTTGTAAACAAACACTCATGTTTTACATGAATCACTCTGGCATCCACAACCCCTGATTCCAGATAAATACATACTCCTAAAGTGATGTGGATATGGAACAAAAGGGTGGACATGCCCTACGCCGGGCACTGTCCCATCTCACAGACACATCCCAGGCCTTAATAGCCTCATGTGACTGCGCCAGGGGAACATATTGCTCGGTTGGCACGCCAGAACGACATCAGTCAGGCTTCATTTGAAAGCCTCTTTGGCTGCCAGGACTGGACTGATCTCCGCGTGAACACTGCAACATACAGCATATCAATTTACACATTCTAACCTCTTTGGATTTGGACAAGGATCGAGGACCCCCCCTGGACCAACTCGCTGACAGCGGTCAGCCTCTCTGATAACTGGGATAAGTTATCTACATTTATTTCTGACCTTTATTTCTGCTCCTGCTGCTAGCCTGATTTCTCCTGCCAAGGGTTAAAGAGTTCAGACTGTGACATGCTGTAGGAGGTTCTAGAACCTTCTGCCAGTGTCTAGGATCATGTACAACAATCAGACACAGCAGGGGATAAAGTGAAAAAAATAAGTGTGAAATTATTCCGGAATAGTACAGGACAATCTGGAATGGAGTGGAACAATTCTGGAACTGTCTGGTGTAGTGTGGGAAGAGAGAGGGTTGAAGCCACTGAACTTTATAGATCAGGTCTTTGGTGGGATTCTGGAAGAGGCTTGTAACTGAGTGGGATGTTCCTCGCCTGTCCCTGTGGCCTGTCTAGTTACTGGGAGAGAAACGCTCCTTAGCAGAGGTCATGCTGTCTTACACCATTATTCAGACACACACACACATACACACACACAAATAGTCTTGGCAGACACACAGCAACGGCGCCATAACACTGTTGATAAATCGACTGGAGTGTTTTGTCAGCAGTTTGGAAATAAGCCGCAACAACACATTTTGCAATGCTGTCTGCGTAAGAATATTCTGCCTGTGTGACTGACTGACACACACACACTGTGACTGAATTTTTGGAGAAAAGGCAATTGATTACACATCTTATTTGCCCCAAACTATTGCCTCAAGTGGCTGTGTCAACAGCAGTGTGATGACACATTTCTGGCAGCCTGGGCATAAATTTGACTAAAGTGTGAGTTTGCATTTGCAGCAGTCTCCTCTAACTGTAGCTGCAACTGAGAGAGGAATTTCACAGAATAGTTGAGTGCAAGTGAACTGCTGGGTCAACATCTGAACAATAAGCCCAGAAATGGACAAACATCCGGAGAGCTGAGAGTCCAGGACAGGGCTAGGGATCCAGCCAGGGAGCGAGGCAGAGAGAGGAGAGAGGGAGGGAGGGAGAGAGAGAGGGAGGGTGGGAGAGAGAGGAGAGAGGGAGGGAGGGAGAGAGAGAGCACACGTGCATGAATTGGAACCGTGCTGTCTGTGTGCAGACATGAGTTGGTGAGAGAGAGAAACAGTGAAAGGGGAAGAGAAGAGAGAAAGAGAGCGAGGAAGGGAGGGAGAGAGGGAAAGAGAGAGAGACAGAAAGATAGAGAGGGAGGGGGAGAGAGAGAGAGAGAGAGAAGGCTCTCCATCTAAATAGGAGTTGGTGTGGTGGATTAACGGATGACTGCCTGAGGACATTAGCCTGGTAAACCAAACTCATTTATGAAGTGAACAGTCTGGTCACTCACGATTGGGAAACTTTTCCAACACTCGCATCGCGATGGGCGTAGACTTTGAAATCATTGGTCCAGCCTAACCAATCACATTGAGCAGGGATTCATAACGTTACTTCCTACTTCGCCTTAACTTTACAACCTGCCAATAAACAGCACTGGCAATCAGGAAACAATATTATGTGGACCTACTTTTGCTGTAAATAAATGTACACATTCTTCCAATTGGATTTTTGATGTTTGCAGGCATTGCTACTACTGTTCACCACTTGCTACTTCCGATTTCACAACTATGATGTCATCCTCTTTTGTCGCTGATTGGTCAGGTAATCTGCCGACCGATGGAAACGTTAGTGAACTATGTGGGCATGGCCAGGCTGTGAGGACATGGGCATGCGATGGAATTGTCTAATGTGGAGAGAGCAGCACCACACAGTCGTTTGTATGTGTGTGTGTGTGTGTGTGTGTGTGTGTGTGTGTGTGTGTGTTTCTGTTTCTATCTGCTTACAGACACTCCAAATTGCATCACTACCACATGTCTGTGCCTGATATTTTATCTGAGCCTGTAGAAACTGCGTCAAGTCAGCGATGTGAAGTGTGTAAAAGTGATGAGCGATGTCAGTGAAGTGTGTAAAAAGACTGTTCTAACTCCATCTAAATTACAGAGTTTAGCCACACACATGCTCTTTAGATTCCTGGGTTGTGATGCAATTGAACTTTTAGAGTGTTTAAGTGAGAACTGCTCGTCTCTAATGTGTTTTGAGGCGGGAAAGGGAAGTATGATTTAATATAATATCGTTTATGAAGCGTGAATGTGAAGCACGAAGGACACCAAACTCTGGACTCTGAACTGCGCAGATTGGGAGCTCTGAGAATGAAACTAATGACAACAGCAGGCAAGATCAGAGCTGGAGGACTCTGTCCTCTCTCTCTCTCACACACGCACACATACACACACACACACTCTCTCTCTCTCACACACACAAACACACATGCACATGTTTCAGAGTTGAGTACTAGAGCTCTTTCTATGTAAATAAATATAGATATCTATGTCTCTGTGTGTGTGTGTGTGTGTGTGCAGTAAATAAAGAGGTATTTCCAGCGGTGGATCTTCACAGGGCTGCAGGGGTACAACGTGAGAAATTCCTTTAGTCTCCAACATCACAACACACGCACACACACACACACACACACACACACACACACACACACACACACACACACACACACACACACACACACACACACACACACACACACACACACAAACACACACACAAACACACACACACAGAGAATGGAGCCTAAGGAGCAGCGGACTCTGGGACAGTTCTGGTTCTGATCCGTCGACCCGCCACCTTCCGTTCCGGAGTCGGCTCCCCTTCTGCCAGTGTCCACCTCATGATGACAAATGAAAGCAGAGGGGAGACATGCTTGCTCACGCTCAGTTTGTGTAAATACGCGTGAAACAGCTCAACAGAGGCCCAGCCGTAAACCTTTATCCAGCCACCCAGGCCTGATGCGCCTCAGGTTAATAGCCAAGCACACACACACACACACAGCTCCACTGAATGCCCCATTATGAGAGGCAACTCTCGTGATGCAGAGTGTAAACACTCTGCTCTTTTCACCAGTGAAGAGGCAAGGCGCTCCTTTTGCTTGCGCTGTTTTTTCCGTAACACACACACACACACACTCCGAGCTGAGATCACACTCGCTTGCGTCTGCCGCCGACCCCGCTGGCTGAGCGGAGACACCGGGACATTACCCATGTTGCACCTGGGGCTGAGGTTCCTGTCAAAGCCCCTTGAGCAGGCTCATGCTCTGCTGTGCTGTTCTGTCCTGCGCTGTCCTGGGTCACATGTGCGGGATGAATCACCCAGATTACGGAGGAGACCTGTGGGTCTAGCGGTGACATAACAGGATTGCCCCGAGATTAGGCCACCGGCACACACACACACAAACACACTCACACACACACACACACACACAGAGTGCGGCACAACACACTCTTTATGTACTCAGATGAGATGGATGAGAAGCGTTCTGTGCTGTGCAGTCATTTTTTTCTTTAGACAAAACAACAGACAATAATCAGAAACAATCCGCTCACACACACACACACACACAAAGAAACAAACATTGAGTCTTTCACCCCTTTCTCTGGCTTCATGTAGTGAGACGCATCAAGGGAATGTGTGTGGTAGCTAACGGGCATGAGGTGGGTGAGGTGGTCAAGGGAACGTGTGGTAGCTAACGGGCGTGAGGTGGTCAGGTCAGGAGGGTGCCCAGAAACAGACTTCTGCAGAGCTCAGTCAGCACTAACTAATAATTAATAAATCTCCCTTCTGAAATATTAATGATCAACTCTCAAGTCCACGCATACAAAGCCAGCACTTCATATCACGTTGTATGACTGCCAAATAGTGGATTTAAAAGTGCTGCCAGATCCACGTCTCATTTGATACAAACAACTCGTGTTTGATACAAACAGCCCAGTTACTGGGGTAAACCTAAGTCTTTGACACTTCTAAATGCTTTCGCTGAGGAGAGACCTTCAGCTGGACTGCTGGACTGCGGGCCCCCCCACCCCCCCGGTCATCGAGCAACTCCGGCTGAATTAGAGCCCTATCACTTTCACTTCCACATGCCTTGACACCAGGCCAGGCCAGCGAGACATGGGAGCCCATCCACTACAACAGAAACCACCCACAGGTTTCCTGTTTCTCCCAATGATACGATAGTCATCTCGCACTCACTCACTCGCTCAGGCCTCCCGAGCCATGACCTAAATTCTGAACCTGAACACAGCACCGAGCTAGTCAGACGTTCCACATGGACACGGTCCCAGCTGGCTGTTTGAAGTGACCGAGGGATAGCCGAGGCCTACTGTATGGCGGCACTGTCCAAACGCTGATTGAATCAGAGCACCGTCTCTGATCTGACGGATAGGATTGGCCGTTTATTGTGGGAGATACCTGCTGATAACTTGTGTTTATGTTTGAGCTTCAAAATGAGCTGTGTGGTGCCAGTTTTATTGTGTTTGCTTAAACACATGGACACATGGACACACACGCACACACACACACACGCACACTAAACACACACACACAGAAACCACTGCTTTCATTCAACAGGGCTCTCTCACATTCCGGACTTTGTAATGGCCTGTGGTCGCCGTGCCAACACCTGATAACGAAGGAGGAAGTGGGCAGGAAAAAGCTGTGCTGGTGTGCGTGTGCTGGTGTGCACATGGAGGCACGTCTGCCTGAGTGGACTTGAACCTGACGCTGACGGCCGGCTGCAGTGATTTCTGGTCAGCGGGCTGATAGCCGGCTCTCTTGTTCTTCCATGAATTCCCAGCATGAGGATGTTTTCACAGTTCACGGCTCACTGATAGGATCCCTATAGTTTCTATAAAGCCCCAGCCTGTGACCTGCCATAGGAGTAGAGAGGCCCCCTCTTCACTGTGAAGTCAACCGCAACAAGCCCAACAACCTCTTTTCACTTCTCATGTAATCCCCACACCTCAAACCATTGGTCTGGTCTGAACCAGCAAGTCTTAACAGTTAGATGTGTCTCATTCTGTGTTTACTTCCTCTGACACGGCTAAATATTGTGCTTGAGCTTCAGGGTTTAATCTTTGGTGTCTTGCAAGCCCTCACATGTTTGCTGTTGATCCAAAGGAATGTTGAAACACACTGTTAGGACAGCGGGAGATTTACAGTGTCACCTAAAACTCGGTGAGTGATCAAGAAAGCATTCTGGAATCCAGGACAAGACCCAGAGATCTAAAATGAATTCTGGAACACTTGGGTAAAAAAACACAGTCGCAGTCCACTGAATTTGAGCTTTGCTATTTTACTGATTGTGCTGACCGATAAAGATGACATCATGAATTACGTTTGTTTTCTTTTTTCTCTTCCGTTTCCTAACTTTTTGCTTATTTGTGTTTCCCTTCACTGCTGTGAGCAAAAACAGCAGCACTAGCGTTGACCATGTTGTCATGTATAGGTTCAAAAACTTGGTTTGACCCTGCCTTACGTGTGCATGTCAGTGATGTATATGTTGAACTATTTACGTTATTTAGGTCATGGCTTGATCTAATAAATACTCTACACATGTTGACGTTAATGCATTTTAGTATTTGAGTTGGTTAGATAGTCAGACTTGAGTAAATAGGGATAAAACAATTTTTCATCACAAATATTTATCACCAATGTTTCATCACAAGATACACCAAGCGTGACTCTGTGTTGCCCTCTGATTGCGATTGCGCCTCGTGGATCGGTTAGATTATAGCCTGTAATCAGTTAACCAACTCCACCTTGACTTAATTGAAAAGTCACCTGCCAGTTCCTCACTGCTGTTCTAATCTGTGCAGATTACGCTAACTGGATTATGGTGGGCTGGGATGTGCAGAAGACACCGTCCGTCAAGCGGGCGCGACGACAGAAACAGCAACGACCAACGAAGAGGGAAAGTGCTTAAGAGGTCAAGCTCAGCAGTCAGCACACCACCAAAGATCAGTCCAGAGACTGACCACACAGCACACAGTTTATGGTCCAGAGTTAAGATTAAGGCTGAATCAAACGCACCGGAGAGCTATGATCCAGCTGAATCAAACACACCTGAGAGTTTAGGCTCAGCTGGATGAAACACACCTGAGAGCTAAGATGTATGATGAAGCTAGAACGTGATATTAATACATGATCAGTTCAATAACAATAAATCTGGATTGTTTATGTGCAAAATTGCCATGCAGAGACATTCTTGTACAAGTCTTCTGTTTAGATGCTTTTTATAGTAAAGTGCCATCTGTTGCCATTTCTAAAAGGACATACCAACAGGAGATGTTTACGAGACACTTTTCATCAAGACGGAAAAAACGAAGTGAGTAACTGCCTTGTTGTGACAGCTCCGAAACTATGATCTGGGATCAGTCCAGGCACTTAGAAGGGTGTGTCTCAGACAATAACCTGTCCTTTGTGTGTCAACCTAGGCCAACAAAGAGTCAAAACTAGGACCAGCCCTAACGTTAGCACGCATCAACACATCCACAATACTCCTTGTGAGGAAGAGGAAATGCATCATAATCATGAATACTTGTCTTTCTTCATCTTTCAGATAGTCCATTCTATACCTCAAAGGAGCAGTTGTGGAGCATACCGAACCAAAGCACCTGAACACACACACACACACACCCAAAGCACCTGAAACAATAACCACTAGTATCAGGGAAATGTCTGGGGGGGAAAGTTTCAGGAAAGGTCGGTGAGGTCAGAGGAAGTGACACTGCACATGCTCCGAAAAGGTGCTAAATGTGGAACAACGACCCTGCCCAATGTGATGATAGAAAGGCCTTGAGAGCCACCCACACACACACCCACACACACCCACACCCACACCCACACCCACACCCACACACACACACACACACACACACACACACACACACACACACACACACACACACACACACACACACACACACACACACACACACACACACACACACACACACACACACACACACACACACACACAGCCCTGCCCGGTCGTCCCTGCAGCCCTGAGTGGACTATTCTTGGCCAAGCCAAGGAGGTTCTGCAGGCTAAAAAGGCTCTGAGGGCTCCAACTCGACATCTGTTTATGATGGTCCACTGGTCCACAACAGATAAACACACAGGAAGCAAGGACAGAGAATGGGAGAGTGGATCACACCGCACCCCACCCAACTCCACATCGCTACCACAGGTACCTGTGATGGATCATCTCAATCTGAAAGCTGCTCTTTGTGACACTTGCACCTTTATGACTTACCAATAGTTCTGGACAAATATAGTCAGTCCCACAAGAAGATAATCTCAACCTGGCATTTAAAGGAACCATATGTAAGATTGTGGCCAAAACTGGTACTGCAATCACTTTCAAATTACTGTAGAGCGGTGTATGCCCTCCCCCTACCCCCTGACTCGAGGTTGCCAACCCGGATGCCGAAACACTACTGACTTTGTGATTAGTAGATAGGTGGAGGGTGGCGCATCAGGCCAAAACACAACATGACATGACAAAACACAACATCAACATCAACATCAGTTGAGGGCTGCAACTTCACTTTTTAAATGACAATATCCTGGCGGGACTACTGTTGTCAGTGATATCATATTATATATGATATTATTAGTTAAGTATTTGAAATTAACATGATTTCTTAATGTCTAGTGACATATCAGGGCCATTTTATGATTAATTGAAATACATTTCTTACATATGGTTCCTTTAACATTTAGTCTATGTTCCAAAGTGACTAGGCTAAAAGATACTAGCCTACACATGAGTGCCACAACAAGGCATCGGTGGCATCACAGGATGCATGGATCAATGGATGTCGGAGATGTTTTGGTATCACAAGACATGCATTCACTTGTAATGATCCCTAGAGGCGTTGGAGGAATCACCCTGTGCCTCATTATGAGGCTCGGAGTAAAGTCTGTGCTCCGCTGCCCGTACACATCCCCAGTCTGGTCACCCTGGCATCAGAGAGAGCACAGCGAGAGGAGGGTGAGGAGAGAGTTGCCCTGGCATGCAGTGGTGGACATGCCTGTTGCCCTTTTGGGGAGGCGGTGAGCCGAGCTGGCTCTGATTTCTCTCACACACCTACCACCCCAATCACCACCCTCGGCCGAGACCACAGGAGAGGTTCAAATGTCCCTCTCTGGCTGCGTGTCCAAACCGGCTCCCCGCCAGGCCTCTCACCCCTTACATACACTGGACCCGGTTACTGTACCGTGTTAGCGAGCCGGTAACCCACGGCATCGGAGCAGGGGAACGCTAGCTGTAAACAGATTTACAGGAACTGCAAACATCCTCAGCAATCACTGACGTACGTTCCACCACAGTGCAAGGGGACTGTAGAGGCATTGGGGAATTTGGAGCGGGCAAAAACCACAGCACAGAGCAGGTCAGGACAGGAATGCAAAAGGTAAAAGCAGCATCTCCATTTCACGCATACTTCAAAAGAGCAGGAGGTGAGAATCCACGGGAGGCTAAAACGTCTGGAGCTCTGATAACCCACTTACACAAATAGACTCAGTGACCAGTGATCCATTTGAAACAAGAAGCAGGACAAAAAAAAATGGTAACTCATACCGACAAGGGTGAAAATGAGATCATGACAGACTGCTCGCTGCTTGACAGAAACTGTGCTGGAAACTCCCTGTATAAGGAGCTGGACATTAGAAGAGCCAGTAGGGGAGCCATGAGTGGACTAGATGCTTATCTATTTGTGCAGTTGGACTTTCCTAAGGTGGAGAGACCTGAGAGGAGGAGAAGATCAATGTTCTGATGAAGATTCCATGACTGCCAGTCACACTGGACTGCATTATTCAACAGACATTTAAAGACCTGAGAGAGGTGCGTACAATAATTAACACCTCATTATTTTACCACGCGCACACACCTCTCTCTCTCTCTCTCACACACTTTCTATTTCACATACCTCTAACCACACACACGCATGCTAGATGCACAACTCTATGTCCACACACACACACACACACACACACACACACACACACGCACACACACACACACAGACACACACACACAGTCCTGTTAAAGTTAAGGTAAAGGTTACTTAAAGGCCACTGAGCAGTAATTAAAAATGGAGAGGTCTGCTCCGGTGTGGTGTGGAGCCGAGCCAGTGGGAACAACATGAAAGGGAATCCAAAGCAGCTGAAGCCAAGAGGCCGAGTCTGCGTTTAGAACTGACACAGACCGTACTCTGCCCGTAGAGCAGTAACGCAGTACGGGTCTGTCCCTAGAGCAGTAACGCAGTACGGGTCTGCACCTAGAGCAGTAATGCAGTACGGGTCTGCACCTAGAGCAGTAACGCAGTCCCTACTCTGCCCGTAGAGCAGTAACACAGTATGGGTCTGTCCCTAGAGCAGTAACACAGTACGGGTCTGCACCTAGAGCAGTAACACAGTGACACAGTCCCTACTCTGCACCTAGAGCAGTTACGTAGTCTAAATCTACACTGGGTCAGAAACGCTTCTGATCCACAAAACCAGAACCAGACCTGGGCCAGATCAGGATTAGGCCCATGCTAGTCTAAGGCTAGACCCATACTAGACCCAAACCAAACCCGTGCTAGACTGAATCAGCATGCTAGTCTAAGGCTAGACCCATACTAGACCCAAACCAAACCCGTGCTAGACTGGGGTCAGATGTATTAGCCAGCGCGCTGCTATTTGTGCCGGGCAGTAACAGGGACCCAGCGTTCTCTGAGCTCCGTCTGCCATGTTTAGTCTGTGCGAGAGTGGAGCCCCAAGACTGAATCAACAAGTGAGTTTGGCCAAAAATATCATTCCCAAATTTGGCCTGATGAAAAACTGCACTGCACAACTTGGGCCCAGGGCTGGATGTAATCAGATCTTCACTTACCCACTGTTTCACGTCACTGGGGCATCAACGGGGAAAAGCTACGTCATGCCAACCACCATGTTGCTAGGTTACCTTTATGCATTAAGTGTGGTCTTTAACTAGGCATTACTAAAACTTCAAAATTACTCATTTACTCATTACAACATTTTACAACCAAATTAGTGCAGTGTTGACATATGTCAGCATAATCAACGAGCAGCATTTTGGCCTTCTGCGACTTGTTGTTGTTGTTGTTGTGACAAACAGAGGAGAAGCAGGACAGTGTCATGGCAACATGCAGGTGTAACTGATTGGCCTCTTCTCTCAGCAGGCAGGCAGGGCGACTTGTGTTGTTCCCTCTGCTGCCAGATCTCCGAAGGCCAGGCTCAACGTCAGCAGATGTCAGTGTGTATGCGCACGGCACGCACACACACACACACACACACACAC